>NC_140039.1:19855953-20330953 GCF_963513975.1 Fringilla coelebs
CATGCAGCACTTCAATCTCTGCTGCTCACTCCTGATGTCTCATTTTCACTCTGCAGATTATTTTCAGGCCTCTATATTTATTTTTTTTTTTTAACTAGTTCTTTCTTTTTGTTTTGTCCTGTGTTGTTAGAGATCTTTGTGAGCTATAGCATTCTGTGTGATTATTCAAGTAAAGCTTAAAACAGTGGAAGTCAGAAATATTTTAATATGTTTAAATAGTACAGAATTTAGCTCTAAATCGATCAAGTTGAAAACTGTAAAAATCTTAAATCAGCCATGTGGGAGGCCCCGGAGGGCTTTTTCTCTCCCCAGGATAAATGTTGTGTTTTACATGGTGACAGACACCCAAAATGCAAATAAGGCTCCCCATCTAAATTTAGGATTTTGTTGCACAGATTATTTACCTTTTTGGTTCTTTGTCTCTAAATGGATAAAGAACAAAAAATATCTGCCCTTGCTGAATCCCAAATGAAGGAAGAAGGTTAGTGAGCTGATCAGGAGAGGTCTGATGGGAATCAGGGAACAGTTGGCAGCTTGCAGGAGCCTAAAATCAGAGTGACTGTCAAGGGCACAAAGTCTGGGCATGTCCACAAGTGGAGTTTCTCATGACTGCGTCCTCACTGTGAGGATAAAATGTTGATTTTATCATGTCTGAGCTATCTGCATAATCTCCTTCCCTTACTGCTGAGCTTTCTGAACAAATCTTGCAGTAAAGGCACAGAAAAAGTTTTATTTTCTAACTTGTTTTGGAAAGATCCATCTCACCCAGCACTGCAGGCTTTAGAGAAGGCCATACCCACCAGAGTTTGTCTTCAGTGGAGCCTGATCATCCTTCATGCTGGAGCCAGAGGAAGCTGTGAGTATCTGATAGAATCATGGAAAGTTAAAGGGTTGGAATGGAATTTGAAGATTATTTAGTCTCAACAGTAATGGGCAGGGACATCTCCCACTAGACCAGGCCATGGACCACAGTCACTTATTTACATGTGAGAAGTGAGAATGATAATTCCTCTCAAGAGCACTTCCCATCTTCTTTTTCCTAACTCAGAACTGTACAGTATATTATTTTTTACTGCCTTTTTATGTCAAGTAAGACAAAGATGAGGCTATACAACATTTCACTTATTTCTCATCCTGCAGCAACGATAATTTATGTCAACAGCTGTAAATTGCCAGACCACAGGAAATAGCATGAAATAAATATTTCCTGAAATGCTTTAATATGAGAGCTAATACTTGTAATGTGTGTGTGTCTTAGCTTGGTTTGGTCTAAACTGAGAGTTAATTGGATTGTCATACTTACATGGGTGAGTATTCAAACATGTCTAAACTTCATAAAACCTCCTGGAAAGAGAGACAGGCAGTGTCAGAGCTAAATCAAACCCAAACTTTTAAGCCTGTTTGCACAGCAAGCTCAATAAACACTTTTGCTGATCTGCCTGAAACCTGGACAATTTAAATGCCATTATTCTCTTTGTCAATGCCCAGGCAAATTCTGGTACAAATGGAAAACCTAAAAAAAAATATGAAGTTTGCTTAATAAAACATATTAAAATGGGTGCCATGAAACTGAATTATTTCAACTGGAATGTATACACTAGGGAAAAGCAAGATCTTGAATATTCACATTCCAGCTCATTGAAAAGGCAATGGGCTATGCAACAAGATTGACAACAAAGGGAAAAATGATGAGGAAAATTGCCTTACTTATCTGCTAGAGTGCTCTTGACTGCCAACTGTAATTTTATGGTTCATTATATAAAAAAATACCATTAATGTTAGTACTTGTGTATCATAATCATGAGAAGAAGGGAAAAAGTTCATTGAAATGTGCTCCATTTTTAATCAAGACACTATAATTGTGTGTTTTTCAGGCATCATCAATTTCCATCAATTTTACTGCTGCACAAATAATGTGCTGCTATAGTTCTTCCACAGGTCAATTCCTGCATGAGGTACATTGACTGCAGGGATGTAAACTGTAAATAAACAGTGGCATAATTTATCTTCTCTGATAGGACTTGATACACCACCAGCTCTACGTTGATAAGGGGAGCAAATGGAAGGGCTGGGTTTCAATTGTGTGGTGCATCACAGAGGTTCAAAATTGTTATATAAATGTTGTTATATAAAATGTCAGGCAACAGCCAATATTAGCATCACAGAGCCACTGTCACACAGCAAATGTGCCTGTCAATTTAGCTGGCTGTTTTTGGGAGTTCTGAAAACCACAGATGGGGTAAAATTGTCTGAAACTACAGCAGGGCTGCCCTGGGATGTGTCTGTCACCAGCCCTGGGGATTGGCCAGCTCTAAACAGCCCTGGCCAGGAGAGAATTTGGGTTCCTCCCACCCAAAGGGAAGGGAAGGTGGCCCTGATCCGTCCCTTTTTGGAGAGGGAGCACAGGGGAGCTTTGTGCCATCCCTGAGTGCACAGAAAGGTTTGTGCTGAACACGTTTCCTGAATTAACCTTGGTGTTATTCCACAGGATGTCACAGAACAAATCTGCAGCACAGCCTCAACCCCAGAGCGGAGGAGAGGCCTTTCCCAAGGACTTTCTTCTTGATAAACGAGAGATAATTCCCAGATGGTGTTTTCCTAGATGGAGGATGCTCAGATTGTTTTTATTCCATTCCAGTCTATGGCTGAGACCGACCTTTGGTAAAAGCTGCTCTTTTCTCTTGGGAATGTGCTGAGTTTTGAGGGTAAGTTAAATTTGTTTACTAAAATTGAAGTTTAAACCAAGTCACAGCTGGCCAGCCAAGTGCAAAAGGCTCATGTTAGGTGTGCTATCAATGTTTTGAAAGCTTTTTTGTCTACTGGTGCAGAATATTGATAAAAACTGAGGATCTTTATGGGCAACCTTTGCGGTATCTGATCCTTAATCCCTCTGAGCACATCCCCTTCCTGAAGAATTCATCATGGACTCACAGAATGGGTTGGATTGGAAGATGCCTTAAAGATCATCTCATGCCAAGCCCCTGCCTTGGGCAAGGACACCTTCCACTAGCCCAGGGCCAGAACTACCACCTGCATTTGTCTTCCTGCTTACTCTTTTAATCCCAGTCTGAGATGGGAATTCTAATCCCAACTAGAACTGGGATTTTAATCCCAGTCTTAGATTTCTTGCAGAGGAATCTCCATGAAGATGCCTGAGAATGGAGCAGCTTGTTGCACCCCACGACAGCAGCCCTGGCACACAGCACAGCCAGGAATAAACACGTTTTCTCTCCGCTGTCCCTCTTTTGAAGGCTCCATAAAGGAGGAAAAGTTCAGTACCCTGGACAGGGCTGGTGCTGAGTAGCTCATGTTAGGGCAAGCAGCTCATGAAAGTGGCATGGTTTGGATGAAATGTCCATGTAGTATTTCAGCTGTATTCGTGTCTGACACAATTGGATTTGTGGAGCTTTAATTATAAATTATTTGATATAATAAGGTCAGCTGTCCAAAGCCCATCCCAGTGTCTGAGGCACTCAAAGTTTTGTTTGAGGGAGGGGATAAAAAAGCAGTTTGTTTTATTCCTGAAGAGTCTGGGGAAGTGGAGGATGGTGAGACTGAAGCTTGGGGGCTTTCCTGAGGCTGACAAGCCCTCCAGAAATCCCAGCACTTTGCCAAGGCAGCACCATCCAGGGCCCTGGGAACAAACTGCTGCCAGCTGAAGCTCTCCTGAGCTGAGCAGTAGGCCTGAAATAGCCAGAATAATACAGATATTTCTGCCTATTTTCAGCTAAATGTCACCACACCTCTCACTTGGCAGTGGGATCCTCTGCAGAGGATGCTGAGCAGCCGAGTGGGGAGTGCTGGAGCAGCCTCTGCTTCCTCTGCCCCCAGCAGAAGGGAATGTCTGGGATAACACTTTGCAAATCTGCCTGGAAAAACATGGCATTATTCATAGTGTATGATTAGTCTTGCACGCTTTCCTTGTTATAAATATGTAACACATGCTCCAGTGCAGAATGTGATAATGTATTCCAACATGATCTTTATTGCTGATATTTAAAAACCTGTTCCTGAATATGCACAGTTTAAATTTCACATGAGTGTACATCTCCTATTTTTCCTGGTTTGAAGCGTAAAGTCTCTCAGGCAAAATGTAGGTTTTATGTCAATCCATTTTTACCCCTTTCCTCAGCTCGTTTGTCTACAGTTAAATATTTTCTTCATCTTCCACGGGAAAATATGAATTATTCTAGAGCACCAAGTGCTGCAGCGTGTGTGCATCTGTGTTTGTTGGGAAGTCAAAATACAAACAGTGGAGAAGATATCCTCATTTGTTTTCCACTCCAGTTTTTAAGTGATATGTTAGGAAGCAATCATAATAAAGAGGAGCCGAAGGAGCCAAAGAAATTATTTCTCAGTGAGACAGCAGCCTGCTGTTATCTCTAATCTAAGAGGCACTGGATAGAGGTCATCCTCTGATCAATGAAGTGAATTTCACTTTATGATGCTGCAAACAGACAGAGAATGGTACAATCAAGTGCTTTCGAAGAGAAAACAGAAGCAGCCAGAAAGCAGGGGAGAACCATAACAAAAATAAACAGATTTATTGCCATGCAGAGCCTGCTTCACAAGGGCCCTGCAGTGTAGGAAGAGGATGTTGCCCTCCTCCAACACCCTGGATATTCAGAGTATTGCCAAGACCTGAAATCACTTTACCTGCCCAGGACAGTTCTCTGCACAGAGTTAACAGTGATCTCTGCCTTATCCCTCCTGAAGGAAAAGCAGTTTAGGTTCCAAGCTGAGCACTTCAGCACGGGTTTTGATGTGACTTTCAGGAATTCTGAACAAGGAATGCTGACAGCTTTTGTTCCACAGCCTCCACACACTTCAGGGCCTGGCTCTCTGCTTTGCCCATACTTGGCTTTTCAAGAGGAATTTGACTCAATCAGGTCCTACAGCACTGTCTGATATGGTTTTGGATCTCTAAATAGTACAGGTTTCAAGGCCTGATCAAAATGTTTGCTGCTGAAGTTCTATAGTTTGGAGAATTAAGCATGGACATGCCATGGTAATTGAGCAAGAATTGGATGTGTGATGCAGCCTGTGTCACAGGAAAGCTTTAAAACACTCTCTGCTTTTTTTTTTTTTCCAGACCTTGCAAAATCAATAGAAAGGTAACGAGGGCCCTTGCTGTCAGCATGGATTAATCTGGAATTCCCTGCCATCTTCAGATCCTTGTGCATCAAAACACGAGTTTATATCAAAAGTTTGAACAGTGGCTCAAAGTGCTCAGGAGTTCAAAAAAATGACAAGAGCCAGCGAACTAAAACGCCTCCAATTTCTATGGTTTGCAAACTTCAAAAAGTGTGATTGTGCTGGGAAGCTTTGATATGATATTACTTTTTTATTGCCTTTGAAGTCCAAAGCAAAGGGCCATGGCAGAGGGATATGGAGGTGCCCAGTGTTAATTCCCTCTAGCCACGTTTAAGGTACAGCATATTAGCTATTGACCACTGGATGCTAAAGAATGTTACCATCATAGAGAGGATTTTCTTCTTGAAGAAGGTTTCACACTCAGCAGTGTTGGTGCAATTTGAGTTTTCCCAACAAAAAGGTCTCTGACACCCAGGACCTCAGGAAGGTGTTTTCTAGAATATCCCACATTTTTAATAATTGTTACAGCTAAGCAGGAGTTGGAATTCTGTCAAAATTGCCCACCAAACAGCAGCATGTGTCATTTTTGGAGCTGGTGAGGGAAGCCTCCATGGGGGAGGTTGGTGAGGGGTTGGAATCTCTGCCTGCTCCCGAGGTGGGAACTGAACTCTGTAAATTGGCACCAGCGTCTGAACAGCAGAACTGGAAAGGAAAAATGGAGAGGGCTGCATTTATATGGCTGCTAAAAAATTCATTTATGTGCTGTGCTTGAGGACAATCGATCTCTGGAGAGCAGGAGGTTTCTTCATCTCAGTCACATTGCATTAGAGGGAAGAGCTGAGGGGGGTGAGGTGTCCTGGGGACAGTGGTGGAGCCAAGCAGGGCAGCACCTGCTGGCCCCGAGCTCTGGATGGGGCACGGGGACATCAGGGCAACGGGAGAGGGACGTGAGCTCATCCCTGTGCCTCTGGGTATCGATTCCACTCAGTGGCAAATTGAAATGCTTTTGTAGATTTGGTCTTTAGTGACTCATTTTTTTTTTTCTGCCCAATTATAGCGGGTTAAAGAGGCAGGCAATGGTTTGGTTTTTGTGTTTTATGTACAAGTACGTGCTGGGACTCCTGGGGAGGCCTGTGCAGGGCCAGGAGTTGCATTTTGATGCTCCTTGTGGGTCCCTTCCAATTCAGGGAATTTAATGAATGTATGATTGTGAAAATGAACCTATTTTTAGATGGGGCACAGCAGGATTTATTTTGCCCCTCCACAGTTCCCAGTTGCTCCCAGGCACTGGATGTGCTGCAATATTCCATATGATGGGAGCTTTCTTACTATGGCTTCTTGGAATCTCTTCTGGAGTATTTTCCTCACAAGTTGAGGACACTTCCATCCATTGGACTCTCTAAACCTGCCAGAGCTCCAGGCAGGGTTGTACAGAGTGTGAGATGTGGTGTGGGCAGGCACTGCTGGGTTTGCCAGTGACCAGTGCCACCAATCCAGTGGTTTTTCCACTTAAAATACCCTTTCAAGGTTGTAAGCAAGGCATTGTATTGTGAACGGGATTCTTCCACAATTTTTCTGATGTTAAGGACTCATAAAGATTTTTAACAACAGACTTTTACATAGTTAAACTGAGAAATAGCTTCTCTAATGTTTTCAGCTACTCCTGACAATAATGTCTTTACCTCAGGAGCAAAGTATTCATGCTGATGTCAATAAAGGCAGTGGTTTTGACAGCAGTTTTATACATCAGCATAGATCTGGAGTGCTGAATATTACCTGTGTTATCAATTGGCTAACACTTTCCACGAGAGAGATGTCTCTTTAGAAAGCTGTTCCTTTTATGAGTGTCATCAACTCCTGTCAGCCTGACACCGCTGGGTTTGACTGGGTTTGAAGTTTTTGTTGTTGTTTAAATTTGTGATAACATAAGTGAGAGCTTTTTGAGGAATGGATGTTGAAAAATGTGTTCTGTTCACACATAAACGGCTTCATTCAGCTGCTTTTTTTGTGAAAGCTCTGAGATCTGTGGAGGAAAATATTAAGTAATGGAGTGATTTGCTGTGCTTTGGGTGCTAAAACAGCACAGGTGTAGCTCACACAGAGGCAGTGACTTATTGCAGCTCTGAATGTCTCTCAGTTTAAAAGTTCTGGGGTTTAAAGCTTTGTGCAGAATCTCTTTTGGATTTTGGATAACCCAAGGGCACACAGGCCCTGGGAGCACAGGGAAGGTATGAGTGCACAATCCCATCCAAACAAGGAACACTTTATTAGTAGGTATCAGGAATATTTCCTTTTTTTTATGTTAAGGAAAAAGAAAACAAAACTTTTGTATTTCTAACACTGCAAATTAGTGTGGGTTCACAATTTATGGGGGCAGAAAGAACACACTCTTGCTGACAAACTTCAATTTTTCACTGCTGGTGAAAGGAACCCCAAGAAAAAGAGATGTGACATCTGGCACAGCTCAGCACCAGCTGGTCCAGGGCACACTCCTGAAGAAGCCTAAGGAGGCATCAGCCATGATTCCAACAGGTGACACTAAATCTTCCCAAAATTATCACTGCCAGCTT
Source organism: Fringilla coelebs (assembly GCF_963513975.1). Lineage (NCBI taxonomy): Eukaryota > Metazoa > Chordata > Aves > Passeriformes > Fringillidae > Fringilla > Fringilla coelebs. The sequence continues at coordinate 19,863,618 of NC_140039.1, forward strand.
GTAAGGACCTGGTATCAACACAGAATCCCAAAATGGGATTTGGGTTGGGAGGGACCTTAAAACCCACCCAGTGCCACCCCTGCCATGGCAGGGACACCTCCCACTGTCCCAGGTGCTCCAGCCCCAGTGTCCAACCTGGCCTGGGGCACCCTGTGCTAGGTGCACACCTCCCCACCCTCCCAGGGAACAATTTCTTCCCAATATTTAATAATTTCTATATTGTTCCAATTTGATTTCGGTATTGTACCAACACGCTGAAGTTGAACATGGGTGGAGAGCAGGGAGCAGCTGCTTTCCTTATGGGAGGCCTCTTTCTGAATATTTACATCTGAGCTATAAATCAGCCCTAACACATCACTCAGTGTAATAGGTTCCTGTAATTAAATGAGAGCTTTATTGAATAAATTGCACACTGTTAATTGTACGTGTAAGAGTCTCTGGCAATTCCTTTGACTTTATTGCAGATAAAACAATGACCTTGTCTGTTTTCATAGTGCTTGATAATTTAAGAAGATTGAAGAAGTGTTAATTGTGAGTTGGCCAAGAAGTCTTTAAAATGCCTTAATAGCTTTAATAGTATTAACTCAATATTGAGATAAGATTATTCCTCGTGCTTTCTGTGTACTCACAGTGCCAGGCACTGCTCCTCTCACCTCTGGAACTCACCTGTGAGAGCAGTGGAGCTTGGGGTGGGCAACAAAAACCAGGAAAATGTTGATTTAGTCTATAATAGCCACAAATCGATTTTTCTTGATGGAGTGGAGAGTCAGGAATTATCTGCATTACATCAACAAGGATTTTATGCAAATGAATGCAGAATTAGAATAGCAGAGTGCAGCTTGATGACATTGGTCTTATTTTTTTTGCATGTTAGTCAATAGTTGCTAAGTTTACAATTTTCCTTTTCCTTTGGCATCTTTATTTATAATTAAGTTATTTATACATGCATACAAGTACAAACTCACCCATTGGGCACTGAAATGAAATCCCAGAGAGGCTTTATTTTTATTTACTGCTTCCTCCAATAAATGCACATCTTTCAAATCTCTGCAGAGCTGCATCGATTCCTGAAGTATCATCTCCCAGTTTATTGAGTACAAGTGGTGACTGATTGTCCCCTGACACTTCAGCAAGGACTTCAGCATGCAAGAAACAAGTTTTAAATTGGCTATGACTTTATTAAGATGGCACCACATCTGGGAAGTTATTTGGGATGGCTGGGAATTTCTCAATATTTTTTTTTTGTCCCCCCCCACTGGAAAATGCTGATTTGCCCAAATCCAGGCTGTTTGCTAAGCAAAATTTGATTCAACAGATCCAATTAAGAAGAAAAAGAAGCCAGAGCAGTTGCAGGTTGACACTGTTAACAGGAGATTGTGCTTTTCCTTGTGATGGCAATTTTTCAACATTTTAATGAACTTCCACTTGAAAAAAAGGGAAGTTGAAACCAATTAATTTGAGTGACCTGACAAAAAAAAAAAAACCCAACAAAACAGGAGGAGTGTTGGAGGGTGGCAATGTGAGATCACAGCTTTACACCCTGTCTCTTGCAGAACTTCCCTGCAAACTGCTGAAAACCTGTGGGAAAACCAGGCTGAATCCACACTCAGTAGGAACTGCCTTGCTGTGCTGCTGATATCCTCCAAGCTTAGGGAAAACCGGGGAATTTAAAGGGAAAATCAGCACTAACAGCCTGGTTTTTATCCTTTTGGTGTCTTCTGCTCTCCTGGGAGCAGCTTGTCTCCATCACCAGAGTCGAGCTTGGAGTTGTGCTTGTCTCTCATCTCTTCTTAGCAAATTCCAGCCCATTCCCAATCCTGTTTAGCTTTGCTGGGATCTTCCTGAGATTCTCCTTTTTTGCCTCAATCCTATTGAACACCACATTTTTGTGCTAAACAATATCCTTTCTAATAATCTGATCCATTTCTGATCACAACTTTGCTTGAAATTTGCATTGCTGCAACATCAGGATCCTATCAAGTTAGTTTGGAATCAATCTGGTTCACAGAAGACACTTGAATTTAAAGTCTGAAACCATCTTCCATTTAAAATAACATTTTTAAAAATTAATTTGCACCTGTGCTCAATAGGGCACAGGAAGAGCAGCAAAGCTTTTCACCAGGGTTTGAAAACTACAGCAAATAAATTCTTCAGTCAGAGAAAAATAACCTAATAGCAGCTTTCCCTGGGAACTCACAGGATTTCTCTGTTCAACAGAGCAGGAAAATACATGTGCTTTGTATGAATATAGAAATGAAGAAATAATTTATCAAGCAAAAATATAGGTATTTCTTCAAGAATTTCCATTGCTCTGGAAATATTTTTTCTTTTTTTGACACAGTTTTTCTGCTCTGATGTTTGATGGATTGATCTAAGATGGGAGAAGAAGTGCTTTCCTTCCTTTGATGATAAAGAAAAGGGAAGAAAGAAAAACTTAAGCATTAAGATGCCAACATGTGTTTTATCTACTTCAGTTCTGCCTGAGAACTGTTCTGTTTCCCCCTTTGCAGAAATGATTGCTTTACTTTCTCTGCCTCTTTCCACAATTTTCCTATTTTTTTTCCTTAGTTTCCTATTTTTTCATTTGTATTTTACCATTCCCAAGAGAGTAAAGCACCTGATCCCTGAGGTTCTGATCCCTGAGATTGTCCAGAGATATCCTACCTTGGCAGCTGGGTGAGGACAAAACTTCTGTTTTGCTATTGAGACTCTAAATGCCAGGATTTTTAATTTAATTATTGCACTTCACCAGTCCACTTTGAGAGGAATATTGATCAGTTCTCTGTTCCCAGTATTATTCTTATTTCTTTGAGACATTTTAATATAAAAATAGTGCCTTTTTCTAAATGCAGAGTTTTATGTACTTGAATCTCCTTCCCCAATTACTTTAATTAAAGATATCAGCTGGAGACTGAGTGGAGGACCAGGGATGTTTTTTCTTGACAGAGTTTCTATTTGTACATCTCCCAAAGCAAATAAATCCAGCTTGGAATTGAATTTAGGGGGTGCTTTGTATTGGTTCATTAAGGAGGTATAAAATCCACCTAATTTAGTAAATTCCATACAAGGTATATCAGTTTGAAATTTGTTTATGTGTTCAGAACAAGAAATGGATCTCTGTTATGGGAATTGTGGTTTCCTGAAAAATGATGATTTTTTAAAAATTATGAGCAATAATCTCCATGGTTTTTTAAGCAAAATCTTCTTTACTCACAGAGGTCTTTTTGAGAAAAAGGTTTTGGATGACTTGATAGACTCCTGTCAATGGAGACATCCCAAATCACTTAAAATATTAAAATTTGTTGTCTAATTTTACAGCTGGACTCTTCAGGCATCTCCAGACATCAGGTTACCAGCTCTGCTGAATTTCAGCTTGAGGAGTTTTCATAAAGCCTACAGGAACTTCCGATTGCCAGTAGGATTAAAAAAAAATGAGATTTCATTAATTTTTTGATCCATTCCAGACTCTGGGAGAAATCTGGTCCGGGTTTTCCCTTTGCCAGCTCCATTCTTGACTCCAGCAGAAATCCTCTCCGGGTTTTCCCTTAGCTGGATCCATTCCTGACTCCAGCAGAAATCCTCTCCGGGTTTTCCCTTTTCCTGCTCCATTCCTGACTCCGGGCCGTTCTTTGTTCCCTACACTGAATTTCTGAATTTCTGAATTTCTGAATTTCGGGCTCACCTGCGGCTCTGCCCTCTGCAGGAGTTGCAGTTTCTCCCAGCTGGTCAGAGACTGCAGGGTGACTCCTGGAGAGCTGCTCTTGTTCAGCCTCACAATTCAAAGTGTTCTGCTCCTGCTGTTAAGCTGGACTTAAGCCTTTCTGGGTTTGCTGTTGCTTCTGATAAATACAAAAATCCCAGCAATGCCTCAAAGGAAGGTCAGCACTGCTCACAAATGACACTGCAGCCTTCAGCTGAGGCCTTGCTGTCCAAAGCAACAATAATTGCAGGGCACCAAATTTCAGGTTGTGAAGTTCTTCAGCCTCAGTCTGACTCGATGACAGACAGTGGCACTGAGCTCCTGAGCTTGCAGCTTGATTGCAGACCATAAATTGTGCCAAATCAAATCCACCACCTCACTCCATACAGCAGCAATGGGAAATACAGAAAACTCAAGACTTTTTTTTTCCCTTCTATTTATTTCTTGGGGAAGGGAGAGGACATTGTTGAAATAAAACCATTTAATTTTGTGTAAATTTCTCAGCTTTGCTGGAAGTTTCAAAGCCCAGCTCTCTGATCCATGATTTCTCATGGGTTCTGCCTAAAAGATAGCATCCTCCAAACGGGATTATTTCCCTGGATAAGGCAGGAAAGATCTGTTTTCAATCTCTTGCTGTGAATCAAGCCAAAGAAAGACTCAAACCCATCACAGGCAGGTGCAGGCTGCACCCAGAGCTGACAGCACCATCAGGTTGGGAATGCTGCAAGGATAATCACAGGCTGGCAACTTTTGGGTCCTTTTTTTACCAATATTGATTGGCTGACTCTGCAAAAATGCTGCAAATGTGGCAGGAGAAAGGCTTGCTGATGTTCATGGACTGCAGGGTGCTGGGGTCAGGGAGCACCTGGAGCCAAGGGTGCCCAGTGCACGCTTTAATGAAGTGTGACATCGAAATTCAGCGTGACCTTGTGTTGTACAGGAGCAGGAGTATCGTGAGCTACATCAATAAAATCTGAATAAGGTCTTTTTTCAGCTGAAAGGAGTCTCTGACACCTGAGCTGCTATAAATATTCATTGGGAAAACAGACCAAATGGCATTGAGGGTTATTTTTGGTAGCACTGGGGGCTGTGTTTGGGTTTATGCCACAAGAAATGAAACAACTGGGGATTTTATTTATGAAAATATAATATGAGAAGGAGTGGTTTGAATTAGAGTTTCAAAGGGGGGTATAGGAGTCTTTCCACATGTGTTTGCTGAAGATATTTAAAGAAGCTGGACAGAGACTTGGGTTCACTAGTGATCAAAAAGTCCTGAAGTTTTACAGCACACAGGTGCAAGTCTTGACAGGATTATTTTACAAGGCCTGTCCTCTATTTAAATTCTTATTTTCCTTTGAACTATCCCAGGATATTATCTGAAATAGGAGAAGTACTTCATCTTTCTTAAGAAGAGTTCTCTCACTGAGGAGAGCAGTTCTTGATGCTTCAAATTAACATCTGCATAGCCAAAATACGGTAACACAACTTTTGAATATGCTTGGCCTTGGCTTTTGTTAGTGAGTGTCTTGTTTTTCTCTGGGATGCAAAGATCAACACCAAAGTTTATGAACTTTGGGAAACTTCTCCAAGGTGAGCAGAGGGATGGAGCAGCTCTGCTGGGAGGAAAGGCTGGCACAGCTGGCATTGCTCACTGCACAGGAGAAGCTTTGGGGTGACCTCCAGGACCTGGAGGAGCTACAGGAAAGATTGAGATCCAAAAAGGATGGAGTGCCAGGACAAGGGGGAATGGCTTCAAACGGACAGAGAGTAGACTCAGGTGAGATATTTGGAATAAATCCTTCCCTGGGAGGGTGTGAGGCCCTGGCACAGCTGGGCTGCCCCTGGATCCCTGGGAGTGCTCAAGGCCAGGCTGGAGCAGCCTGGGACAGTGGGAGGTGTCCCTGCCATGGCAGGGGTGGCACTGGACTGGAGGGGCTCACCCTACATTTCTCTCAGTCCCACATTTAAATACATTTGCATATCTGGCTAATTCTGTCTAGCTGATCCCAGCAATCAGCTGTTCCAGAGCCCTCTCCTGCAGGAAGGCAGCCCAGCTGCTGCATGTTTGGGGACATGCAAGTGGCACATCCCAATCCCAGCAGAGGAGCCACTCCAGCCAAATGGAGGCCAAGCTCTGCTCTCCTGCTTATTAAACACCATTCATCACAGCACACTCCACGGGTCACAGCTGCATGGGGAAATGCTGCTGTTTGTGTAGCAAAGAGATCTCCTTAAACTCCTTTTGCAATGTTATTTTTAGCCTTCAGCTATTGCTCTAACTTAAGATGCAGCCATTGTTGTTTTAGGGCCTTTTTAACACTTTCTGGCCACATTGAAATCAAGAATTTAAAAATACTTGCTTATTTTAAATTGATAACTATGCTTCCTGAGCTCAGTAATAGCCACAATCTGGCTTTACTTTTAATTTTGCTGCTTTAACACCTTACAGCTGCAGTTTCCATGCAGGCAAATTGGATGGCAGCTTGGTGCACATGAATATTGTTCACAGAAGCTTTTTGTTCCACTTTTACTAAAAAAGGAATACCTGTATAAATACATCTGCATAGTGTATTATAAATACACACATTTATGTAGAAATACATAAATCAATAAATACATAAATTTATAAGTGATCACAATTTTGCTTTTGTGATTGTATTTTTTCCAGCTCTTCACTCAGGAGCATTTCTGGCCCATCATGTGCTGATTTATTTTTCCACAAGGCCATGCAGTGTTTTTATGTTGCTCAGCTGCCTGGCTTGGTGCTGGGAGGGCACAGAAAGGTTGGAATGAGTGGATGTGGGAGGAATTCTGTCACATTTTGCATTCAGGCAACCCACAGTTGGAATTCTGACATCCCTGCCCATGTGTTATTAAGCCATTGAAGAAATAGAAAAAAAAAAACCAGGTAAAATTAACATGACCTCCAGGTTTTCCCAAACATATGAAATTATTTTAGAGAGGTTTTCCCTAAATTTACTGGAATTCCAGGCTGGTATTTTAACCCCCAAACCCTGATGTGGCAGAGTGGTAAATCCACAGCACAGGATGATGGGTGCCTGGAGGAGAAGCACTGCTGTCCCCCCTGCAGGTATCTTCACACTGGGGAGATTCAGACGAGATCCCAGGAAAAATTTCCTCCTGTGAAAGCTGTCAGGGATTGGAACAGACCACCCAGGGCAGTGGTGGAGTCCCCATGCCTGGAAGTGTTCAAAAAACATGTGGATGTGGCAGCTGAGGACAGGGATTAGGGTTGATGGTCGGACTTGATGAGCTTAGAGGTCTTTTCCACCCTTAATGATTCTCTGATTCTGTTCAAGGCTAAAGGATTAAGAATTTAAAAGACTCCAATCCTTGATGATGTTCTTATGTGCCTGTAGAATAGGCCCTAATTTACTGATCAGCCACAATGAAGAACAGACTTTCCAGAGAGAGAAAAAGAGGGAATTTAGCCCTGAAAAAGGATGGAGAATAGAAGGGGAAATTAGTGAAGACACAGGAGATGCAATCTAAGTTCAAATGAAATATCCCTGCTCCTCTCATTTGACAGGCTGTGCTGATCCCATGGAGTCCTCACCATAAAAAGTTGCCCAGTGATGCTCCAGAAGGTGAGTAAATGTATGTCAGGAGGAAAAAATAACACTCCCATGATTTAAGATTATTTTCCCCCACTTCTGCATGAGATTGGATCTATTGTAACCTTCCTAAACCTTTGTTACCTTTGTAATTTAAACTGACACGTTAAATGCTAATGCAATTGATGGGGGTGAACAAGTGGTCAAGGAACAACCTGATCTGACTGTATAATGCATCAGAGAATTGCAAAAATATGCAGGTCAGATGTAATTTTGACAGAAAATGGCTCGCTGCAAGGGTTTATGTTTCCCTGGATGGTCTTAAAAAGAGTTGGACTATGGTAAGTACCACAGCGCTCAAAAAAATACCAAGTTAAACTTGATGGAAAAAATCCAAGTTCTCAATATCCTCAGATTTCATTATCAGTTTTTATTGGAGCTGGGATAATAAGATTATAGAATTAAGAGAAAAGTTATACCCATTTTCTTCAGCTCAGCAGCCCTAATGTGCAGCAAGGAAGCGACACTCATTTCTCACCATAAATACGGCAAAAACTGCCTGGAAAATGAAGTCTCTGGCCATGTGCAGGTCCTGACTGAAAATTCTGTTCCTCAACAGGCACTGGGCCATGGCAATAACCCTTAAGGGTGGTAAAAAGGTTTCTCACCAATTTATCCTAGAGTTGAGGACTTTCCATTTGGCACAACTCACCTGTGGAGTGGGACCAGGATGTGAATCCTGGAGCAGCTGCCCACAGGAGGAACCTCCCTGTTCCAGGGGTGAAATGTGTGAAGGGAAACAGCAGAGAAATCACAGGCAGTTCAACCCAGAGCTCTTCATTTCCAGTTTAGGGACTTCCTGAAAAATTACACATTAAATGCCTCTGCTGACTGCCTGAGATGATCTGAGGCAAAGTTGGGCAACTTTCATGTGCACCAACACTCTGTGGATCCCACCTTTATTTCCTCACATTAATGTATGTGCTCAGAAAAGCACTGCTGTAGAACACAGATCATTTTCCATTTTGGGGCCATGATAACAAACTGTTCACTCCAGTCTGAGCCTTACCAAGGATGCTGGAAGTATCAGCTTTTCCCTGGACCCTTTCTGAGCAAGAAGAGAGTCAGTGACTTCACAATTTTTCAAGCACTGACGTTAGGCCAGTGGATTTTGGTACCATATTCCTCAAAAGAGTGTCGGGTTTTTTAACTCTGAAAACTCAGGAATCCCTCAAATTTTTTCCACTCCTAAGATGCCACCAGCAGGTGCTAAATAGACCAGAACAAAGACAGCAAATAAAGATATAACCACTCCCTTCAAGAATTTGACTTATTTTCAGTGTTTTCCTGATTTGTTTACTACTTCAGTGGGTTTTTTTTTTCTCCTCAGAGGTTGAATTTGTCCTCCTGCCTGCTGTATTCTTCATCTATGTAAGTGTTTAGAAAGGAAAATTGAAATGTAAATTGACTCAGTGCTTTTAAAACCTTAAAAAAAAATAATAATTCAGTGCCTACTGGATGAGATGGAACTCTCCTGGCTGCTCTAACCTGCCGAGCAGGTTAGCATAACATGGAAGCAATTATTGTACTCACCATATAAAAGCTGTCAGGTTTAATACTTAACTGCAGGATCCCCCCTGAATGTTTGATTTCCAACCATCATCCCTGTGAAGCTCCAGAAATACAGGGACATAAGGAAGATTCTGGGCTAAGGAATTTATTGGGCTACCCTGAGTTATAAAAGGGAAATTGGGGAAGAATGATACACCCTGTAAACACAGCCCCTTTTTAATCAAACACTTCCCAGCCCCATAAAACAAAACAGAACAAACTGCAGAATAAATATGGAATTTCTGGTTTGGATTGTAATAATTGTGACACCATTTCATTTCTTTTTCAACTTGTCTGGAAGCAGCTTTTGCTGGAATATTATTCCCATTATTTTCTGTCCTTTTATTTGAATTTCTTGGGTGGTTTTGGGTTTTGGTTTTTGTGGATTTTTTGGTCTTGTTGGTTGGTTTTCTTGCCTTTTTTTTTTTCCTGGTTGTTTTTTGTCTGGTTGGGGTTTGTTTGGTTTTGGTGGGCTTTTTTGCATGTTTACTTTTTTGTTTGTTTGTTGAGTTTTTGTGGGGTTTTTTTGGCTTTATTTTTGGGGGGTTCTTGGGTTTTGAGGGGATTTTTTGGGTTCTTTGTTCTGGGGCTTTTTGGGGATGGGTCTTTTTCTGCAGAGGGAGAATCAACCCGAAAAATGCTTTGACTTTCACAGCTCTTCTACTGCTAAACTTTATTCTACATTTATAACACACAATGCAAATAATTATTGATCTCTTTTCTGATCTGGGCTTTACTGTGTGCCCTTGCTGTGGCTAAAATCTCAAAGCATCTGCAGGGTCTGGTTTGAAGCTCTGTCACCTCACAGCTCTGGGGGATTGCTCCTAGCAGCAGAAACATCGCCTGCCCATGGTCCATAACAGCTTGGAACAAAGAGGTATAAAAGCAGGGAGCAGGAGACAGATTTATCTCGGTGTATTTCAAGAAATGATGATCCTGAATTGATTCCTTCTCTGAAATACAAACTCCATGTTTAGCTCTTCTGAAAAAGAAGAAAAAAAAAGGAAAACCATAAAATAAACCAGGATTTATCCTCAAGATCAACTCTTATTCTCTTTCAGAAATTACATTCTAGACAATAAGTGATCATTATGTGCCAACAGAGCTGAGAATCTGATTTTAACTTTCAGGTAACATATTAGGGCCATAACCAAATCTGAGAACTATTATCATAGCCAAATGACTGTAATGCTTCAAGGCTGTAACAGTCATCACCTTTTTATCATTCAGATTACCAGCCAAGCCTGAAACAATGAATTTCTTTAACATTATTCTCCCATAACCTTTAACTGTATGCATTATTTCAAACATCTGAAATAATCCTTTATATGACACAGTAGAATAATACTTTTGCCACTCACTGCACACTGGAATTTGTTAAGCCCAGAGCAGAGCAAAATCTCCAGTCTGTTCTGTCTGCCATGGAAATACATTCATTTCAATCGTGCTGCAATGGTGTTTAAGTGATAAATAATTTGAAGGAACACTGATAGGAAGCATAAGGTTCATAAAAGTCCAGAAATGCTGCTGCAGTTTTATCACCAGTATAAAAGTGTCCTGCTTGCCTTGTTTTGGGAGGGCTTTACTTGGCCAGCTCTCACATATTTCACGTGGAATGTACAGCATAAATATTCCATGGGTTCATTACAGAGCTGTGTTTGTGATAAACCTTCCCAGAGTCCTTTCAGGAAATGTTTATTCCTGTTCTGTCAAGTGGGTGCTAATGCCCCAGGCCAGCTCTCTCCACAGGCCATGCTGATAAATAATCCTGTGTATGCTCTGGTGATTCTGTGCATAAACTCCCCTCTGTCTGAGTTACTGCAGCTCCAGGCCCTGCATGAATCAGATTTATAAACACAACACTGTGTTTCTTACCTGTGTTGAGGTGGATTATGATGGCAGAATTGGCGTTTATCTGGACTCTTGGTATGAAAACAAGCCAGCCACACAAGCAGTGCATGAAAATACAAAAGCAGCTGCAGGGAATATTGCCAGGGAGAGGGGTCTTGGAAAGCATCCCAGGGAGCCTGGAGGCTGCTGAGTAAGAACACTTTGGATCAGCCCCTTGGAGAGCACAGCCTCTGAAGGAGCACGTTTGGAGAATTCTGTTGTGTGTTCTTCATTGTCCTCATGAAAACAGAGCACCTCAGAAAGGGCTCAGCAATACAGAGCAGCAGCTTTTTAATTGAAGTTCAGCTACTTCCAAAATCTTGAAAATGTAGGCTTAGAAAACCTGAATTTATTGAAATATTTCTAAACTGCTTTAAGGAAAAGGGATTCAGATACAAAGGATTCAGGCTCTGGACAAGGAACAATTATTCTTGTGCTGAACAAGCAAAAAGGGGTTGGAATTTAGGTCCAATTCTTCTGTGATTTCTTGTGTGACCTTTCACAAGCCACACGTGATCACAAAATGATTTCCACTGGCTTCAGTGGAGGAGAGAATCAGCTCCTAATTTCTCTTTAAATCAGTTTTCTCATTAGTGAATTACCGACCTCAGAGCTTAATGCTTCCAATGCTCTTCAGTATCCTTGAAGGGGAAGTGATATTGGGATGTTAACTGTCCTCACTGCCAGCAGCCAGGCAGCAGAAAATCCAGATTAATAGGGGCCCTTTAGTGCCATGGCCACCACGTGGATCTGTGTTCTCCACCCCAGAAGAACAAGGCAAGAGTCAAAAAGAATAATTTAAACATTTCAGCTCAAGAGAACGCTGCTTTCTCAGCAGGTACCTGGAATTTCCTGCAGGTTTTGCTGTATTTTAGGGCAGATTTTCATTTGCTGTCATCTCAGCACTCCACTAAAGCACTTCTTTTCATTCACAGAGTTAATCAGCAAGTTCACATCACCTGGAATGGAAATTTCTGGAGCTGAATTTTCCCCTTGCTCCAGGATTCGAGGGCTGACAATGTTTACACAGAGCTACAAACTCCAAGCTCAAGGAGAGGCAGAAATTGTTCATGCTGGCAATGCTCAGCCTCACCTGGCAGGAAAAGGTGACCATTCCAGGGGAGAGGAAACCAAAGACTGACAGCAAATTTGCTGTTAGGTCTTTTGTTTAAAAAAAAGGTCAGTCCTGAACATTAAAGAGGGCCAGCGGGAAATCATTAAATCTGAATGATAACGTGGGTTTATTTTAATTTGCTCGCCTGGATTTTCACTGACAATGAATGGATTGTGGAAAATAAAATGAACTCCATAAAAATGTGGAGTTGCAGCAGGACTTAGAAAATAATTGTAATAACCCAGCCAGACTTCCTACCCCTTTCTCCTGGATTAGTTTTTATCTCTATTACTTGCATCACCAAAAGACTAACTTTTATACAGTTTAAGTGCCACATGCTGGACCCCCTGGAGGATTTCAATAATTTTAGCTGTGTGTTTTTCCATTTTTCAATTATAAATATTTCAATATTTTCAATATTTCAATTATTTTAATATTTCAATTAAAGCCTTCAAAGCCTTGGCTCAGCTGCCACCAAGCCCTGGAGTCACTGGGTGCTACATGGCCATGTAGATGAGCCTGAGGCAGAGCAGGAATCCCCCAGCTGTGATTCCTGAAGGATCCAACCCATGGAATTCATGGGAGGGTGGAATCCTTCCTTGGGATGTCCTCCATGGACCAGGCCACCATCAACTTCTTGGGGATCTTTCAAAATCATTCAATTTCCATAAATTCAACTGCTACGAAGTCTTCATAAACTCATTGGAGTAGGGGTGAAAAAAGGCTTCATTCTTTCCCAAGGTGGCTGCTGGAACCTGCCTGTGAGAATCAGAAAAGTCGAGGCTGAAAAGACCTTCAAGAGCCCCGAGTCCAAGCCAAGGGATTGTGCCTTTTCAGTAAATGAAAAAAGAAACATCCATCTCTGCTGCAGAGATCACCTGGCACGCCTGCTGATTTATTTAACTAATTTTTCATCCCATAATTCTTCCAATCTGTGCTCAAACCACCTCAGCCTGCATTTCTGTGCTGAAGGTTACCAAGCTGGCAGAGCTGTGTCCTTCCAGTGATGGATCTCTCTGATGCTCTGTTTGCCTGCCCTTCATCTGCTCCAAGGCTGACTGAGGTGGGTTTTTATTCTCATCCAGCAGGAATTCAGGAACACCCTTCTTTCTCTCGCCCACCCAAGCAGGAGGATTTGTGCATGCTAATAAATCCTTTCTCTTATGTTATTTTAACTCCTGAGCTGGTGGTGTTGTCAGAACAGCTCTAATTGAGTCATTGGTCATGGGAACCATCTCACACTGGTACCCCTGGTCACCAGCACCTGCTCAGCTCCTCTCTTTGTTGTCCCAACAAAGGCTCTGGATTCATTCCCAGCCCCAAGGGCCAGCAGGCACCATGGGGAGGGCAGAAACATTCTCAAGTTATTTGAAAAGCCATCAATTTCCCAAAGAGCGCTGTGCTGAATTAAAGCTGGTCCAAACTCCTCACCCTGGCCATATTTCCTGCCCATCACAGTGGATATGTCAGCTGTTGTTCCACCACCTGTTAATCCGTCTGTGCTCGGGCTGCACATGTGATTTATGAGGCTTCCTGTATCTTACTTCTTCCCTGCATGTGACCAATGCAGCTATTTTTTCATCATTCTTGTTTTTTTTTATTTTTCATGTTACATCCACCTATTAGTCACAGTTTTAAGACAGGGAAATATGGAAATTTTTCTTTCCACAACATTCATTGAAGTTTTTCTGCCTTTTTTATCATGAGCAACTGAAGTTGTATTGACACAACAGCTCGGGCAGATATTTTAATTTACAATTTTCACCGCCCTCCTTCACTGCTATCCAAAGTGAATTTTAACCACGAGTGATACAGAAATGAATCTGATGATTTGTAATCATCAGCAGCTCAGGTAATAAGGAATCTCCTGCTGGGGTTGCACATCAATGCAGACAGGAGCAAAATTGCTTTGTGCTTATAACCTGGGGTAGTTTTAATAATTTTATTTCTATTTCTTTCCAAATTCTGGGAAACATTAGCCAGATAATGATGCCTTTTGATTACCAAGCTTGTTCCCTCTTTCAGAAAACAGTTTTGGACTGCAAGAATCACCTCAAATGGGGTTTCTTTTGTGGGCTGGTTTTGGTTGGTTTTTTTCCCCTCTATGTTATCTTTGTGCCTGAGTATTCCTGTTTTTCAGTCCTACTGCTCTGCTCCAATATGCTCCCAATATTTTCGCTTTTACTGGCTCATTTACCCTATGCAATAAAGGTGCTTGTCATGTCATAAGGTAAGTATTTTCCCTAGAAAATGTTGTAAAACTTTTCATCAAACTGGACATTTCTATTGATTTTTGAATTGATATTTGCAGGTCTCTTTCTGCTTTCTTTTTAACAATTGACTTTCAGACCCCCACATTTCTTGAAAGAAATATTGCTCTAAATTGCAGTGATCTTGACCTGCTCTTTTTCTCCTCTTATCCCTCAGAGCTTTGCTATTCCCATATTCTAATTGCTCCTTGCAATTAGTTCACAGAAAATTAGAAGAGATAATGGTTAATGAACAACTGCCACTCACTGTCAGTGAAGTGCTGCAAAGGAAAAGGCACTTTCAGAAGTCAGATAAATGAGAAAATATCACAAAGGCAAACAGCACCCAGAGTTGGGGGAAAAACTGTGAGGACACAATTTTTCCTTGATCTCACAAAATACTCCTGTTGAGAATATTCATCTCACATCCACCCCTGAAGAACTTTCCTTACCCTCCAGACGTGCAGTGAAATGACCCCAAGGCAGTTTAGGCCAGTGGTATTTTTAAAATATCTCGCATAGGCTTGTCTTGGACACTTTCAAAGATACACCAAAAAACCAATTACAATTATTAAACCTGTGTAATGTAAATATTTACACCCTTCCCACCCAGTGCCTGCATTGAAGTTGTGGTGAGAGTGCTGGGAACACCAATTTATTCTGATTTTTACCTGCAGAGAAATCCACAGTGTCCACCTCATTAGGATGATGATTTTCCTTGTAGGGTTTTTGCCTTCATTTCTCCAGGGTGAAAGCAAAAATCCCAGAGTGGTTTGGGTTGAAAAGGACCTTAATGCTCATTTAGTCATGGGCCTAAATCTCCACAGTACCCAGCAAAACGGGAGAACATTTTATTCTGCTTTTCTTCTGGATCTGAGCCCAATCACATCAAATTTAAAGTGATTACCTTCAGAATAAGATCCCATCCAGGATAAACCACTCCAGCAGGATATTTCCATTGCTGATTTCCCCAACCAAGCTTAGTCACAAACATCCCCAGATGTGGTTCAGAACGTTGTTTGCCTTCATCCAGGAGGAAGATCAATTCTGTTGTGGAAACAGTGCACAGCGTGGGATCACTCTAATCAATTTGAGCAGGCCTTGGTAAAACTGTCTGGTAGTCTGCAATCCAGCAGCATCAAAGCTAATTAATACTCTAGTCAGCTTAATGAATGTATTAGTGGTTAATATTTGTGTATAAGCTCCTCATAACTCAATAATCCTCTCCCATTTGCATTATTAATAGGACAGGTATGAGCTGATTGATCACAGAACCCATTAACTCAGATTTGTGCTGCCTCCAGTTCCCTCCAAGGAAGAGCAGGAATCACTGAGGATTGCAGGGAGCAGGCTCTGCAAAGGCCTTTTCAGACTCCAGCTGAGTGGGACTGAAGAATTGCAATGGGAAGTTGCATTTTAAACCAGAAACGAACTGATCTAGAAGGTGATGGATGTGTGAACCCAAGGGCTGAGTGCCCAGGTTTGTGAGATGCCCAAATTCTTTCAGGTCAAAGGCAAGAAAAACAGTCAGGAAGGAAGGAGAAAAAAAGGGAGAGGTACAATCCACTCCACAAAACAATTTCCCTTCATTTCCCTTCCTCTCTTTGCCCCGCTCCTCACATAAAAACCACGAAGTGGGAGCTCATTTATTGAAATGAAGCTGGAGGTTGGCTCAGGTGGGAGACGAGTAAATAAACCAAGCGCTTCTAACGCCTGCTAGAGAGGAACAATATTTTGCAATTTCCCTCCTACAGGCTTTGTGTTCTACAAAGAGAAATAAAAACGTGCTTCATCCTCTTCAGCAGCCTTGAAAGCTTTTGCTTATTCACAGCCCCTGACGAGAGAGGAGGCCAGATAATCCTCTGGAAGGGGAGAGCACCGTTCCAACGCTGCGCAGAGAGCGTGCGGCAGATGAGTTCCATTGGAACAACAATAAAAAAAAGAGATGAGGAAAAAGCAGCTCGTTCCTTTGGAGACTCATCTTTTTAATGCACCATTTCCACAGGATCTTCTAATTGCTTCTTGTGGGATTGGAGTGTTTTCTCTTGCAGCCTCTCTTCGGAAATTTGTTACATTTCCTGCTACGATGTTCTCCTGCTTTTTTATTTTCAGGTTTGAAGAACTGTTTTCTTATCTTCTTTTTATTTTTTTCCTTCCTTGAGATATTTTCCCCATCTCTCCCATTTCCATGCTCATGTTGTTATTATCAGGGAAATTTAAGCTTCTGTGGTGCTGTGAAGCTGAATCCTCTTTTATTGCCACGCTTTCTTATGTGGTGGGACAGCAGCGAGAGCTGCTGGTTAATCACTTCTGAAGTCCTACATGTGGCAGGGAGATGTGCTATGAATTATCCAGTGAGCTGTACCTGCATGATTAATGAGAATCCATTCTCCACTCTGCACTCCAGCGCTCCTCCAGTAGCAATTTCTTTGTTAGAACCGTGTACAAAGGGAATGAGAGAGGAGAGGAGACAGGAAAACCTCAAGGAAAGGAGTTTGTGGCTGAAAAAAGGGGATGAGAGCAAGCAGCAATGCCACTGCTCCCAGGGCTGGCCAGATGTTTGCTCATCTGTTCAGGCACAGCTCTTTATTGTCAGCTGCCACACGACAAGTGGCAAAGCTAAAGCTTAATAAGTAATTAAGACAGTCTGCCATGGAAATGAGAAAAAAACGAGGGAAGCAATGTCTTTCACCTCTCCTCATCTGATTTAACTGGTTAAAATGTTCCTCTGCTTTGCACAGAGCTGAGCAAATCGCTCATTATAAATAATGTATTAACCTAATTTCTTCACTTTTACTCTGTGAAGTGTTCCTGACTAGATTTATTACTACTCCTTCTTGAAAAGTACTGGTACCTGGAAGCAAATCAGCAGATATTTTATCTGCTCATGGTAACTCCATCCAAACAGGTTGTGCTGTAAATTGAGAAAGTCTAATACTTCCTCTCCAGGTAGTACTTGAGAAATATTTAGGAAATAGCTTCAGAGAAAATATTTATAGCTAAAATCGGTGTGTTGGGAACATTTTGTGCACCTGAACCTCACTGATGTGCTTGAGGGGAGTCATTGTGAGGGACTCAGGGCCAACTAAAAATTAAATATTTCTTAATATGCCAGTGAAATGATTGCTATTACGAGATCTGCTTAAATGAGCAGATTCATAGCTTTGTGAGACAGACAATATCACCTCAGGTGTACAAAATATCCAGATATTGCACTGCTCCAACACCAACTGTCCACCTTTAGCCAAACTTGTCTCCAGATTACAGCAAATCTTTCCTTTCCCTTGATGCCATTATCCTCTTGGTGTTAGTTCATAACTCTCAGGAATTCAAAATCAAGCAGGATGCAGGGGTAGTTTACAAATGTTTGTAGCTCTGGCTTCAGCTTCTCCAAAAACACCAATACAAGAAGCA
This sequence comes from Fringilla coelebs, assembly GCF_963513975.1. NCBI lineage: Eukaryota > Metazoa > Chordata > Aves > Passeriformes > Fringillidae > Fringilla > Fringilla coelebs. The sequence goes on from NC_140039.1 coordinate 19,881,171, forward strand.
GATCTTGTTCACCCATTGCAAAATTAGCTCTTACTTAGCAATTAATAATCCACAAACAGATTTATTCTCTGACTGCTTAGCAATCCTCAAAACAGCAATTTTTTTTCCTGGTTTAATGACTGAAGGAACTAAATTATATGAATAGATTTCCTTCTTTTTGCTCTCTTGGGACATTGGACAGGCATTTGAGAATTATCATTAGAAGTCTCTGGTGCTTTTAGAGCTGAAGCCCAGGAACTGTAGGAAAGTGAAAGATATAAAATCTAATTTCAGGATGGGATTGTGCATACCCTCTGCCATGATGTACATAACATAACAGTGCCTCTGCTTGCAAGGTCTGCTACAGGATACACTCAAACTCTCAGTCTATTTATTAAAGATCAATTTTTGTGATATCATTGATCCCCTGCACACTGGGATTGTCATCCTCACTCAGGAGCAGCTGAAATTCAATCCTTTCTTCTCCATCCTTCTGTGGATTAAACCCTGGGACACACATAATAGACACTCTCTGGGAAGATAATGTGCCTCTGGTATTAGGTAAAAAAATGACAGTAATGAAGGAATATGTTGTTAAAAATGGTGAAGAATAACAGCCTGATCATTTCCTGCTCTGTGCCCAGGAAGATGCCAGGATAAACAGTCAGCCAATCTATTTAGGCACTCAGAAGATAAAGGATGATAAGAGAAGCAGCAGCGTGGATGTTCTGAGAACAAATCATATCAAGCTACCTTCTGCAGATAAGGTGGGTGGGGAGGAAGGGAAGATGTGTGAGGAGCTGTGCTGGTGGGTTGGGAGCACGGAGAAACAGAGAGAAAATCAGGATAAATGAGCAGGAACAGCACATCTTCAACGTGGGGCAATTCTTCAAGGCTACTTAACTCTACAGCTGGAGCATCTGCCTTGTCCAAGGACTGGAGGGAATTCTGGGGGGATTGTGGCCAAAAGTGCAGAAAAAATGGAGCACGAGGAAAGCCTGGCAGGATGGAGCTGGTTAACCTAAGGGGGATGGGGAGGGAGGGGAAATATCTTCCCAGGTGGGAAGTTCTTTCAGAACCTCCAGGGCATCAGCTCCAGCTCTGTCCTCTGTGGGAGGAAGGCTGGGAAGTGTCCTGCCATCAGGGAGGGATAGGAGAATTTCCACAATGGAATTGCAAGGGAAATTCAGGTTAAACTCCAGGGAAATGTCTAGCCTAAAGGCCAGATGTGTACTGGAGTAAATGGTGTAGGATCTGTGGAAGGACAGGTCAGGCAGACACCTGCCAGCCACAACTGATATTTGGTTTATGTCACCTTGAGATAAATGTAATGTTGGTGACTTCTTTAAAAAATCTTTTTGCATTATCTCTGCTTTCTACATTTCCATTTTGATTTTTTCCCTGACATCCAGCTTAAGCTTGGAGTAATTAAAATATTTGAAGCCAAATAATAAATCTAAAATTTCTGGTGTTTTGTATTTTGTTAGGGGATACTCAAGAGACACTGTGTTTATTGTTAGTTGGAAGGATCCCCTCAAACCCAACCACAATTAAAGATATTGATTCTAATTTTCTTACTTTGAGAGCAATGAAGGCTCAGGTATGATCTTGCACTGTTAATTCCATGGACTTGACTCATTCTGCAGAGGCAGAGCCAAAGGTTTCTTTAAATTAAATGCCCAGTAGCCAACAAATATTTGTTTCTGTTGTTTATAAAGTCCTGTTCTCATGAGATCAGAGGCAACTTTTATATTTTCCTTTGTTGAATTAATTTTATGAGCTCTTCAGGCTTGGTGTTGTTTCCTTGCTTATTATGTGTTTTGCTTTTCAAGATTGTTTTCATCCAATTGTCCTTCTCTAGATTTACAGTGAAAACAACTGACTGAGGACACTTTGTACATAACCCTTTCATCCAAAGTGATTGAAAAGTTCAGCTGAATATGCTCAGTGCATCTTTTTTTTTTTTCCACTTGTCATCCTTCACAGCTTCCCTTCTTTACATTCCACCTCCAAATATTGTTTTGTTTAAGGAGGAAAAAAAAACCATCCTGGTGACAATTTGCATAATATGTTAATGCTGATATGCATCCAGACATCTGGATGGCATTTTAATATCTCATTCTCATTCAGACAAGTAGGAACTACACAGATGGGAGAGACAATTTTAAGAGCATTGTTGTAAACAAATAAGGCAGCCAGGAAATCAAACACGCTCCAGGATGGGCTTTGTGGCTGAGGATGTGCTCGTGACATGTTGTGACTGCAGGAGAGCTGCCTGCTCCACTCCCAGCTGCACCAGGAGGTAAATGCAGGGCTGGAAATGGAGATTTGGGATCATTTCATGGCAAGTTCCCTTCCCAACCTGTGGTAGTACCAGTTGTGGGTTTTTCTGGGTCTGCATTGAAGGCACTGGAGAGTGGTTCATGTTCAGACTCAGGTGTTTGTTATTTCTCATCAGTGAAACAGCCTCACTGCTGTGAGTTGGGCAGTTTTTCATTAGAAGGCACAGAATGGCCAACAATCTCTTGTTACAAGGGCTTTTAAGACTAAACTATCCAATTAAGAGATGACACCTGGATTATTTTCCCTTTTGACCCAATATCTGATCCCACAGAGCTGCAATGGGGACTTTTCTGCACAGTTACAAAATGCCACCCAAACCCACGGAGAAGGAGGAAGAAGCAGCATGAAGAAGAAACCCAGGATGACACCCTGTGCTCAACATCTTGTTGCCATCCACAACACACCAAAAACCCCAAACCCTCAATTTCTCACCCAGTGACACACCTACACTGCTCTCTATAATCTATTTCACACTGTTGTGGATTCCAGTCTGTCTTGAAGTCTGGGAAACTTTCTCCATGAATGAGGGTCAAAGTCAGGGCACCCCAGAGCAGACAGGGAAATATTCCCAGTGCTCTGGGTTTGCACAATTTCATGGCAAGTTCCCTTCCCAACCCAACCAACCTGGCACTCAGATTATCCTCAGCACTCCTCAGATGTGGGGCTCAGCTGTGGGTTTGGTTTGTCTTATTTTCAATTAGCAACAGAAACAGCAACAATCCTGATTGCTTCAGGCAGGAGACGTGTAAAAGGTGTTCTCCTGCTCCACATAATCAGGTGCCTCCTGGGAGTGATTTGCTCCTGCTGTTAAAATTCATCTCCAGGGAGGCCTGGGTAGCTCCCTGCAGTCCTCTTTAATCTGCTGCTTGTTTGCATCTCCTCACATGCTCTGAACTGCAGCATCCCCAGCCAGGGCTGGTATTTTGGGTGTCTGCTCCAGCTGTTTGTGCCAGAGCCATGAACAGCCTTTGCTGCAGGTGGAGCTGGCAGCTCAGCAGATGCTGCACATTGCTGCCTCTCTCTGGATTGCACCAAAAGCCACAAAATCAGAGTATTCCCAAGAATCTGAGCCCCACAGGGATCATCCCAGTCCAGCTCCTGGCCCTGCACAGGCCAGCCCCAAGAATTGCTCCTATCTTTCCCAAATAACACCATGACCTGATTGTTTTCCCCTTCATCTCTCAGCAGTTATGGCTACAGATCCCACACAACTAAATGCACAGGAATTTTCAGGAATTCAGCTGTGTTCAGTGAAATATGTGATAAAAGAGGCCAGGACTCTTCTTGCATCTCCCAGAACACAGGTAAAAAAGTTGGAATTTAAATTCTACCCCTTCAATATGGAACTGGACAGGGCAGCCTGGTCTGGTGGAAAGTGCTCCTGCTCATGGCCTTTAAAGGTCCCTTCCAACCCAGTTCTATCATTGTAATTATAAATAAATGAAAATATGAGAAAATCTATTAATTTTACATTACCAAAATAGGTTTCTAAGCCTTTACTGGAATATTTCAAGTAGTGAAACATCAATGAGCTATTTAGGAAACCAGTTAAAAATTTGAGCCTGGTTCAGTCTGGTTTACTGAAGACCAGGGCACTCTCTTGAATAAAAGAAGATGTGATTAGAAGCTCAAAGACATGGGTGGAAATGATCTCAGAAAGCAGTTTAGCAAGGGAACTTGTAAAAACAGCAACTCCTAAAATAATCCTGCTTTTCCTCTGACCTCAAAGCTGCAGATTTGCACGTGGCAAATGCTAAAGAGGGGTGGAAGACAACTCACAGGAATGAGAGCCAGAGGTAATGGGAACACAGAGAAAGGCTTTAATTCGTGCTCAAACCCAGAAATAAAAACAAGACTGCAGCATAAAATGAAAGTGGACAGGAGCCTTTCAGAGTGAGTGGTGATAAAGCAATTTTCCTTCACTATTCCAACCTGTTCGCTGTGCTGCAGTAATGGCTCCAGGGGACCATTCCCATCAACCTGTGGATGATTTCCACCACTGGATCTTCCTTTTTCCATCAGAGAAGTTTCTCTCATGCTCTCTCTCACTTCTCCTTTTTTCTGAGCCCAAATTTGGGTGCTGTGGCCAAGCTGTGAGCCAGGTAGCAGCAGATTGAAGCTGTCACCAGGATTGGGATCAGGAGCAGAACTGGAAGTTGGAATCTGGGCCAGGAAGTCTTCTGATGCAGCTCTGAAAACTTCATGTGCTGTATCTTAAGTTTGCCTTAAAATAAAATAAAAAAGTCAATAAAACTTTAATCCTAAGCATGCTAACATTGACAAATTTAGCTGAAAGAAGGATAAAAATAGTCATTTAATTTTTAGTCTCCAAATTGTGAGATTGTAAACAGCATTTGCTCTCCAAGAGGATTCTGTACTTTGTTCACACAGCTGGATTTTTGTGATGGCTGGGACAGGCTTAAAGAAAATCATGATCTAATTGTTCCTCCTTCAAGCCTGGTGATGATGGAGCTATTGTGGCAACCTGAATGTCTGGGAAAAAAAACATTAATAACAAATGATTATCTGATCACAGAGTGCTGGAAAGCAGGAAAACGATTAAATGATGATGGGAATAGTCAGAAAACAGGAGACAGAGACTTTGAAAGCAGAGATTTGTTTGGGGCTGAGGTGTTCTCTCACCAGGGCTAGCAGGTTGTTCTCATTCCATCATCATTCCTCCACCTTCCCTCCTTGGCATTTCCCCCCTTCCTCAACTAAGGAAGAAGCTCAGAGAACCCCAAGTTATTTTTGAAGTCAATCATTTCCCCAAATATTCATCTTCCTGCACCTCAGCATCCCCCAGAAACCAGCATTTTTATAGGACTGCAGGAGCTTTTGGTGAAAGGTTTCCATAAAATATGTATGAATTCTGTGTATGCACCCAGCAAAAGGAGAACAGATAGATCACAGCAGATCATATTTTTGTGTCATCTTTGGTGAGAAACTGTAGATCAATTGATTCTAAACTGTTTGCTGGGACTGGAACAGCACAAAAAAGCACTGGGTAACTGATGCTGACCACAGGAAGAGTTATTGTCTAATGAGTTTTCTCCATTTGGATCTGTAACACTCAATTCCACCTTGAATGAAACCAAATTTGTCGTCTCCTATTCTTTATCAACAAGTAAAAACCAGAAAAGCAGTTCCAGCTCAGTCATTCAAACCACAGCCACATTAAAACCCTTCAGCTGAAAATTTACAACAACTTCTGTGTGAAGAATGTGATTTCTTGTTCCTCAAGCCTGTTTCCCAAGCCAATGTCTTTTCAAAAGCATTTGAAATTTCTCCAACACAATGAAGCTGCTCGTTCAGGCTGCATGATTAAATTTGAGGATTGGAAAGCAAGTGAACACAGAGCATGAAAGCAGCCAGTATTGATCTGCATGATGAGCATAATCCCCACTGCTGGAAGAGGTGGAGAGGAGCAATCTCAGTGCCTGGAGATGACTTAAAGCTGCTCTTAGTTTGTGCAGCCCAGGTTTGGTGGCAGAAGATCAGCTGGTGAATTGAGGGATCATGAGGGCTAATCTTATAAAGGATTTTTTCAAATATTCTCAGGAGTTTGGGTGCCTTGGTTTCTGTAAAGAAGCTGTCAGTGCAGGTTTGTTCCACAGCAGCATCAGGTGCACACAGAAAACTTCCTAGCAGGGATTTCAAAGCCTACATTGCTAAAAAGAGGTTTAATTAAAATGAAAGGGGCTCCTTTCAAGTTGTTCCAGGCTTCAACTGCTTACCTTAATCAATTAAAAAAAAAAAGAAAAAAAGGTGGGATTGTCTCCTCCAACAGATCTTTTGGAATTGCTCCAATGCTCTGTGTAATTTTAGACTTAGGACAGCTCTTCATTCTAACCAAGATAATAAAATTTCACAGGAAAAAAAAAGTGTCCCATTGTGTGCAGAGCTGGAGGAAGGCAAAAAAAGCATCAAAATGCTTCATTTCTCTCCCTGCCTTGGGCAAAGCTCCCTCTGCTCTCAGAAATTCTGGGGTGTAAAACCAGGAAAGGCTTTGCAGCAAAGGGCCCAGGGGGAAAATGGGAGTGAGAGGGAAGAGATGGACTTTCCTCAGGGATTTAATTGTGCTGCTGGCTCTGTCTCTCTCCAGAATCCCCTCTCCAGCCTTCTGATGGTGCTGAACCTCCTTGGGGCTCTCTCAAAATTGTTTTTTTCAAAGCCAGAGATTGCAACACTTCCCCACCAATCTGCTTTCCACGTGTTCTTGGATTTCAGTGGAAAATCCTTGCTTTTTACAGAGAAGTTGACCAGAATAGAGAGACACAGGCAAAGCCCTGGAGCTCCAGGGCAAGGGGATCTGATTCTGCTAATCCTCAGTAATTCCCTTGTTTTGTTTCGTGGACCATGTGGCAAAAGTCCTGCTGCTCTTTTCTCCTCTGTCCTCTTGTGTTATTAAAATTCCCTTCCACCCTCGATCTCCATGCAAAATAATCTGTGCCCTAAAATGGTATCAACTCAGCAAACTCATCCTGAAAGAACAGGGAACACTCCTCAGCAATTTGCATCCAAATTGGGGATAAAAATTGTGGATTCATCTCTGTCCCTCCAGCTGGCAGGAGAGAGGCAAGGCTTTGTTTTTATCTGTGTATTATGTACAGTATTCATAATTGAAATGGTAATTTTTAATGTTCCTGGCTGGTTTTTGTTCAGTGAGATCCATTTCACCCTCCTGCCTTGGGAGTGGGATATCTTAATCATATTTACAGCATTTATAGAAGTCATTCAAACCTTATATTTTATGAGATCTGAAGCATGTAGAGAATTTCTACTGAGAATCATCTTTTCTCCACCCCCCCCACCCTAACAGGAGAAAGGACTGCATTAAATTATCTGAAATTTAAATGCATTAGCTGCTAGCCAGGGCGAATTTTCATATAAATTAATATTGTTATTGTATTTTAATAAAGCCACGGCATTTATGGAATTATGCAGACATCAATTACTTGGAGGTATCTTGGAACAATTATTGACTTCATGCATCAGCTATTCCCTCCCTTCCAAACCAGTTGCACTCTTCAGGAACACCATCCATCAACCAACCATAAAACCACATTTTCAAAGCCATCCCTGATAGAAAAAAAGCCCCCTGAGCCCACGACATCCTAACGTGTGGCTGTGTAATTAAAATTTTGACATATGCAAGGAGTTGCAAGATAGATAAAAGAGCCTGGGTTGTAAATAGAAGTTGAAAGGCTCCCAGCAGATGGTTGGTTTGTGGCAGAGCCAGGAGATGACAAACAGATGGTTTAGGTGTGAAGGACAGGCTGGGAGAGCTGGGCGTGCCATGGGAGACAACTCCGTGGAGTTTTGCTTGGAGAGGAGGTTAAACATTTCACATGTTTCTATTTGCACTCACAGCAATGTGTCAGTGGGAAAAGGCCAACCATGCAGCCTAGGAATAATAAAAATAATATTCAGTATCCAGGCATTCCAGACAGGCTTCAGGGAGGCAAAAATCTGTTCGAGCTGCAGCTTGCACTTGAGTGAGAACACAGCCACGGCCACCCCAAGCCTGTGTGAGGGCTCAGCTGGCTTCATTCAAACAGGAATATTCCAAATTGGGGCAAAATCAGATTGCTGATATTTACAGGTGCCTGGAAAAGCAGGTTTAGTCATGTTTTAGTCATGCTTGCAGGCTCCTTGCTTGTTTTTAAGTGTTATGTTGTGTGTGATGAGTGAGTTCAGCTCAAATTTAGGTGATTCTGCACCAAAATCATGACCAGAAGGAATCTCCTCTGGGCAGAAAGATCAAATCAAATATTACTTTTTGTTTTTTAAACAATGGCAAATCTGAAATCACAATCAAATTAAAATTGCAATGCTCTTAATCCTATTCTTGAGTTCAGTTCCCTGTTACATTTTGAGTCTCTCCTATTTGTCAGACAAGTTTGAAAACTGCACCAGCAGCTACAAAATAAAAGAATTTCTGCACAATAATGGGCAAAAGATCCATTTTAGTAACCAAAATCAAATTCTAAGAACAACAAAAGTGCAGAGATTTTGAGGGTGCTCTTTGACCAGATTCTGAGGGAAAATTTCATCCCTGTAGTAAAAGGGAGGGATTTATAACAAACAGTCAATCAATATTTATCCTTTCCTCTTACTAGGAAAAATATTTACATTTGAACCAGCATTTCTGTTTCTGAGAAGTGAATTTCTGCAAAGAAACTGTTACATGGGAAGCATTTTTTAAGCCCAAGTAAATTTTAACTTGCAAAAACCCAATATAATAGCGAGTTTTGTGTAGATTTTTTTCTCAATATTAATAAGAAATTGCAGTTTTACTAGGAGTGGAACACTGGAGTGCTGATAAAACTGGTGCATTCTAGAAAGGCTTGGAGTTTTTCCCCAAAACTATTTGAAAGACTGGCACAAACTGTTGCTACAAGAGTCAAACCAAGGCGTCCTGTAGTAAATATTCCCGAAAGCATCACCTGCCTGTCTTTGAGGACTTCCCACAAACTGTGGAAGACAATTCATGAAGATAATTCATGTTTTCCTGCCTTACCAAGCCCAGGAGTTGTTCCCAGCCTGACCTGGGAAGGAGGTGCCTTGGCAAGTGCAGGTTTAGATTTTATCCCTGGCCACCAACTGGTGAAAGATAATTCATTAAAATAATTTGTGCCTTTTTCTGCCTTAGGAAAGTTGCTCCAAGCCTGCCCTGGCAAGGAGGAGCCCTGGGAGGTGCAGGTTTGGATTTCATCTCTGCTTTAACTCCATCTGCATTCATCCTGCTGGCTGAACAGAATAATCTGTTCAGTGCCTGCCAAGCTCCCTCTCCTTGCTCTTTTGGGGCTGGCTGTGCCTGGGGGATCCTGGCTCAGCATTCCCCAGGCTGTCCCAGCTGTCACCACTCCTCAGGGTGACAATCCCTGCTCCTGCCAGCTTCTCCTGATGCTCCAAGCCCAGCCCTCCATCCCTCTGGCACTGCAATCAAGCAGCATCACCCCCATCACTGATCCACACTTTTTTCCCAGCACATTGGCAAATTTATCTTCTTTTTCTGCCTGGAGAGGAGCTGGGTATTGGGGCTATAAATTATTCTCAGGATTTACTTATTTGACCTACTCTTTTTTTTTTTTTTTAATTTTGGCTAAATTTTTTATTTTGGCTAAATTGTATTTTGACTTGTCATGTTCTCTTTTTTATCCCACTCCTGTTGCTCTCCTTGATTTTTTTCTCTCTCTGCCAGGTCTCACTGTCCAAAGGAGGTGACTTTTAGTAGCACTGCTTGTGCTCTGACAGCTGAGGCTGTGTCACAAAAATATTACAAGCTACATCCTTCACAAGTTTCCAGTAGCCGTAAACATTTGCTCTAAAAATCTGTGTAGGATTTTGTTGAGGATATTATTTCTATAAATCTGGATGATATCTATATAAATACTTATTAATAATGTGCAAATAAAATATATTGATATATTCTCAAGGCCTAATAGAAACCACAGAAGCACAAATGTCTCACAGAAATAACAGAAGCACATAATAAATGTGAGTACAGATTGGTCTTATTTTTATGTGGGGATTGTTCTCATGTAAAAATAAAATTTGAGTGTCAAACAGCCAGACCTATTTGGGGATATGTATTTTTCCAATGCATTTAAAGCACTAAAATTATATTTAGATATAATATTTATTTATTATAATTATATATTTAGATTTAACTTGTTCTCAAAACTAAAAAAAATAAAAAGCTCACCTCTGTCCCTGTCTCTAAACTTCCAAAAATACCTTGAAGTAATCCCTACAACACTAAACTTCCAAAAATGCCTTAAAATAATCCCTGCAACACTAAACCTCCAAAAATACCTGAAAGCTCCCTAGCACAACCCCTGCTCTCTGGGTGAAGCAGGGAGATGCTGAAGGGATTTCTCAAGGCAGATCTGATCTTTTCTCTCTGCTTCCATCAGGACCATTGCAGAATCATGGTTAATTTTGGTTTGCTCTGTTCTCCCCTGTGAGGATAAAACCCTGGAGCTCATTTACCCTGGAGTCAATGATTTCTCCAGATTACTGCAGATTTAAAGTGTCCTGGCTGAGACCAGAATATGACCCATAATTTGTTGGGGTTTTTTTTAAGTTATGAGGGTTTTTTGTATCATCATCCACCTGAACCCTCACTTTACTCACCCATCAACATTCACACTTTAAAGGATGATTTCCTATCAATGACCTATGGAAATTGAGCCCTTCACACAATAAAAATGACCCCAATGACAGCAACACCTGCCCCATCCAGCCCTTTGTCTGCCCTAGAGAAGGGCTGGAGTGATGAGGAAGTTAAAGGAGTTCATTTTTAATTTTCACATTTCCCAGTTAAGCAGCTCCATGAATCACCATTTATTGGGAGCCCAATCATGGAAGGAGTGACAAAACATCCTTTGACTTCCACAGGATCTTCTCCTGAGCACTTCAGAGAGGGGGAAAGTGGAATACTGGCATTTATCAACCTTTACAACCCATATAATTAATTTTTTTAATTGGGTATTAAAAACACCCAACTGTCCTTAGGCTGCAAAACTCCCATGGCTGCCTCAGGTTTTCCTATGGGCAATCCCTTAGGCAGCATCACTGCCCTGCAAGAATAAACTGACCATTTTCCTAGCAAGAAAACCTGGTGGAATGCCAGAAAAGAATAATTTCTCTGCCAGCTGATGTTTCTTTACTCACCTGATGCAAATCCAAAGGCAAAGTGACGTGGCCAGTGATGGAGGGAGGTGCTGCAGGGTCCCAGTCCATGGAGAGGAGCTGGAAAGGACAGAAAATTGTCTGGTGTGTGTGACAGGGAGCTCCCTGGGCAGAGAGGATGTGGGAAATACAGGGGGTGTGAAATGTAGGGGGTGTGAAACACAAAGGGTGTAAAATACAGGGTGTGTAAAATATAGGGGGTGTAAAATACAGGGGGTGTAAAATGCAGGGGGTGTAAAATGTAGGGGGTGTAAAATATAGGGTGTGTAAAATACAGGGGGTGTAAAATACAGGGGGTGTAAAATATAGGGTGTGTAAAATACAGGGTGTGTAAAATATAGGGTGTGTAAAATAAAGGGTGTGTAAAATAAAGGGTGTGTAAAATGTAGGGGGTGTAAAATATAGGGTGTGTAAAATAAAGGGTGTGTAAAATGTAGGGGGTGTAAAATATAGGGTGTGTAAAATAATGGGTGTGTAAAATATAAGGTGTGTAAAATGCAGGGTGTGTAAAATGTAGGGGGTGTAAAATATAAGGTGTGTAAAATATAAGGTGTGTAAAATGCAGGGTGTGTAAAATGCAGGGTGTGTAAAATATAGGGTGTGTAAAATATAGGGTGTGTAAAATGCAGGATGTGTAAAGTAGAGAGAGTGTAAAGTACAGAGGGTGTAAAATACAGGGTGTGTAAAATTAAGGATGTCTAAAACATGGGGTGTGTAAAATACACAGGGTGTCAAATATAAGGTGTGTAAAATACAGGGGGTGTAAAATACAGAGGGTGTAGAATATAGGGAGTGTAAAGTGTAGGGTGTGTAAAGTACAGAGTGTGTAAAATACAGAGGGTGTAAAGTACAGGGTGTGTAAAATAAAGGGTGTGTAAAATGTAGGGTGTGTAAAGTACAGGGTGTAAAATATTGGGTGCATAAAATACAGGGGGTGTAAAAGGTAAGGTGTGTAAAATACAAAGGGTGTAAAATACAGAGGGTGTAAAATGTAGAGTGTGTAAAATACAAAGGGTGTAAAGTACAGGGTGTGCAAAATATTGGGTGTGTAAAATACAGGGTGTGCATAATGTAACAGAAGATGTGCATCAGACACAGAAAGAGCTGGAAAACTTGGGATTTGGGGAATTATCCTGCTTCATTTGGGAGGGAGAGCCACCAAAGCAGAGGGGGAGCCCCAGCTGATCCCCTGCAGCACCTCACCTCCTCCTGAGTCATCTCCAAACCCATCCCCTCATCCAAAGGTCCAATCCCATCTGCAGCTTGGCAGAGCTGCCTCAAAGGGTGCAATTTTCTGACCTTGCTCAGCTTTGCTGCTCTGTGCTTGGCCTTCTCCAGAACTGTGCTGTGAAATTGTACAAAACATTTATATATGAACATATGTATAGGTCATTGTATATGTATTTATATAAGTACATGTACATGCAGGTTGAGATTGTAAATACAGATTGAACCAAACCCATGTGTTTTAAAAGAGAACAGAAGCTTTAAGCAAATGAAGGTTAAAGAGATCAGGCTGTCAGTGGAATAGAAAAACTCTTGTTAAAAAGCAAATAAAACGTCACTAAACCAAACCATTGTGATCTGGTTTCTGATACACCATTAAAAAAATATTTAAAATATTAAAAATACTAAAAATTATTAAAAAAATTAGGAGGAAGCAGAACAACTTGTAGTGCTGACACTGAAAAAAATGGAATCAGCAAACCCCACAAAGCACAGCCCTCCTCAGAGCAGAAACACATCATGGAGAGAGGTTGTTTGACCACTCCATTGGTTGACAAAATTATCAAGATCAAGATGACTAGGCTGAGTAAGATGAGATTTACAAGAAAAAGGAACAGTAACATGGAAAAACAGAGGTGAAGGGTTTTATTTGAGCTGAGAAATTGCATTTATTATTTAAACACAATCATCACCAATTGTCTGGACACCAGAAGCAGCCTGGAAAAGATGAGATTTACAAAGAACTTAAACATGAAGCTGAGAGAAGATGAGCACAAAGGCAATGAAAACCAGCCCAGAATGCTGTAAATTCAAAGAACAGCTTTGGATGGGACATTGAGAAAAATCCTTCCCTGTGAGGGGCTGGGATGGAATTCCCAGAGCAGCTGGGGCTGCCCTGGATCCCTGGCAGTGCCCAAGGCCAGGCTGGACACCTGGGACAGTGGGAAGTGTCCCTGCTGTGGCAGGGGTGGGATGGGATGAATTTGAGGTCTCTCCCAACTGGATGTACCAGTGCCATGAACACCCTCCCTGTGCCACGGCACCAGCAGCAGCAACATCCTCAAAATACCCAGAGGCTGCAGAATTTATAAATTAAATAATGGATAATGGCTAGAAAAGCAGATTCAGGAAATGTCCTTTCATACTCAGAGTTTGGAGTACACACACACTCAGATGTTCACACGAGGGGATAGAAAAGCATTTTTTCTGATGGTGGGAGTTTTCTGTCTCCTCTGACAGCATGAAAAGCCAAAATAATTCGGCATCAGGTTGGAGTAGATCTGTTGTGAGCATCAATGCATCTGGGGCTGTGACAACACAAACAATCCCAAGCAAAATTTTATTTCTCCAGAGCATCTCCCTGTTTAAGCTGCTTTTCCTTACCCTTCAAGGCTATGGCCTACATTCATCTGGAGAGAACTTCTCTACCTCCACAGCACATTTCTGAACTTCACTCAAAAGCCAGGGCTCCTCTGAGTTATTAAACCATTAAAGGCCTCTGTCACCCCCAATACTGAGGTTGCTCATCAAGTGATTAAAGCAGTTTAATTCCAGCTGCAGCAGGAAAAACACAGCACCCACTCTGTGAGACCAAGAACAATCCCAGGTGGGTTTTACACATCAGAACTGGGCTGAAGTGTTGCTAATTAAAAGGCAGCTGGTGGAAAAGGAACTTCAAATATTGCTCCTAATGCTATGAAAAGAATGTTGGTTGATTCTTCTTTGCACTAAGGAAATTTAGCTCTCATTTCATTTAAATGTATTAAAAATCCTCCATTAATCTGATTTACCTGAGTTCCTTTAGGTTTGGAGACTGAATGTGCTTCAAGATGGGAAGTGACAAATCAAGAACAATCAATTTGCTCTCAGCAATCAGCAGCTGCTTTGATCCTGAAAAGCTCTGAAGCCAGGGAGTACAAAGTCCCTAAACATTCCATACACTTTTCATTGACTTTTTAACCTAATTTTGCCACACACAAGAGCTGGAAGAACAATTCTCCAGAACTGAGCCTTGAGGTGAGTTTAACTCCTGTGCTGGACCCACCTGGGTCTGCTGGAACATTTCACCTGCCAGGAAAGGCAATTCCAGCATGGAGCACCCCAACATCATGGAAAAGACAGAAATTTGACTTCCCTCTAATTTCTGTGGAGCTGCAACTTCAGTGTTGGTTTATTTGTTGTTTTATTTTTTTTCAGCTGCTTGAGTCCTCGAGTGCACCTAAGAGCTCAGATTTACCAAATCTTGCTTCTAGGAGCAATCTAGAAAAAATATCCCTCATTTTGGGCTAATCTCCTCTTGAATTTTCTGTCTCCCTTCATGTTTTGTGGAGGGTGACCACTCAGTTATTTGTAACCCCATCAAGCAACACTAATTTAGTAATGATCACTCCTGCTCCAGCTTGTTACATTCTGGATTTGGGCACCCTTAATTAGTTTCCTTATTGCAACCACCAGAATTATTCATGTGCTTATCTGTGTGTCTGAGCATTTGGCTGCTCAGAAACTTATTTTTAAAATGCTAACCGACAGCTGGAGTTAATGTTACGTGAAAAATATTAATTCAACTGATATTTTCAGTAACTCTTCACCTCCTGAATTTCTGCATTTGGATTGGGATCATCCAGGCTTGGCTTTTCAAGTGCAAGCTACTCTAATAAAAAAGACAAAAAGTGAATTACTCAACAATGACATGTAAATATATGTGTGTACATATATAAATATACATATTTGCAAGCTGGTTTTAATAGGCAGTGGAAAGCTGGAGTCTGCTGCAGAAACCTTTGCTGTACAAACCTTTTCCTGGAGGAGAGATGTGTTAAAATTCATTCAAGAAATCTTGCTGACAACTTCAGAGAATTCTATTGCTGCTTCTATTTTAGGCTGGTTTGTGAAGGATTTATCAGGTTTGTGAAAAGCTAAAGGATGGTGTTGTGCATTGTGTGGTGACAGAATGAATTCAGCCTTCCTGCTGCCATTCAGGCTTGTGCAGCAAGGTACAGAATATTTCAGCTTCAGGATGGGATGCTGCTTAGCAGGCAGCACCTGAATTTTGTTTAAAGAATGAAAAAAAGTTGTGTCTTTGAATGAAAACAAGGTGGAAGTAAAATGATAATTAATGTTATTAATATCTCTAATATGTCATGGCAAAAAATGCCTGTTTGGTAATGAGCAACATCACTTGGGCTTCTGGATTAGAAAAAAAAATAATCTCAGAAAACAGGAAAGAAATAGAATAATAGAATCCCAAAATGGTTTGGGTTGGAAGAGACCTTAAAGCCCATCCTATTCCAACTATCCATCCAACTCCAACTCCCAGGGACACCTTCCACTGTCCCAGGTGGCTCCAAGCCCTGTCCAGCCTGGCCTTGGGCACTGCCAGGGATCCAGGGGCAGCCCCAGGGAAGAATTCTTCCCTAAGAAACTCCATTTTTCATGGGGTAGAGCTGGGCTGGAGGTGCCACCTCCCCAGCTGCAGGAGCCTGACTGCACCAGAGTCAGCCTGGCTGTGGGTGAGGCTGTGCAGGAGAAAAGGATCCAAGTTACTGCAGTTCCCTGAACAAAGCCCTCCCAGAGAAAGAAATAAACCCAAACAGCACAAAACCAACTCTTCCTCCCCAAACCCCAAAAGAAAGGAACCACAGGGCTAAAATATTATCATCCTTTATAACTCACAATAATTACATTTATGATTGGCTTAATCTTCTTTAGACACACTAGGAACACATGTTCTTTTCAAAGTGAACAAAACCCAGAGTTTAGATTACTTGTATTTATGACAGGAATGATGTGATGTGCCAGCAGGAGACAGGATGTGGCAGCCCAGGAGATCTTTTCCCTCTTCTATTTCCCCTTCAGTGTTCCTGTGCTCCTACTTAGGAGCCTGCTATAATAAAAGCAGTGGTCATAATATGCAATATTCTTTTCCAGATTACTTTAATGGTGCCAAAAAGATAACCCATGAATGATCATCATAAAATACATGTAAAGGGGATCACAAATCTCACTGGTGCAGAACAGGAAGAATTTATTATCCAAGTGTTGCTAATGACTTTCTGCCTGCCCCTTTGAAAATGGCTCTGAGCTTAGCAGTATCCCTTGGAAATCCAATTCATAAGTCCACAAGAAGCATGAAATTCCAGTAGGAAATAAAGCACTTTTATTCCAAGGTATTACAGCACATTAATGCTGTTTGTTAGAACATAAACTGCCAGAAACACCCAAATACAAACAGGGAGTGACCTCAGCGTGGGGCTTTAGAAAGTCCTGGGGTCAAAGCCAAAGCTCACCTCACAGACAGCTCAGGATAGGAAAAAGCAGATCCAGATGAAATTCCTGATGCAGTCCAAGTGCTGCTCCCGGGAGCAGAGCATCCCTTCCCTGCACAGGGACAGGAGTGACACTGCTGAGCACAGCCCTGAGCTGAGCAGGTGCTGCAGGCCTGGCAGCGGGGCTGTGCCATCCAGCAGCTGCTGAGAAGGGATCATTTTTCCTGGGAGCTCTCTCCAAGTGCCTGCTCCTCGTGACTGCCTCTGCTCCCATTTCCCTCTGAGTGCTCCTCTCCAGCACACTCAAGTGATCTGCTCTGCCTGGAGGGGGAGAGAAAGCTGCTGAATCCCTAAATATCACCATAAAAACATAAATTCCTGATTCCGGAAATAACTGGAAGTCTCCTTGGATGATCCAAATCCATAGCTCTGCTGAATATTTCTGCTCACTGCAGCTGGAAAAGATTTCCTGTGCCACCCTGCATTGCCAGGACAGGTTTTGCTGCCTTGTAGCAGGAGCTGCTCATTCCCTTTTCCTCTTCTCTTTTTTTAAGGGAAACAAACCAATCTTAGAGAGCCAGAAGAGGAAACAACAGAGGTTTATGAGTGAGAAAAAAATGGGGGGCTTAGAATTCCAGAAAATCCCAGAATGATTTGGGGTGGAAGGGGTCTAAAAAATGACTCAGTGCCACCCCTGGTGTGGCAGGGACACCTCCCACTGCCCCAGGTGCTCCAGCCCCAGTGTCCAGCCTGGCCTTGGGCACTGCCAGGGATCCAGGGGCAGCCCCAGCTGCTCTGGGCACCTTTCTTCCCAAAACCTCATCTAACCCTGCCCTTTGTCACATGGAGGCCATGCCCCTTGTCCTTCCCATGCTGGGGACCCCAGAATCAAAAAAAAAAAAAAAAATTCCAAAAATCCTTCATTACAAATCAGAGTAATTACCTCCGAAAAAAAAGAGAAGATTAATTAACCACAGCTCCTGTAGGTCCTGGGGAATGGGAGGTTGTCAAGCCCAGCCCAGTTGCTGAGACAAGAAGTGAAGGATCAGCCACCTGGAACGGCACCACCGGGACGGCTCCGGAGCCGCCAGCGCAGCTTCCCTGGGAAACCTCACGTCTCTCTCAGCTGCAGTTCCCTCAAAATGGGAAAAGGCAAGTGAAAGTGACCTCTGCTGAACACAAACTTCTTCAATAACCACGGAATCCCCCTCTCCATAGCTCACTTTTAATTGTAATTTGGTGGTTTTTTGTGTCATGTGCCTGATAAAGAAAAAATGGCAGCATCAGCATCGAGGATGATTGGATTGCTGGAATGAGAGAAAGAGGAAAAGAAGGGAGGAAATAGCAAAGAATTGGCTGATTTGGGATCAATGCTCAAAAATCAATATGGGTCCATAAATGCTGTCTTGATATCTCCATAGCTGTATGATTTATCTCCATTATCAGTGTGTTGATTTATAAGAAAGCAGGTTAAAACCGCCTGTGCTCCTAAAGAAACATTTTCATCTCATCCTTAGTCCTGGACTTTCCCCCTTTCCTTTTGAGCTCCAAGATCCCAGACTGATTTTGCTTCATTATCTCTCAAGTCACAATCTCTCACTGTGACTTGAGAGACAAAGAAGCAAAATCTACAACAGAATCCGCCCAGAGCAGCTGGGGCTGCCCCTGGATCCCTGGCAGTGCCCAAGGCCAGGCTGGACACTGGGGCTGGAGCACCTGGGACAGTGGGAGGTGTCCCTGCCATGGAAGGAACTGGATGATCTTTAAGGTATTTCCAACCCATTCCTGATGGTTTCACGTTCATGAGCTGAGAAAGAACCCAGATATTTCTATTCCAGTTTGATGGCAAAAGACTAGTTTTTGTATTTTCAGCTTTGCTCTTTCTTCCGTCTCCAGTGAGGAGGATGAAGAGCAAACACTGCTGCAGTGACTGATGGCCTCTCCTTCCCAACCTGCTGTATCTGCTATTCATGCTCTGTTGCCTGGGAGGAGTTTAGTCCATTATTAAACATAATTCCAGCTCTGCCTTGTCAGGCTTAATGCAGCTGATGCTGCCTTTGAAAGTCAGGGCCCAAGACAAGCACGTGAACGTCTCATTGCTTAAAATCAGACATCTAAATCCCCCTTACACACCCAAGTAAGCCAGAGGAGTTCTCAAAATGCTGAGGACTCTAACATCCACAGGTGATACCCAGCACCTTTAGAAACAGAGAGCTCTGATTAGTACTAACAAAGCTGTGAAATGCCTGGTACCCCCACTTGAGCATCTTCTTCAGAGAACTCTGTATTTCATCCCCTGAAATGTTTTCATTTCCTAGAATAGCTGTGTTTATTACTTTAATAAACTGAATTAGGAGATATGGTTATTGGTTTCCTAACTAGGCTGAATTAAGTTTCATTAAAAAATAAAATCCAGGATTCTAGTTTATACTTGGTATAAATGCACTTAAAATGTTGGAACAACCATACTCCTTTTCCTTTTAATATGCAGATTAAAAAAAAAATCCTTCCTGCATTAAACCCAGAGCTACTCTCAACACTTCAAATGGACTAAAATGTAATAAATAAAAATTTTAATTAAAACACCTAGTATCTAATATTTCTGGACCTATTAGGTGTAATTTTTTTTCTGCTTTCTGTAGACCACAGAACAAGATCTGTAAAATATCCTTATTAAACCAGCAGGGTGATGCCCCAAAGATGCCACCTGGTGATGGCCACAATCCCTTCTGTGGAGCTAGGGCAGTGACAGGGATGTGGCTGCAATGTCCCAGCAGAGCTAAACCCAGGCAGGACCAGGATGGAGGCAGGATTAACCCATCCTGAGCCATCCAAACCCTCACCCCTCCCTGGGATCACCCCTGCTCACCTGCAGAGCAGCAATGCTGCTGGAGCAAAGCTTTTCTGGGGGGAAATCACAGGAAGAGAGAGTTTCTCCATTACCTGCAGCCCTCCTGTGAGCTGGCTTTGCTCCCTCTGAACTCAGACAGGCAAAGTTCCTCTCAGCTTCTCCCCTCCCTCACAGGCCCATCCCAGCTGCATTTATTAATCAATCACTGCATTTATTAATCAATCACTGCATTTATTAATGAAGAATCACTGAAGCACCACCTAAATCTTTTAGCTGCACTTCTGTCCCAGCAAACTGGTGTTCAATTGTCTGAATGAAAATAATAATGTGGGTGGACACTGTCCCACAGACAAAACCTCATCAATTCCCATCACAGGAAGAGTTCAAATGCTATTTTAAAAGCCACAGAACTGCTTTGGATTGTGGGTGGGTTACTGCAGACTAATTTCCACTTGCAAGGTTTTCAAATGACAGATTATCTCCCACAGAAACAACTGTGGAGCTGAGCTGATGTTTCCAGAGCTGAAAAGGTTGGGTTACCTCTAAATATAACAGCAGATTCACTAATGTTCCGCTCATGTCATGAAAATTACTGTCTGTTTGTCACAGGGAACTCCTGCAAACTCTTTTTCCACATCCATAATTAAATCACTGCTCTTTCCACTCACCTAATCTGAATATTGCAGGGCTGTAATACAGGAAACGAGAGAAAAGCATTAAAAACATTCTGTGTGACAGAAGTTAACAAAAGAAGAAATCCTGGAAAAGCTCTGAGGGCTTTAATAAGTCACTAAATGACCAAAACCAGACTTAGTGCTTAGCACTGGGAAGTCAAGCTGTGCCAAAGCCCTGTCTGCAAATGCTGAAGGCTTAATGACACAACTGTTTAATTCTTTGTTTCATTCTTTGTCTCCTGGCAGCCTTTTCTCTTTTCAGTGAAGGGGACACACAATGCAGCTTTAGCTAAGCCACCTTCCTGTGAGCCAGGAGAGCCAGCCTGAAAATCAGGCACAGGAGTTCTGCCAGAATGCACTCACACACAGCAGGATGCAGGAAAATTGCTGGTGTTCATACTTCATAACAAATCTCACAACCCTCCTGCACCCCAGCCCAGCCCAAAGCACATTCATTCCTCTGGTGGTTTATCAATAGTTAAAAAAGGTAATTGACATGTCCAAAGTGAATAATCTGTCAGCGAGTGTAGGTTCAGAAATCAGTGTCTAAAAATGCAGATTTTCCTGAGTGCTTGAGCATCTCCCAGGTGCACTTCTGCAGGCAACATCTCAATCCACATTCCCCAGGTGATGTGCACAGAGTGCAGTGCATGCCAAGGAAATGAGAAGAACAAAATGCTTTTCTGAGGGCTGCTTCACATGAGGAGTTGTTTCCTTCTCCTGGAGGAGGGCAAGACCAAAGCCCTGCTCCTGGAGTGGGGATGGGAATTTCTGCCTCGTCCTTGCTGCTGCTCTGAGCCTTTCCAGGCCTCATTCCTGGAAGAGCATTAATGGAAGTGATCAATAATGCTGGAAGGAGCAGCAGTGACCACTCAAATTCCAATCTCAGGTTTTGGTTTTCACATCTGCTTTTCATGGAAGCAACGAGAGAACAGAGCAGGCACCACCAGGCAAGAAAGGAAGAGTAAATTAGGAATTAAACCAGGAATAAACCAGGGTTGCACTGTTCCCTCAAACCACCATTAAGGTTTCATGAAGGCAATAATTCAATGGAAATATTGGCCATTGTGGCACTGTCCTAGGAACAGCTCAAGCTCTGTTAGAGACAACTCAGCTGCACTGTCCCCACACACTCACTGCAGAAAGTGCATCCTCACCTCATCTACTGGAAAATCCTGCTAAAACCAACAGGAATTTGCCATAAGGAAATACCACAGCATCTCACATCATCGTGTTTGGGTTGGGTATTAGGAAGAAACTTTTCCCTGGGAGGGAGGGCAGCCCTGGCACAGGTGCCCAGAGCTGCCCCTGGATCCCTGGCAGTGCCCAAGGCCAGGCTGGACAGGGCTGGGAGCAGCCTGGGACAGTGGGAGGTGTCCCTGCCAGGGAGGGACTGGATGGGCTTTAAGGTCCCTCCCAACCCAAACCATTCTGGGATCCTGCCCAGAACTGGGGTAAGTGGTCAGTTATAATAAATACTCAGAATACAGCTGATCGTCAGCTCCATACAAACAGAAGAGTAATTAAATGGGCCAAGATGCAGCTCACAGAAGCAAAGTCAAGACCCCAGGTGCTAGGAAGCCAACTGAGAAAGAAGTGCCAGGCTTTAGATTTTCCATGGCTTGGAGAAGCTGAGCTCCTGATGATGTGATGTGTTCCACAGGACTGGCAGCAGCACGGCACAGAGTCAGGCGCACGCTGTAATGAGGAGATGTAGGATGTAAAAATAATTAGTCAGGGTTTGTGGAGCCCACCAGCGAAACACAGGGAGCTGTGAAGTTATCAAAGGCTCTGTGCAGGGTGTGATAATAGGAAAATGTGGCGTGGCAGATTCAGAGAGAGAAGTGCAGGCCCTCGTAGCACAACTAATACAACTTCATTGCAGTTACTCCCAAATTAGTCATTGGAAATGTGGATAAAGCAGCCTTTGCACTGTGTCAGCACCTGCCTTATTGATCCTATCAACTGCTCCTCCAGTCCTGTTCTTAACGTATTTTGAAACAAAGAATCCTTGAAAGACTTGGATGGCACTCAGACACTGGCTCCCCTTCAAACAGGTGGGCTCTGAACACCAAACCCACAGAAGTGGCTTTGCCCACCTTCATCTTTCCCTTCCCTCAGCATTAAAAATATTCTTCCCCATTGCCAGTGGTTTTCATCAGCCAAGATCAGAGAATTCTGCACGCTGGGGAGGACTTTTGGAGTCACCTAAAACACAACCACCAACTGTATTGTACCACCTACAGGTACTGCAGTCACAGAGCACAGAACAGCACCTGCAGAAAGCTTTGGAGCAAACAGCCATCCCAGGGGAAGGTGCAGACTAATTAAAACCAGTGCTACAAAAAGATGCTGCTGTTCTAACATGTGTTAATGTGAGCTGGTGCACGGGAGAGCAATAAAAGAAATGTCAAAGGAAGCAGGAATCGTGGAGGAGCCTGAACTGAGGGAGGCACAAACAACAGTCTGGGGAAGCAGGGCACAGACTGCAAAGCAGAGCTCTCTAAAAATGCAAATATGGGGGAAGGAAGGTGCAGATAGGTCTCTGCCTGGGGGCCAGGGCCTGATCAGTGCTCATATCAGAATGGGTGTCACTGCAAATGTGACATTTGATTCACGTTATCATCATCATTTAGGACATGGACTCACCTGGGCGCACCCACAGCCCAAGTTAACCATTCCTCCAAGATCCTTGTAGCTGTGCTGGAATAGGAAAGAGGAGACAGATTTCCAGCTCCTTCTGCAATCCCCAAATCCTGCCCCAGTGCTGCTGGTCAGCTCTGTGCCCATCTGTATCACAGAGGGGCCCTGGAATGCACAATGGTCAGCTCAGGGGAAAGGATTTAGTCTGGCTCTGGCATCACCAGGGCACTGGGCAGAGGCTGAGCTGAAGGCCTGACTTCATTCCCAGGTCCCATCCATGGCCTGACTGCATTCCCATCCTCTCCCAGCTCCCATCCATGATGACAGAGAGCAGAGCTGGACCTCTGCTGACACAAAGTCACCTGGGTTCCATCAGAGTCCTGCAAACTGAAGCCTGAGGAGAACCCAACCCTTCTCAAAAGGGAACAAAGCACTGGGAGCCCAATTTCCCTTCCTGTGTTCAGCCTCCTGGAGAAATGGAAAAAATTAAAATCCCAAGGGCTGGAAACTGGGCAACAAGAAGTGACTCTGAGAGCTCTGTGAGAAATCCTTCTCCATCTGGTCGGTCTTCAGCTAATTAACTGACATGGTTGCAAATGAGCAGCAGCTAATTGGAGCTCTCTGTTCTGCCTTTCCCTGCTAGGAATGGAATGGATTCCACATGACCAATGGTTCAACATTTTCCAAGTAATCTCCACTCTGTGCTGGGCCAGCCTCCCAACAACTTGTCCACATCCTCACCTTGGATGGGAATCCAAAGAGCACCACTGGAACTGGGGAGTTGTTATGGGGAAGCATCAGGCAGATGTGTGCAGGCTCCAGTTCCAAGGATATTTTGGAAAAGAAGCCACCTGCAGGCAATCAGAGGCCAGCTGAGCCCCAGCCATGGCTTCTCCCTGCAGCCAAGAGCGCTCTCAGAGCCAGCCCGTGGAACCTGGAGGCACACAGGCCATGCTCAGTGCACTTTGCAGGAGAATTGCAGTGTGGAAGAAGTGCTTCTATGGGTCTCCAGCAGCTAAGGCATGCCAGAACTTCAAATCTGAGGTCCTAAAAAGTTTAAAAAAAAAAAAAGAAAAACAACACTAGGTTTTCCTGTTCCAGCCTGAGCTCCCAGCCTCTTTTCCAGTAAGGTTATTTTACATTATTCACCCCCAAACACCAGGAACAGCTTTATAACAGCAAGAAACCCCTTAAATATTCTCCATATCACAGAATTACATAATGCTTTGGAAGGGACCTTAAAGATCACCTAATTCCACTCCCCTGCCAGGGACAGGGACGCCTTCCACTATTCCAGGTCCAACCCTGAACACTCGTCCCATTGTACAGAACCAGTGGAGCAGGTTAAACTGGGACCAGTGATGTCCCTGCCCTGTTGTGGTCATTGCCCACAGATGGTTTAAACCCCTCAAACACAAAGAAGCCAACAGAAATCCCCTCCCCAAACACCCAGGTGAGCAAAATTATTTGCAAAAATACTCAGAGTAACTCGAGAACCACAGTGCTCCAAAAATCAGGCTGATATTGGGGTTAGGCTGGACTGGGAATAATATTCCCCAGGATTTAACTGAAAACAAAGGATGAACATCATGTGAACATATTACAGACAGAGGTGTCCTTTAAAACAAGAGCACATCCAGTGATGGATGCCAGCCCCAGTTGGTTTTTAAGTATTTTGCTCTTAATTGCAATATGGTAAAACAGAGTTAAGCCCACTGAGATTTTCAGCTGGGCTGCAATGAACCCAAAATCTGAGAGGAGACTCATTTCTAATGAAGGTTTTCCCCATTTCTCTGCAATATAAAATTTTTAAAATGGCCTTTCCAGTTGTCTGGTCTTTAGTGGATGCTAAATCCCCACAGATTTCCAGTCCCAAGCCATGGCAAGTTCAAGGAGTTGGGGATTTTTTTCTATTTTCATCTCAAACTATTAATTCTAGCAAAATTACATTAAAAGCTGGATTAACTAAGAGGAGTTCTATGTTTCTGAGTTTGGTGTGTGTGCTTATCAAGTTTGGAAATAAGAAAGCATAAATAAAACATCTCCATGGGATACAAATTCATTTCTCTGTCTCGAATACAAGAAATGCAGCTGTGGAATACAAATCATCTCCTAGCCAGAAACATCATTTAATATTTATTACTGCACACTTGGCTCTGTGGATTCAGGGAGGGTGTCCCCCACTTCTCATCTGTGACTTTTTGGGGTCCTGACCTCACAATGTGTCACCACTAAACAGTGCTGGAGCAAAATTTATTTTACCCTGTTTCAAACTACACCAGTTTGGATGTTTCCGACTTTTCAACTTTTAGAAACACCAACAAAAGGGATTTTTTGGTTTGTTTGTTTGTTTTTTTTTCATTGTAAGACATATGGGAAACCTGCTGAAAGATATTCTTTCACTGTGAAAAATGGGAGAATGATGCAACTGGAAGGAATCTCATGAGTGAGGGCAGAGAGGTGCTGGAATTGCCTCTGCAGAGGCTGCGTGGAGGTTCTGGCTTCCCAGAGGGCTGCAGTCATCAAGAGCTTTCCAAGAGCTTCCAGAAAAAGCAAATTACTCATTTGGATCAAAAAGGAAGCTCAAGTTTTAAAGAAAATGTTAATATATAAAAAACCTAACAGAGTGTGAGGTACCTGTAGGAGATGGCTGATCACAGGCAGTGGTTTTTAAGTGCTGGTCACCTCTGTCCTTATTCTGTGCACCTGAAAAATGACAGTTCAGAAGAGGTAACAAGAAATTTGCTGGCAGAACTCACCCTGTGCTCCCAATCTCTGCGTGGGAATGGTGGTGTTTGGCTGAAGGTTGGACTTCATGATCTTGGAGAACTTTTCCAACCTTATTGATTCTGTGTTTTGTGTCCTGGTAGTGAAATTAACACCATTAAGGGCCGGCTCCATCTCCCCAGTGGGTATTACACAGGGTTGTCTAAGGAAAAAACACTGTGGATTTCAACAGCTTTTCAAAGAAGTGTTTTAAAAACAGGGAGAGCTCCTGGGAAGAATTCTGATAATCAGGATCTTTTGAACAGGAGGCAGAACCGTTTTTTAGCTGTGACTTTACACTCCCTTTCAGCTGGCACCACTCTTCCTTCCAGCATGAAGAACAGGTGTGAAAAGGAGGATGATTTCTGTAAAAGAAAAAAAAACAGCACTGAAGGAAGAAGTGCATTTCTATGATAAAAGGGTTAAAAAGGTCTAATTCTGAATTTCTATCTCTGCATCCCGAGATGCTCCTTTTCTGAAAGTCAAAAACTGATTTATGTGCCACACTGCCATTGACAGACTGAGGCAACAGAAGCAACGCTTCACCCGCTTCCCTGAACAAAAAATAACCCAAAAAAAGGAACTTTTCCATCATTATTATGTACTGGCAAAGCAGAAATCAGCCAATTATCCTCAGAGAGATATCAGCAGCTTCCCCCAAAGGGGGGCAGCCTTACACTGGCAGGGGACACAAACACTGAGCCCACTGTGACCCTACAGCCCGTGGGGCACCTCTGTCCAGCATCCAGCATCCCCCTGCACTCCTCCCCCTGCATCTTCACATCTCATGGAGATTCTGTCAGGAGCAGCAGCAAGGATGCAAGGTTTGAGAGCTGCAAGCAGATGGAACAACCAGGACTGCAGCAAGATGTCCTAAAGCTGCTGAAGTCCAGGTTAATTTAGGGACTGCCTTCAAGCAGCACTGACCCCGAGGGTCCTGCTGGCACCCATTTATCAGCTGCTGAAACTGCCCAGAGCTCTAAATACACTTCAAATACACACAGCCACTGCCAGGGCACAGCTGGGGCCATAAAACACTGGGTGCTGCACGGCACAAGATTTAGGAAGTGAGTGCTGGGGGTGAGGACACTCCAGTGACCCTGGACACCACAGGACAGTGACAGCCAGCACTGGCACAAGAGGGTTTTTTCTGTCAGTGTCACAAACTTCCAGGTGTTTTCTATTTCCAGAGGTGGAACCACCCTTCTGTTACCTCTACCAAAAGCCAGCTCCTGTTTTCTGATCACCTTTATAAAAACAATTTTTTACTGCTTTAACATGAATTATTTCATAGCAGCTCTTGGAGCACTGATTCTGCAGCTGCTGAGGGGAATCCCAGAATGGTTTGGGTTGGAAGGGACCTTAAAGCCCATCCAGTGCCACCCCTGCCATGGGCAAAGACACCTTCCACTGTCCCATGGAGCTCCAAGTCCTGTCCAACCTGGCCTTGGGCACTGCCAGGATGTATTTTAGATTATTTTCCTGTAGACATAAAGGCTTCTATGCTTTCCTCTGTGCTACCACTTTTTGTAGTCCTTGTCCACCTGTTTTCTCCCCATTTTTATGCTCAAATGCAGCACAAAAAAAAAAAAAGTATTCTGGGACAAGGTCACATGCCTCTCCAAAGTCCCATTTTCCTGTGAAATGTTCCCTCACAGGTGCTCCCAAGCAGATTAGGATCACTGGAAAATGCTCAACTCCTTTAGGAGCTCTCACATGCCCACTGTTACATAATTAACTCGCCTTGCCACCTGCATTTGTCTAATTCCAGCAGAAACAACTCCAGTGCCAGAGCCCTCACTTTTGGAAGAATGAAGAGCACAGTGGCTCAGCCTGGGGCTGGGTGAGAACAGCCACTGCAGCCCCAAACTGTTCAACTCCGTGAAATTTATTAGGAATTGCACTGCCTCAGAAATTGCCACAGCAGTGGATAAGTTAGGAAAAACCTGGATGTTGCTGGCTTGCTCCTTTCCAGCAAATGGAGGGAGTCATTGCAGGTGCCAAATGCCTCATCCCCACCTCCTGCACCTCCAGGGCTCTCTGTGAGATGTTTGTTTTCTGTTTCGGTTGCTTGGAGAAGGAAAATCCTTTGGGAAGTTGTGGTCATTGCCCACAGATGGTTCTGATGCCCTGGAGCAGGGGCTGGGCAGAGTCCCAGAATAAAGCAGGGATTTATCCAAAGGATCTCCTCCATGCACCCACCTGGGGCAGCACCAGAGCCCAGCCAGGGCTGCACCCAAGATGACCCAAAACGGCCCCAAAATGCCCGGCCGGGCACGGGGTCTCTCCCTGGGATCAGCTCTGCTCCATTTGCACCTTGCAGTTCATTGTCCCATCCCAGCTTCAGCCCCTGCAGTCCCACCCTTGTTTTTCTCTCTCCAGCCCATGGGGTTTGTGCTCCTGGCTGAGATTTGGCTCATTTGTCCTTGGTGCCCAGCTGGAGCAGGAATTGTTTTGTCTCCCTGCTCTGTGCACAGAGCTCAGCATCCCCTGATGTGAGCCCAGACCCACACACTGAAGCAGCACAGAACCTGAAAAATATAAAAGCTAAACCTGAGGCATCAGTTTAAACACCTAAAATACAAAGAAGCAACCAGAAATCCCCTCCAAACAGGTGAGCAAAACTATTTGCAAAAATAATTTCAGCAACTCAAGCACCACACTGCTCCAAAGATCAGGCCAGATGTGATCTGCAGAGGAGGCATGGAACAAACCCTTATCTCACCCACCCTCAAAAAACCTCACCTGGTTTTAATTAAGCAGAGCAGAGGGTGGCAATCTGGGAAGCACTGGGGAAAAAAACACTGGAAAAAGGTAAAATAAATTATCAGATTCCCTTTTTCCATCAGCACAACCCCTACACAAACAAAGGTCAGGGACCCAGTTGGGATGGAATAAGCTTCAAATGTTGAATTTGCCCCAGACTTCACTCAGAAAGTCCCTGCTTTGTGTTCCTATCTTTTCTTTTTGTACTTATCTCTTGGCAGAGGTGCTACAGTACTTGTGGCACAGCTGAGGAGATTTTCTGGAAGGATGTTTGAAGCTCCCAGGTATGGAAGCTGCTCAAAGTCTACCATTATTATGATTGCCCTTCAGGAAAAACATCTGTGAGAAGTCTGATTGTGCTCACTTTCAGGCTTGCTGTTATATTGATAAACAGAACTGTTGCTGAGTTGGGCTTCTCAAAAGCCAATTTTGCCATTTATCTGTAGGAAAAAATATCCAGAAAAAAAGTGCATTCCACAGGGATGTCTTGAACAGCACAACTTCGAAAAGTTTCCCATCTGCTACAAGTCCATTAAATGCAAAAATGTGGAATTTTCCAGCCTGTGATTTGGGTGCTGAAGGTTTAAGATCTGTTCACAGCCACATTTGCAGCCATTTGGGCAGATGGGGATTGTTTAGAGATGCCTGCAAAAAGCCTCAATTTGTACCCACGGACAAGATAATTTTTATTAATGAATCATATTGACACATCAACCTCCATTTGTGTGTCACAGACTTGGAGTACACAAACAGCTTCTGAGAGGGGAAGATGCCATTATTAACCAGAAATTCATTTTAAAGGATATTTTTAAAATAGGACACTGTGTTTCACTGCTCTAAATCCCAGTATTTCCAGCCTTTCCTGTCTGTCATAATAATTTTCCATTAATAAATTTCTTTATGAATTAGCTCAGTATAAAAGTATAAAACTGAAAAAAAATTAAAATATCCTCTTTTTTTGGTTCCAGTTACACAATGGAATAGCCTGGAATTTTTTTTCCTTAATGAATAATGTGTTTTAAACTCACTCCTACTAGCAGATCTCCACCCTGCTTCTTTGCAGTACTAATTACACATGAACTGTGTTTTGGATAGTTATGTTGAAATGTCAAACCAATAATTACTTTTAGCACAAAAATAAGATATTTTACACCCTCCCTGTTCAAAGAGCTGAAATCAGAAATGTAATAGATGTAGTAGATACAAACAAAATATTAAATTTTAAGTGCAACTTGCATCTGGCCATGATTTTTTGGTCATCTCAGCTTTGTTTAGTGTGATTTTTAAATAACAAATAAAATGCCACATTCTATATAAAAGGAGGAAAATCCCAACTCGATCCTGCCTCAGGTTCTGAAGGACAGTCAAAGTTCAGTGATGATAATAATAAAAACAACTCCATGAACTTCTGATGGGCAGCTCACAAAATCAGTTTCAATCAGGATATAAATCCCTCCAGGTCTTCCTGCTAATCAAACGTAAAAATGAAATTACCATCTTAATTCCTCCCCCCCTTTTCTTTTTTCTATATATTCTTAAATTTTAGTAGTTTCTTTTCCTGAGGTTTGGGTGTTTGACAGTTCAGCAGTTCTAGTCTAAATAAAAATTTCTTCACCTCCTTTAGCATCAAGCTTTAGTCTTGCTTTGCCTTATGAAAAATTCTAATTCTATTAATTACCCCCTGAGTTATTTATCTAGGGTGGTGTTTGCCACACTGTGGGAACTCACAATGGAGTTTTGTTTTCATTTTACTGCTGCATAAAACCTGTGAAATCTGAGACACACGTGGCAGGGTGGATGCAAAATAAAAAGCCTTTTAACAAAACATTTTAGCTTTCAAAACCCCACAAACCTTATGGTGTTCCTCCATTTAATAAAAATATTTCAATTGCAAACCGCATTATTTTAGCGAATATCGGTGTTCAGTGCCACAACCACCACTGGAAGATGTTTTTTCCCTGCTCCCTGTTTTTCTGGAAAATAGCCTTGCACACTCTGCTGTCCATCAGATATGCTGGAGGATGTGCTGGAAAGCTGAGATACCCACGTATGGATTCACTAAGCCTTTAAGAAGAAGAAGGTCTCACTGCTATCCACTTATCTCAAATTAGAATCCAATCCCAGCAAAGGGAAAGGGGAGATAGAGGCATTTATAATATCAAAACTAGAGCACGTGGTAACAAATGACACTGGGGAATAAAGAAGAGAAAAACTGCTTTATCTCTGCCGAGGCCACCTTGGAAAGGCATCTCCTGCATTTAACTGGAAAGTGGAAATCTCCTCCTCCTCCTTTGGGTAACAACATTTCCTTCTCCTGTAAAACATACAAGATACCAACACCTGATCCCAAAATCCCAACACCTGATCCCAAAATCCCAGGAACACCAAGATTTGCCTCCTCTTGGTTCCTGAGGGAAAGCAGCACCTGCAGCACCAACAGGTTTGGGGCAAGGGCTGCTCCCTTTCCTACAGCACGCACTGGATCACATCCAAACAGCCTTTTAAAGTTATAATTGAAGTTTTATATATGCAATAACCTGGGTACTGAAATGCAAATTAAAAATCATTACTACTGCTGCCGTACAGATCTGTCTTCTCCAGGCACCAGTTGTCCTACAGCATTAAAAACTGGGGGCCTGGGGGATCATTTCAGCTTTGATGCCTTGTTTTTACAGGAGAGGGGAGCAGAAGGAAAGCAGCTGGAGGAACATCTACCCCTATTTGCATTTAGCCATTCAAGCTTAAAATCCCATTCCTGGCTTTGCAGGAGCCCTCAAAGCCATAAATACAGATTCTCCCAGGACAGAGCGGAGCAGTGTTCTTGTTTCCTCTCAAACTGCTGTGCAACCAACTCTATTTCACTCTTTATGTTTCCTGTCCACTTTATTACTCTGCTGTTGCTCCAGTGTGCCCAAGGAGGGATTTCCAAATTGTGTCACACAGAATTGGAAAGCCTGACTGAAAAGCTCAATTTCTCCTCAGGCACATGGGTGGGTCCTGAGTGTGGAGCTGGGGCTGCAGAAAACAGGAGCAAATCATACCTGGTGATCCCAAAGTGCTGGGTGAAGGCTGAAGGTGATGAATTTATGGGTGGTTGTGCAGACATCCCACCTGGAAAAAGAGGTAAAACCTTCCTAGAGTGCATTTATCCAACCTGGTGCCACCTCATTCTCCAAAATCCCTCCAAGCACTCGAGGAGCAGAGCCTGGGCTTTGCTGTTTGGCTGAGTACCCAAAGCACTTTCCTTTGAGTTTTTTGGTTGAGATGACTCCTGAGGTTAGAAAATCTGTTTTTTCCCAGCCCTGTGACTGAAGAAGAAGCTGAGATTCATCAGTTTTGCTTTTCAAGGCTGTTTATTTTCTCTTATCTCTTCCATTCTTTCTCTGACCCTCTGAGATCTGTCCAGCAGGTCGGGTTGTGGCACAGTCCCTGCCCTCGGGGTGGTTTTGGCTTTTTATACTAAGAACCACCTGTACTTTATTTACAATAATTTCCCAATAACCATCATCTATGTTAGACAGTCTGTCTCTGCTCTAAACTCATCAAAAAGTGTCACCATCCCAGCAGAAGATGGAGGACAAGAAGAAGGAGAGGAAGGACAGAAAATGCTCAGATTCCTCCATCTTGCTTCTTGAACCCCTCTTCTAAAATTCTACTTTTTGCTCTGTGACAAATTAACTATTATTTTACTCAAACTTTGTGTAAAAACACACGAAGTGGGTGATTTTTTTCTATGGACTAAAATCAGAAGTATGGGTGGTTTTGACTCCATGCCAAGGTCTCTGAGCTCCTTGGAGGGTTTTGAATCACCCAGGGCAGCCAGAGGAAATGTCCTGGGTCCTGAACCTTTTCCTCCCTCAGCATCATCACTGCCATCCTCCCCAAACCCAGCCTGAGCCAGCTGTTCCAAATCCAGCAGCTCCTCTCCTCCAGGCCCCACAAACCTGATGGAAGACGGTGAAAAGTTTGCAGAGCTGATCCAAGAATTCTGTCTCCCCAGGAAAATGTCACCGGGGTTACCTGCTAAAATTGACCAAGGTTGCCCCTCGTGGAGCAGGATCTGCTCTGCCTCATGAAGGAATGGGTGGATTTGTGGATTTTAGCTGTGCCATTATTCTCCTTCAGGATAAATGTGCTCCCCCTGTTCCACCCTGCCATCAGAGCTGGCACAAAGGGAAACCAGGAGCCTGCTCCCACAGCCTGGATCAGGAGAACCAGCCCAGGAATCACAGCCCACACTTAACCACCAGGAAATGAACCTATTTAAAGCACAAATCCTGCCCCTCCACATCTCTTGGAAGTTATCTCCAAACAGAGCTTCACCTCTCCCTCTCCTTTATTTGTGCTTCTGATGACAACATTCCCATTTCTCCTCAAATCCCTCATGTAGAATGACCCCACCTCACCATCAGAGCTGGAGAATAAGGACTCTGCAACCCCTATTTTTTGGATAAAACAGGCAGCAAAGGAGAGAAAATGCAAATAACAGTTCACCCCTCTGCATCCACAGAGAAAACTGCCAACACAAGAACTGGAGCTGCTGGATCACCCCTAATTCCTCCAGCAGCCCATGCAGCAATCAAAGGAAACATTTGCTTTTCCTAAAAACCCCTTTCTCACAGAATCCCAGCACCTTTGGTATAAAATAAGAGCTGAGATGTGCATCTGTTACAGAAAAAAAAAAATACAGCAGAACTTTTTAATATATTAAATTAGGCTATATTGGCTAAAATTCCATTTTAATTTGAACCTCACTGGATATTAAAGGCAAGTTTAAAAAGTTATTATCTAGGGTTTAATTGCATACATTATGTTTGTAGCCTTAGGTACTGCAGGTAGATCTTTAATATTCCCTGCAATATATTGAGAGCATGGAGCAGCCATTTAATTCTGCTCCAAGAAACTTCCAGAGGTAGACATGGGAAAGCAGATTAGAAAACTCCAAACTTTTGGCTGTTGAGTGAAACTCCAATGGATTTGGGCCTGTTGACAGGGAATTTCCAAAGTTTGAGCTGTAGGAAGTACATTGGAAGCATATGGGCTGTCATGAAAACATTGTTGAGTCCACCCTTGACAGTCAGACACCAGATTAAAAATAGAAGGATTTTCAAGCTGCAATATGGGTGCTTGGAAAAATATCAGATATTTTCCTTCAAAAGTATTACAAAAAATAAAAATCAAATGTGTCCAAACATTTAAATGGGACAGCACCTCCTCTCTATCTTATGTGGTGGAGGAGGAGGTCGGCTGTGTGAGCACTTCCATCCTTTGGCAGGATTAAGCAGAAAAATTGTAAAATTAAGCTAAAAATAATCAGAATTCCAATCCTGTGCCAAAAGAGCTGGAAATTTGGTGGGCAGTAATAACTTCCCTTAGTTTCCTGTGCACCTGCCTTTCTGCAAACACCAAGGTATTCAAAATCAGGGTTGGAAGAGACCAGAATTCCCCAGTGCCTAAAGAACTGTGTAAAGCCAGAACCACGTTCCCTGTAAGCAGAAATCCTGTCAGGCTCCTCAGTTTCAGTCTGGAGCCTCTGGTCACCTTGGCTCCCTCTGTAAATGCATTTTTTGGTCTCACTCAAGCAGGGGAACACCTTTGTTCCCATCCTAACCCTGTTCCCAGGGCACAAGGGGGGTCAGAGGGCTGAGGTGGGAAAATGAGCAGTCAAGGAAACTGCTGGAAAACCCAAACCATCCCTCCCTGCCCCTGACACACACAGAAAAGCTGGTGGCATTTCCCCAGCCCCAATTCTTCTCACAAGTGCCACATCAATGATCTGGGCATTGCCACAAAGAATTTCACCTTTCCACCCTCACCACATCACCCAGTACCAGCAGTATTTGACCTCTAGTGAGAATTATCCTCCTAAAACCAATTCTTGAGCTTCATGCCTAATGAAACAATTATTATTGTTGTTCTTTCTTTAAAGGGACTCATGTACATATTAAAAAAATGGGCATTTTCAAAAGTTCCTAAGCAATTTTTGAAAGTTCCTAAGCAATTTGCTAAATTGCTTAGGAACTTTTGAAAATGCCCATTTTTTAATATATACACGAATGCCTTTAAAGAAATAACAATAATAATAATAATAATAATAATCGTCATCCTCATCATCACCATCATCCAACCCAACTTCAACTCTGAAGTATCATCATCATCATCATCATCATCATCATCATCATCATCATCATCATCATCATCATCTAACCCAACTTCAGCTCTGAGGTATCATCATCATCATCATCATCTAACCCAACTTCAACTCTGAAGTAGCATCCTCATCATCATCATCATCATCATCATCATCATCATCCAACCCAACTTTAGCTCTGAAGTATTTTTAAATTATCCAGAATGTCTGCCATGTTTAGGATGTTACTTCCTGTGCTTTTTCCTCATCTTTGAGGAGGCAAATCTAGAGAGAAGCACTCCAAGCATCTTCCACACCTCATTCTGGCACTCTCTGTAGGACAGAACTTGTCCAAACCCAGCCCTGCTCAACACTAAAGAAGAATAAAACCCCAAGTGACACACAAACGATTCCAAGTCATGGAAACATCTTCCAGAAAAGGATTAGATACAACATCAGGAAATACAGATCCTTATTTCCTTCAAAATAAATGGAAGGACTTCTGATGTTGCTAAAGAACTTGAGCCCACGATGGCAGCTGGAATTCCAGCCTGTGGAGGATGAGCAAAGTATCTTTGCCTCCTTATTTTCAATTCCTCTGATTATCCCAGAGTGCTGTGTTCATCAAATGTTTGTTTAACTCGGAGTGTTTGCTTATTTAAAATAAATCTCTGCAATGGGAATGTGCAGCCTGGTGTCTGGGTGGGTTCTGCTGAATGGGGAGCAGGGGATGGGAGGGAGCCGAGCTCAGCAGCTCCACACACACTCCACGCTCAGCAAACAAAGACACACACAGTTTTCATCTTTTGTTCAATCATTTCCAATGAATTCAATTTTTTTCTTTTCTCCTTCCTCGCCATTCAGTTTCAAATTAGTCTAATCAGACATCTGCTAGGATGTGTCTGAATTAGCAGAACTGAACACAAATCTTCTCGAGCGCTCAAGTGCTGCTTCCCTCCAATGGCATTAACTCACACGGACACTCTCAGGAACTAATTGAACATCCCCAGCACAACATTCCAGACTCTCTGATTTAACTTTATTGGAGTCAGAAGAAATCACAGGATGGAAGGAAACATGTTGTTAAGGACTGTTCTGAAGCAGTTCAATAAAAGCAGGCTGCTTATCCTGCTTTATTATCTTTATTATTGCTGCTTGAAGATGAAAAGAGAATTTCCTCTCAAGACAGAAAAGCAGAGTTTGTCTCAAAGCTCTTTGTTTTCCTTTCAATAGCCAGGTACAGTTTACTCCTTAGAATTTACAGGCATTTTTTTTCTTGCCTGTACAGGGAATTTTGATATTGTGGAGTTCTCTTGTTCCTGTGACAAATTATGGTGGCATTTGTCAGCACTTACTAAAGGTTTTGACATTGCTCAACAATGTTGGGGTGGATTCTGCTGACTCTGGACATGTTCTGAACTAAATATCTTTTGTCAAACTCCTGGAATGATCCAGGAGCTGCACACAAGTGGTCTGTTCAGCTCTGTGGTCCTGGCCTTCCCAGGGGGTTGGAATTTCAAAATCAGATTAACTAGAATTGAGGGATTTTTTTAGCCTGTGTTTGTGGGGTGATACTGACACAACAACCATCTGAAAATCCCACTAATTTCAGGAGCCAGCTTAGATCTGCTTCAAGTAATACTTCAGTATTGAGTAAAATAAAAATTATGAATCAAAAGACAACACTCCTTGCATGTTTTTACCCAAAAGTTTGGGTTTTTAAAGCAATACTTTTAAAAGTATTTAAGATTTTGACCCAAAAATTCTACAAGGAGAATAACTGCAACATTCTGTAGAAGAAGCATTTCCCTAAGAGTTTTAAGCTCTTGCCATATTTATTTGTGTTCATGGGCTTTAGAGAATGATGTGGGAGAGAACTTTTCATTCTTGGGGCAGCCTTGTCCCTCGAGGTTGCTGCCAAAGCTCTACAAGAATCACCAGGGAAGTTTCCATGAATTTTTCAGCTACCTGTGTCTCTGTCATCTCTTAAATACAAATAAAATTGAACCCAAATGTCCTTTTTTTATGAGTAATGGGCAATGGGACAGAATCAATCGCTGGCAAAGTAAAAGATGCTTAATATTGATTGTTCTTCTGAAGGATGAGGAAGCTTCTCTAAAGCTCGTTGGGGGACACAGGGAGGGGACAGCTTATGGATTTGTTTTCCTTTCTGCATTCCCAAGGGAGAAAGGAAAAGATGAGGCCATGATAGATGATAATTCTGCAAGGAATGACTAATGAGGCACTGAGCTGCCTCTGTAGCAGTACTGAAGGCAGTAATAACCAGAGTAATTGGGTTTATTGGGTTTCTGCTTAGCACACATCCAGTCCTCTCCAACATCCTGTCCCTCCAAAGCATTTTATGCTCTCTGTCTTTCCTTTTTATTATGCCTGACTTGAGTTATTTCATGAAATTTGACCTTGTACTCTTAATCTCATCTGCTTGTTCTGCATAGTTCATCTTCTTTATTTTCCTCAGTAGCTGTTCTGTCAAACACTCCACGTAACCACAACATCCCAGGCTGCAGTGCCAGCCCTCACTCAGGGTGGATTTACATTTCTGTAGCCCCAACAGCTCCATTTCATCTTCTCAGGGAATCTGGATCAAGAAATAATACTCCAGGATAAATTTGCTACAAGTGCATGACCCTCTTTAACAAATCACGTTGCTAACTCAGTGCTAGAATTAATTACAACTTCCATTTTCAACTACATGCAATTTTTTTTAAAGAGGCTGGAAACAGCAAGAGTTATGCGAGTCAGGAAAAAAAAAATAGTTATTATTTGCTATGATATTTTTTTTCTAAAAGGCTTTTACACTCCTGCTGGGAAAACATCTCTGCAGAAATCCATTCTTGCAAGGGAAATGAAAAAAAAAGCCCAAAACCCAACATTTCATTCAGTGACATTCCACTCCCAGTCCCCCAAGAGCAGAGCAGACTTTCCATTCAAGCCTAATGGCACAGGAGCTGGCTGTTCCCTTCAGCTGGGTGCTTTGCCCAGGGAATTTATTCCTCTTACAGGACTGGGTCATGCTGCAGCTCCCTTTGGGGAAGAGTTTCCAGCCCCTGCTGGTGCTCCCAGCCCCTCTGGCACTTGTACTCATTTCCCAGAGGTGCCTCACATCACAGGCACTGCAGAGGCTCCTGGGGATGCCTTTTGGGCTACCTAAAACCAGAGGCCAGGCAGAATTAAGGCAATAAAAAGCTGTTCTATTTATTGAAGGGCCTGCAGGTACATTTAGGGCAGACAAAGCCCCCCAGGGGCTGCACCCAAAAATGGATGATGGGTCAGGGTTTGCACACTTTGATGAGTTTGGTCCATTTGCATATTGAGGTTCATCACCAATAGCTGATCTTCTAGTTACAAATATGTGCTTAAAACAGACACCCTTTGATTTGGGGATGGGAGACAAAGCATAGAGAGCATCTCAGAATGTCTGTGGTGGTCACATTTGCTCTTCACCCTCTTAAATCCCCTTGGGACGAGCTCTGTTTCCATGTGACAAGCCCCATAGTGTCACTGTCATATTTTCTGGGAAAATCCCTTCACCAGGATTTCTTCTCCTGGGAAGCTGAGAAGCCTCAGAGAAAAAGAAAAAGAATATTATCTCATCTGCTTCTCCCTGTTTTGCTGCTTTGGAATGTGGTTTGGGGATTGTTTATCCAACATGTGAATTGTTTTTATTTCATGACCAATCACTGTCCAGCTGTGTTGGGACTCTGGAAGTAGTCATGAGTTTTTCATTAGAGTGTTTTGTTAAGCCTTCTGTCTGTGTCCTTGCTCTATTCTTTAGTATAGTTTCAGTATAGCATTCTTTAATATCATATCAAAAAATACTAAATTAGCCTTCTAAGAACATGGAGTAAGAGTCTTGATTCCCCTTCATCCTGGGGACCCTGCAAATACCACACCACAGTCCTAACAGGTTCTGTGGAGTGGTTGTAGGAATCTCATTTAAAGACCTAATCCTCTTCTGTTCAACCCCAAAGCACGTTGCAGAAATGAGAACACACATTTGATTTTCTACATAAATGCAATGGAGGTGGCTCATCCTCCCTGAAACCATACAATAAACATGTCAGTGGGTCAGTGAGCCAGGGGAGCTCAGAGGTTTTTGGGGATTAGCATTGCTCTGGCTGTGCCTGCCATGGCCATGACAATCCCACTGGGAGCCTGTGCCAGGGCTGATGCACACCCTGGACAAAAATTTCCCTGCAAATTAAGAACAATAATGAATAATAGCACAGTGGAAGCTTCCAAGAGAAAGGTATTCCTGGGAGGCTTAGTTCATTCTAGAATATCAATCTGTAGGGGCAAGGCAGGGCTCTAAACAGGGCTGGCTGAGCCAGGAAGTCCCTGAGGGGCCTCATTAACATGGATTTCCACATTACAGACTCCTCAGATGGAACATGGATCAGCACTGGTTCTGCAGGGCTTCAAATGGTTTGTGCTAGATTTCAGCACTTACACGCACATCATTAGGCATGGAGCAGGAAGAGAAAGTGTTACAAACTGAGGAAAATTATGTGTACTAAAAGATATTAATTAAACCTCAGATAACACAGAGATTATTCAGATTTTTGTACTTCCTAGACTCACTGAGTGCAGCCCTAGAGTGGCCTTCCTCCTCTACCCACTAAATCTTGAGCTGCTGTCTTTGTTTTGTGCACTAACATCCTCCAGCTCTGTTAACAAGGAGTTCCTGGCACTTCTCAAACCCCTGGAATGTGGCTGCAGCACAAATAATAAACACAGGAGCTCGTGCCTTCAGTGAGACTCAGCAGCTCAGGCAGGAAAGGGACTGATGATAATAATAAGTATAATAGTAACTGCATTAGGCCAGCAGGGTCAACAGCTCATCTTGCTGCAGTCTGAAAGGGGTTATTTTAATTCCA
This sequence comes from Fringilla coelebs, assembly GCF_963513975.1. Taxonomy (NCBI): domain Eukaryota; kingdom Metazoa; phylum Chordata; class Aves; order Passeriformes; family Fringillidae; genus Fringilla; species Fringilla coelebs. The sequence goes on from NC_140039.1 coordinate 19,920,413, forward strand.
GTAATTGGCCCCAGCCAGCAGCAGGAATTGATGTGCTGCCACTTTTCTCTGTTTGCTGCTCAGATGCAGCAGCACTGCCCGATGAACACAAATTACCTGCTGGAGTCAATGCAAGCCATTGCTCTGCTCCCATTATTGATCAGTTGTGGTGCTCAGACAAAGCCCCAGCCACTGTCCCATCCCCAGCTTATTGAGCATGAGTGCTGTGCAGGTACCACAGCAGCCAGGAAACAGCTAATTGTTATTTTACTGCTGATCATTATTATGATTCTTTTGCTTAATGACCAACATTTATACGATGCTGATCGTGCAGTTACCCTGCAGCACTCTGCAAGCTTCACAAAAGCTTTTACAAATTTGTGTTTCTGAGCCTAAAGGCATTATTGTGGCTCAGCCCCTCCGTGTAACAGGCAAAAGAAAGATCAGCATTGTCCTTAATAAGTGTTGCAACAAAACATTTTGTCTGTCTAAATGCTCAGATATCCAGTGGGAGCTGCAGCTGTGCTGGATGGGCAGGGACTGATCACAGATCTCAGATTTACCAGCACAACGACTGAAAATCTACAAACTCACCCCAAAAGGGCTGGTGCAGGTCAGAGGAGCTCACAGGTGTGGGTCACAGACACCCCAAAAATGACAAGGTCACCATCTCAAGAGGCTCCTCCTCACCCCCACCTTGGGGGAGGATAAAGCTCCTGACACACACTCAGTAACTCTGTTAAATGGGATGGACAGAACCCAGAATTACAGTTTGGTGTGAGTGCTGGAGCTCCGTGTCAGAGATCCTGTAATTAATATTTTAGATCATTTCCCAGCCCCTCTGCAGAAAGGACTGGACAAAGAGGGTTTGGTGCCTGAGCTCAGCGTCCTCACAGCCCCAGCCCTGCCATCACAGGTGTGTTCTCAGCTCCCTGCATCTTCCACTGGATCCAGATTTGCCTCCTCTTCCAGGCCCACACTGGCTCTTACCTCACTTTTCTACTGCTCAGCACTGAAGGGAAAAAAAAACCAAACCCACACCACATGAGTTTAAGAGCTTTTAAATTTAAGGCATTACCTCATGAAATGCAGAGCAATAAACAGGGCCAGGAGTTGGGCTCCATGATCCTTGTGGTCACTTCCAACTCAGGATATTCTGTGACTCTCTGAATGACCATATTTAGCTCTATCTTGTTTTGATAAAATTCCCAGAGCTGTAACACCCAAGGGAGAAAAACACCATGTACAATTCTATGCTAAGGAAACAGGGTGCCTTAAAATTTGGGAAGCTTCACTGGGCAGGGGCTTGGCTGCCTTAATAGATAAAGTCTCCAGTTCAGAGTCATGGGTGATAAATAATTTGAAAATTTGTGGTTTTGGCCACCCTTTGTCCCACAAACAGGGCACAGGGAGGCAGCAGCAGCCTGGTGGAGAATCCTGCCTTTCCCACAAGACCAGGACACCTCTAAATGTCTTTTCTTCCTGCTGCTTGAACTTCCCATCCGTGTGCTGAGGTGGAAGGAATTAATTACAGAGATTTCAGCAGAGCTGAGAGCTCTTCACAGGAAAGCACCTTAATATCAGGTGTAAATAAAACAATCCAGGAGCCCTGGACCCACTCCAGGAGCAAGACTTGTCTCCTTTCTTTATGGATACTCAGAGAGCTGCCCCCATTCCCAAAAAAATATTTGAGGAAATTAGTTTTTCCACCTGATTCTTTGGCCAATTTCCCACAGCAGAGATAAGACCTGCAGCGTGTGCATTTACAGATTACTGCTCTCTGTTCTCCTTGTCCTTGGAAAAAGGGATTTGTTTCCTCCAGGAGAATTTCACCCTCAACAGCTGGAGTACTTTTTTAACAACAGAAAGATAAATTAAATTAGAAAGTTGAGCTCAGTAAGGAGAAATGCAACTGTCTAGATGCAAGCCACACATGATATGATAAAAACTTTTAAATTTTACTTATTAAAGGTAAATTTCTCATTGACTTCGCTGGGGAAAAAAAAAAAAAAAACACTGAGTGTGGCTTTGGTAATTTTGTTGGATTTAAGAAAAGCCAGTAAACAAAAGTAGCAAGTGGCAAAGAATTCTGCACTGAACCCCTGCCACTTACTGGAAGCAAGATATTTATCATTTGGAGGGCAAATAGTAGATTTGGGATTTTCCATGCCATTTTCTAAGGTGCTTTGTTGAAAATGTTGGGGAAAGAGAGAAGATTTTCACCAAATTAAAAGTGTTGATTTCTATGCTTAAAAGATGTGTATGACCTCAAAGAAAACCTGACTAATTCTTCCAGTGATTCTGTATAAACCCCAAAATTCCCACATAACAAAGAGAGTTATTCCCAAATTTGGTATTTATCCAGACCCTGGTGTTCCAGGAATTGGTGCCCACATCTTAATTTTGAACCTGGCATCATCCTGGATCTGTTGCCTGGCCCAAAAAATGACATTTTTTTTGTTACTCCACAGTGGTAGCAGCTTTAGTTGTGGCTGCCCCTGGATCCCTGGCAGTGCCCAGGGCCAGGTTGGACATTGGGCTGGGAGCAGCCTGGGACAGTGAGAGGTGTCCCTGCCATGGCAGGGGTGGCACTGGGTGGCATTTAACATCCCTTCCACCCCAAATCATTCTGTGATTCTATAATTTCAACTTTACAGTGAATTTCAGAAAGGCTTGGATGAATCTGGCACAAACAAGTTCAAAAAGCAGGGCAAAATCCCAAATTCGTGCACATTCTGCAGGAGAGATGGGAAATTGGAGAGGAAAAGATAACTTAAAACCTTTCTTTCACGTTTAGCTGAGGTTTATACGTTGTTTTCCATCTAATTGGCTGCAGATTAAAAAGCAAAATATGTTAGAAGCACTCGCACCAATCAGTTGGGTAAATAAAGGTAACTAAATTACATGTATTTTTGCTAATTACTACCCTAACTACATGGGGATTTGTCAGCAATCCCGTTCTTTATTCAGATAAAGGCAAGTACATTCCAACCAGCAGTGCCTGTATTTCTGTATTTCAGTCACATAAAACGTGGTGTGAACATGGCTGTTTTACAGATCAAAAGCTTAATTCATAAATAAAATTAAATGGTTTATATGTTAGAGGGTGTGCTCAGTGTTGCAGCTCTTTATAAATGAGCTGTGACTACAGTGGCTGTTACAGGTTTTATATCAAAATGTTTTGATATAAAACCCATAACAGCCACTGTAATCACAGCTTTTTTCCTGTCCTTTTCCAGAGGAATCACAGAGTGGTTTGGGTTGGAAGGAACCTTAAAGATCATCGAGTTTCAATCCCCTTGCCATGGGCAGGGACACCTTCCACTAGAAAGGAAGATATTTTATAATTGCCTTCAGTTTCCCAATTTTTATTCTTTATGTCCCACATCCTCAGCTCACATAAACTGCAACAGCTCTGATGTTACAAGCTGAACTAGAATCATTTTGCTACCAGGAGCTTTGGCAGATTGCTTTGTTCTGGGGGGAAACACCAAACTCCTCATTTCTGCCCATGCATTTTCCATACAATCAGAGAATTTTGGGGGTTGGGAGGGACCTTACAGTCCCAAATCCTCGTCATGGGACACCTTCCACTGTCCCAGGCTGCTCCAAACCCCATCCAACCTGGCCCTGGGCACTCCAGGGATGGGGCAGCCACAGCTTCCTGGGAAATGATGCATTTGCTAATTAATTATTTGCTTTTGAATTGATTATTTGCAGTGGGAGCCCTCCCCAGCAGCAGACAGGAAGCACAGCTGCTGGCAGAACAGGGAAGAGCCGCTCCAAGGACTGGATTAGCTGTGGAATTTGCCCAAAGTCCCTGGTGGAGTTGGAGTCTTATGAAAAACTAGATGTGAAACAATCTCTGTCATTCCAAAGGGTAACTTTGATAGATTGGAAGATGATGGGCAGTTATCTCCTCAGAAAAATCTGATGCCTGACAAGGTGATGGGCACAGAGATGCCTGACAGGAGGATCAGGGCAGGTTAATGAAGCACTCAGCACAGCACCAACATTCTTTATCACCTTTTAGGCAGATGAATCATAGCTCTCCTCACACACTGCATTTACAGGGTCTATTTTTGCAAGAGCAAACAGCCTTAAAAATGATTACAAGTTTCATCTGGCTAATCTTTCAATATTCCTGAAAATCATCCCCAAAATTTTCCCTTTGGTCTTCAACTGAGCTGATCAAAAGCTTGCACTTTGCTCATGCAATCACCACCTTAAAGTCTTCCCTCAAAACAACCCCCAACACCAAGGAATGTTTTGTCAAGTCCATCTCACTGCTACCACAACAAGAACATGCCCTGGTTGTATGAAAAACTTCCATTACAAAGCAAGGGAAGCGACCCAAAGAGCTGGGACAGAGTATGGAACAACCTCAGGGTAGGAGAGCTTGGGGCCCATCTCTGTTTGCAGGGATAAAAATAAAGTCACGTTTGCTACCTTCATGGAAAATAAACAAGAAATTACAGATCTGCTTCTGCCCTTCAGGCTGCTCAGTCTGACCTTGAATAAAAGCTTGTATATACAAGCTCTCAGAATTGTTAAGGTTGGAAAAATCTCCAAGATCATCAAGCCCAGCCCTGGAGCCACCACCTGCACACCCATTAAATCATATCACAGAGTGTTTCATCTGCTCAGCTTTTGAACACTTCCAGGGATGGTGAATCCATCACTTCACCCTGCTCCAATGCTTGACCACCCTTTCCATGAAGAAATTTTTCCTAATTTCCAGCTGAGATGCACAGCTTTTCCTTCAGAAATGATCTCAATATGTGCTTTGAAGTGATCTAAACTGGAGTTTTGTGCCATTCCAAGGTTCCATTCCGGCTGTACCATGATAAATATCCAAACAGAACAGAACTCCCCAGATTTAATAATTGAAATTAGGATGAAGCAGCTTATGACACTCCATAACAACAATTTCAGGAAGCACTCACAATGAAGTGAGGCAGTTACAGCCACATAAAGCAGTCAGTGATTAAAGATTTAACATGTTGTCCTGGACTCACAATACAGCCATTCTGGAAACCAGGAACGTGCCTGTGGGATTTATAATTCCTCACAGAAAGCATTCTCATTTACTTGGAAGAAATAAGGTGATATCATTTCCAAGAATGCACTGAAGCTTATTAAGAGCAGCAGATTTAATTTTTTTTAATTGAGTCAATGGTAAATCTAATGAGAAATGATGAAAAGTTTTTGGGTTTGTTTTTTTCAAAAAAGTCCTAACAAGAATCACTATGAATTTAACTGGAATTTGCCAAAGTGTCTTTGGAGTGTGGTTTATCAGTCAATGTGCTGCTAAAACAACAATGGTTGTAGGAGATGGCCTCAAGGCCAGGTTGGACAGGATGAGCTCTAAGGTCCTTCCAACCCAAACCATTCTGGGATTCTACAATTGCAGGAGATAAACAACAAACAACCCCTTGATCCACAGTGCAGAAACATTCCTGGTAACATCACTGAGACTTTCCATTTTCTATTAGCTATTTCCTTCTGTCTGAAATAATTTTGAAATCTTGGAGGAAAAAAAAAAAACACCTGAGCCTTAATTTTAGCATAAAGCACATCAAACATTCAAATGCAGCCCTGCACGGGAGCTGAATTCCTTCCACGTATTACAACAAGCTGGATTCTGTCACCTCTACTCAAAGTAATCATCTGAGCCTAATCTTCCAAGGAATCCTGGCACTAGAAATGCAGAAAGGACTTTCAAAGGAGCTCCCTGAGTAACTCATTTTAGCATCAGCGCTTTTATTTAAGTAATAAAACTTAAATAATTAAAGATACACAGGCAACCACGTATGCAAATAAATGTCATTGCAGGGCTCTAGACAGGTGTCATGCACCAGAGCTCCTTTGAAATTTCCAGTTGACAGCTCTTTATGTTCAGCTCAATGATGATTTTGAAAATGTAGCTCTTAGGTGTTTTCATGGACTTCTCTGTGAAATAAAGATAATCCCTGACTGTTGTAAAAATTAATACGTTTAACGACTGAGCCATGCTCAGACAGCAGAGTAAAAGGTTTGTTCTGAAAAGATCAGAAACAAGACATGAGTAATGAAAACTGCACTGTGTTAAGGTTTATGTATTTCTGGGAAATTAAGAATTGATACATCACAGGCTTCAGAAAACTGGGAAGAACTGGAAGATTGGGAAGAGAATAGCTTCATTTCTCTGCCAAATCTGGCATGGTGAAATGTAAAATATTTAAATATAAATAAGAATTTATGTTTTTCATAGAATGGATTTCAATCAGGCTCTTTCTTCTCCTAATATCAGTAAAATCATTATTTTGACCACTTTTGTCCTTCCTCCACTACACTGCTGACACAGCTCCAGCTGCTGGAGCAGTTTTGCTCCCTTGTATTTTCCAAGCGAGCCAGTAAAGACTTTTCCAAGTTGTCTGTTGGCCACAAGAACATGAAATGAAGCAGTCAAAGTCTTTGGAACAAGGGCAAACCAGCAGCACACCTTGGATCCCCTCAGGTCTCCCCCAGACCTTGCTTTGAGAGAGCAAATGAGAGATTAGGGATAACAGAAATGATGGTTATGAAGGATTAATCCCTCTGGACATTTGCCTTCCCGAAGCTTAAATCCCCCTCTGCCTCCCCCTGCAGCCTCAAATCACCGAGGGCTGGTTCCTGCAAATAAATGTTGTAGGGTGGAAGAGGCAAATCCTTCATTACCTTTTGGGAAGAACTCATTTGGTGACCTTGAAGCGGTTACACAACCTGGCTTTGCAGTGCGGGGTGAATCCAGGACCGCGCTCAGAGCCATCTGCCGCCCTTCATCTCGGCCTGCCCGCCCAGAGTGACTGCAGTGCATGTTGCAAACAGATTAGTTTGCCTGGGAGCAATCTGTTTTTGAGTCCCAACTTGTAATCCCAAATTACAGACCCTCTGCTGTTGGAGGGGAGCGGGAATGGCCAGTGCAGGCAGCTCGAGTGTGACATTATTGTCACCCTGCTCCTAGATTTTTACACACAGAGGGATCTCCCAGGCTTCTGAGAAATGATCCGTGGGAAGGAGTCAAGGGCAAACTCAAGGGCTTTGGGAGTGATTCCATGTTGGCTGAGTGGTGTACAGGGATTTATCAGGTCTCTCTAGAGCTTCTGCATCTCTCAAAACCTCGTGTGAAGCAGCCTGGGATTCTCCATCCTTCCCACCAAAATCCAGCTGCCACCAAATCCAGGAGGATTTCAAACTCTCAAAATCCTGACCAGCCTTTTGGGGAAGAATGTTTTTTTTTTTTCCTAGAGCAGATATTAGGAAAGATTTTCTCACTGAAAGGGTGGTCAGGCACTGGAACAGGCCGACCAGGGAAGTGGTGGAGTCACCACCCCTGAATGTGGCACCTGGGGACACAGTTTGGGGGTGAACACAGTGGTGTTAGGTTCATGGTTGGACTCAATGACCTTTGAGGTCTTTTCCAACTTTAATGGTCCTGTGATTCCATGGAAATGCTCTGAAACTAAAGCATCTTGTCATAACCAGAGTGCAGTCATGTGTGAATGTGATCACTGCCAAAATAAAACACCTGAACATTCTGAATAGGGGAAATTCAATCCAATCACAGGTTGTGCCTGTTGCTGGAATTTTCATTTATTCTGGCATTCTCAAGCACTAAGAATAGTCAAATCTGAGCCATTATCTCCATTTTGCTGCTATTTTAATTTGGGGTGTTTTGTGCTGCAGTGAATACTGAGACATCACAATATTTTTAGACTCTGCAAAATAACATCATTCTGAGGCAATGGCACGAACATTTGCATTTGGAAAATAGGACAGGTGCAGCTAAAGCATCAGCTGCAGGCAGAAAACACTGTGGCATCAATACCTGGAGAATTACTGCAAAGTATTTTGCTAGACCTGGCTCTTTGTAACTTTTCCTTGTTGAATAGTCTCACAAGGTCTGTGGGACTATTTTCCAAGGTACTGTGCTTAATCCAAGCCTTACTGAGGGTAAATCCTGTGGTTTAAACTATATTCACAAGATCTCCCATGATAATTTTGCCAAACTATACCCGAGTATTCATGGGAGTCAAGTCTCACTACTCAGCTCTCTCCACAACTCTACTTAAAACCCAAAAAGAATGAGACAACAAACAGCTGGAGCTTTTCAGCTTTTTTTTTTTTCTTCCTCTGGTTTGCTTGACCTTTTCATAGCTGGCTGAACATCACGAGGAAACTCCACACGGGATCAGGCATGAGGATACGACTGATGAAAGATCCATGGCCTGCAGCCTTTCCCCACTGGATGCATTCTTTGCTGTCAATACACTTTACCCTATTCATTATAAACACTTCCCTGAAGTCCCCAGGTTTTAAATACCATGTGTTTTCACTTCAAAACCCAGAATAAATCTCAATTTATTCTGAGTATGGAGCTTTTAGGCTCCAATTTTTTGTCCTAAGTGAATAAATCAATTTCTATTTAAGCTGTAGTGTCTTTCTCTCGCTGTTTGAAGCTGCAAGGATAGTTACACTTACTCTACACAGAAAAAAAATCACCTCATTGGGTACTTTATAGACTTTGGTGCCAACTGAGTCACTAATTTACTCTGTCAAATCAAGTTAATCTCGTCTCAAAATTCACTCTGCTATGGTCAACGGATCAGAGCTGAACTGCAAGGAACTCATTGGAAGGCCATGCTCAGATTTAACAGGGTATTACAGAAAAACACTTGAAGAAATTAATGGAATTACTTTGGCTACAGGGAAAGATTCCCATTCAGAATTTACTTTCAGAGAAAGGCCTGGAGTTTTTCAGCTTTACTACACAAAACACCCCAAGTTTAGAAACCTTCAGTCATGCAGTTTAGTTTTAATTATAAAATGGAACTGAGACATCATTATATGAGCAATTCAGAAGTTGCCCTGCCTTAATTGTACAGAAATCAAGATACTGTTTGGAAATGCCAGAATTAGCTAAGCCAAAGCTAAATCCTTTGTACAAATCCTCTCCTCCAAACACTCGACTGGGCCACTCTGGCTGCAGCACAGCTATTTCTATTCCAAACAGCTCTGGTGCTCCCTGATTGTTTTCTCTTGAGCTCAGTAAAAGGTACCAGAACAAACAGAGGAGGTAAAGGAGAGCAGCAAGGCGGGCGCTGAATCATCCACTGATGCAAACAACACTTTGGCATTATTCTAACACGCTGTCCCTAAGCTTCACCTCTTCAAATTCCAGCAAGAATTTTGAAAAAAAAAACCAGTTTTCTAGGTCCTGGGTTATCTAATTAAAAAGTTTTCTCGTGCCTTTTTAAAAGATGAGGCACAAAACCAACAGGCACGATTAAAACTTGACCCACCCTGGCGAGCCCACGCTGTCACACAGCAGAGCTGGCAGGATGCAGATAAATGGCAAAGCAAGGCTGGGCACAACACCCTTCACGTTCCTTTTATTAGCAACATTTAATGGCCTTGCCACTTCCTGCCGCGAATTAGAGGCGCTCACGGCTGACACTTAAGAAATTAGCACGACACAAATCATCTGTAAAAAAGACTTTTTAACACGGTGACAACTGATTTCAGCTTGCAAGGGAGAAAATTAGTCTTTTGTGAGCAGCCCTGAGAGCACTGAGCGAGAACCATCCTTTTATAAGAGAGCTGGGAATTTAGCAGGAGCACTCAACCCTCCGCAGAATCAGGGCTTTAATTTTTTATTCTGCAAAAGGAACTTGGAAGAATTTGCTTGAGGAGAATTTATAGAGATGTACTTTATACACCCAGTCCATAATCCAGATGAATAGCTCTAGATGTTTACGGTATATTTAAGTACACTCATGGGACCCATCCCAACTTGATTCTGTAATATCAATTTTGTTATATATTTGCTGTGGGGAAGATGTTAATAGGCTGTTAAAACAGTCACTAGGAAAAAAAAAAAATTGAATCAGCTCCATAAATCCTAAAGCATCTGATTTCAGTTTTATGTTTATTTCTTTCACTAGGATATCGAAAAGAAGAGTTAGATTCCCAGTAAATCTTTTATAGGTTACACTGGTTTATAGTCTTAAAATGATGGCACTCGGTAGTTAATTTTGCTGCTTGGAAAAAAAAAAAAGGCAACATTATCCCTATATCACATCTTCAGCTTAACTGCACATTCTGCACCCACTGCTCTTTAAGGAAACATAACTTTAAGCCAGGATTTTCATTTCCCTCCCTCTTTCAGGTTTCCTTGAGGAAAAGACTTGATGATTATGAAGCAGGCTGTTATTTAGAAGAGGAGATCAGGCCAGATTACCCTGCCCAGGTCAGCAGCAGCATCACTTTTACCAGGGTCACAGGGACAGGACAGCCCTGGCACAGCAAAACCACAGAAAACCAAACCTGACACAAACCAGGCAACAAGAACCTGCTCCATCCTTCCCCACTGAACTCCCCAAATCTTCCAAAAATCCCTCAAAAATTCCCCTAAAACCTCTCAGGATCTCCAAAACCCCCTCAAATTTTGGGCCCACCCCAAATTCAGGGTATTTTCTCCCAAATTCAGGGTGTTTCTACCAAATTCAGGGTGTTTCTACCAAATTCAGGGTGTTTCCCCCCAATTCAGGGTGTTTCCCTCCAAATTCAGGGTGTTTCCCTCCAAATTTAGGGTATTTCCCCCCAAATTCAGGGTGTTTCCCCCCAATTCAGCGTGCTTCCCCCCAAATTCAGGGTATTCCCCCCCAATTCAGGGTGCTTCCCCCCAATTCAGGGTGTTTCCCCCCAATTCAGGGTGTTTCCCCCCAAATTCAGGGCGTTTCTTCCAAATTCAGGGTGTTTCCCTCCAAATTCAGGGTGTTTCTCCCCAAATTCAGGGTGTTTCCACCCAAATTCAGGGTGTTTCCCTCCAAATTCAGGGTGTTTCCACCCAAATTCAGGGTGTTTACCTCCAAATTCAGGGTATTTCTCCCCAAATTCAGGGTATTTCCCCCCAAATTCAGGGTATTTTCCCCCAAATTCAGGGTGTTTCCACCCAAATTCAGGGCGTTTCCACCCAAATTCAGGGTGTTGTCCCAAACTCAGGGTGGTTTTCCTTCCTCCAAAATCCCCTGCAGACCCACCTGTGTGAGGCAGACACAAGGGAACAGCAGCAGCAGGTTTGCTGTCACAAGGCTGGTGGCACATGCTGAAGCCAGGGTGACTGGAAGGAAGGCCCACCCAATTCCCAATTCCAGTAGCCACCTAAGGAAAACTGAGTTTTGTCCATTTGTATGAGGTTGAGATCTTGGTTTTTAGCTCAGGGGTTTGGCTCAGGATGAAGGGAGTTGAGGGAAATACTGTCAATGCACACTGCAGGTTAACGTGCTCACAAAATAAATGACAGAGAAGGCTTGTGGCCGTGCTATGTTTCTTTTTTTTAATTATTTAAGGGATTTTTTTCGTGGCAATACTTACAGATAACACCTGACACCACATACAAAGCACATTCTTTAGGTTCAGCAGTGGAAGCATCCCTTGAGGTGAGACCTCTGCTTCCCCCTAGATTTAATCTGCCATTCTCCTCTTTCTCTGCACACTCCTCTAGGAAATCTGATGGATTTAATTTCTTAGTTTTGAGACCACACCGTGCAATGCAAAGTCAAGGGAATCTTGCAAGGCCATCAAGCTCAGGGATGGCCTCACAACCCTCTGCTCCCTATGGCAGACACGTGACAATAAAAGGGAGAAACCAAAGCAATTCCACAGCCAAGTGCCAATAAAACTGACTGGATCTGGAGCCAGTATTGAAGAAGAGATAAGTGCTGCTAAAGGAGAAGGAAATTTGCAATCAGACACACTCCTTGTGGCCCAGTCTCTCCAGCTCCCTGCTGGTAGAGAGGAACTTTCCAAGGGAAAAAATCTCTCCAACAGCTTCCTTCCCAGTTCCAAACACATCTCAGAGCACATTTAATAAGATTTTTTGGTTTCTGAGTTTATTGAAGGATTTGGTCTGCAGGAAGGTAACTCCAGGTAAAGAGGGTGAATATTTAAATGTGAATGTCCCTAGCCTTTATTTCCTTCTAACACAGAGCTCTGAGAAGCTGCATTTTCTCCATTTCTCTGCACAGGCTCTCCCTCTTCTGCCTCATCCCAAAGCAGCAGCTCCAGTTCTTTGGCCCAAAGGATGCTGAGGGCACTGCTGCATTTTCTACATATTTTAGTTCATTCTGCCTTGCACTGAGCTCTCGCTGTAGCTGTCAAGGGATAGCAAACTCAAATTATGATGCAGGCTCACTCCCATTTTGAGACACAATTTAGCTGGCTGGTTTGGGGGGTTTTCTTTAGCAGCCCTGTCTCCTTTCCCAGTCCCACAAGGAAGGTTGTACCACCACCCTCAGTGCCTCCAGTAATGCCTGCCTGCTCTGTGTGCAAAATCCTGGGCTGGGAACTTGTGTTCTGCAAGTTCTTGCTCTCTTGGGAGGCTCCACTCTAAAGGAACTATTGGTGTTTTGGGATAACCTTCTCTCCTGAACACCAAACTGCTTGGCTACCACTCTGAGGAGAGATATAAATATTTATGGACAAGTTCATTCCTGGAACAGATATTCTATTCCTACTTCTCTCATTTTGCATCAGGGGTAATACTGAGTTAACTCCAAGACAAAGAAGCACAGTCTCCCCAAATTCAGGCTGCTCCCTGTCTCCTGCCATAGGAAAACACCCCCTTTGGTTGAAATCCATGTTTATTTCTGAGGAAAGCAACAACAACTTCAGAGCCATCAACGCCCTCATGCAGTATTCATTATTAATAAGTATTCAGGTCAGCAGTGACAGCAGAAAACACCACCTCCTTTGAAGCTCCAAACTTCAGTCCCCCAAGCCAATATAAAAATCTCATTTAGCAGTGTTTGGCTGTGTGACGAGTTGGGGGGACTTGTCTAAATGTGATTTATGAATTCCATTGTGCTTTTATGAACTACCTATACTCTTATATCTTGTGACTCTCTCTACTGTCTTACGACTCCCTTTTATTGTATTGGGCCTCACGGTTCTTATGCTAAGGACACCAGAGAATGGTTTTGGTACATCAGCTCTTAAGTAATTGATAGTTAAGGACTACAAGTTGCTGAATAGACCTGTCTGGGGAGAACAAATGACCTATGGCACTCAAGAAAAACCAGTTTTGTCCAATTTCCTTGCAGAGCCCTGGGACTTGAAAAGTTGTGCTTTAGCCAGAAGCAAAACAAACATGAGATATTGTCGAGGGTTCTAAAAGCACAGAGTCTGAGTCACTCACTGAAGGGACTGGGAAGCAAGGCCACTCAGCACAACTTTTGGTGCTCAGCTCTGACTGCTAACTCAGAGCAGAGCTGGGCTTCATCCACACCAGCTCCAGCTGAACTGTCCCACATCAGTTTCACCAGAAGTGGAAAAGTGTTTTTAGAACAAAGCCAGAGCAGCAAAACCCCCACAATAATTAGAAACTCAGTGATCACCTGCAATCAAGAAGGTATTTCTGTCTATCTTTCATTTCCAAACTTGTCAGAGATCAAAGCAAAGCCAAAAAGATCCAGCCACTACAACTGACAGAGGGTAAAGGGCTTGGAAAACTGCTGCAGTGTGGTTCTGCTGGACTGGCTGGCTGAGAGGACTTTCATGCTTAAATAAACAAATAATATTTCCTTGCTGACAATTTATACAGGATTTTATGTTCCTAACAAGGTTTCCAAGCCCTCCAGTCAGCTCCTGGAAGAGGCTGAGCTGACAGTACAAAGGCAGAGGAACAGCAGCAGAAAACAGAGCATAAATGATAAAAGAGAGCTTGAAGCAGTGGACGGGCTTGGCACAAGCATCTCCTCCATGAGGGAACGTTCTTCTGTGTAAACTTAGCCAAGAGCCTTTTCATTTCAGCAAGATGGGCCCATCTCTAACATCTCTATTTTCTCCTCTTTAATGCGATCGTTTTGCTTCTTAAAACGACAACAAAAAAAATCTCTCCTTACAGTTCAACTGGTTCCACAAACACAGTTTTGTTTTGTAAACCAGAGGATTTGTCATGCCACAAGAAAATTAGGAATCTTGAGGTTTGAGAGATCCACACTGGGGTTTTGTGGAAGTTTTAGAGACACAAGAGAGACCCAAAGAAAATCCCAAGAAAAATATTCTCAGTGGAGGAACTTCCTCTGATCTCAACTCCAGACAGAGAAGATAAAGGGTTTTCTCAGACTCCCAAGACCTAAAATTGTGCTTGGTCAGAGAACAGAACAGTTGAGTAGAAATTGATACTTCTGTCCACCAGGGAAATGGAATCCAACTTCCCGCTGCAGAGAAGTTGGATTCCTACTGCCACTTTGGAGAATCCTGGAATCACAGAATCCCAGAATGGTTTTGGTTGGAAGAAACCTTAAATCCCATCCAGTGCCACCCCTGCCATGGCAGGGACACCTCCCGCTGTCCCAGGCTGCTCCAGCCCCAGTGTCCAACCTTGGGCACTGCCAGGGATGGAGCACCCACAGCTGCTCTGCTGGAAGTGCTGCAGTAGGACAAAGTTTATCCACTTTCACAGACTTTCTACCCTGCTCTGTCTGAATATTGCAAATATTCCAAGAAAAAGCCAAAGCAAACAGGGCTGGGCCTTGTTATCCCAGCTGATAACCTGAGCTAAATAAGACACATGAAATCCATAATTCTGGGAGGGCTTCTTGGATCTGCTACAGCATTCCCGTGGGAAGACTGTAGGGAAGACAGAATTACACTTGGATTTCTCTCTTGTGTAACAAGAAAGGTCCATCCAAAAAATCAACCCTATCTTCTTTTAAGAGCATGTTAACAACTAAATCAGTCAGCACTTCGTGAGGAAAACAGCTAAGAGCTGTTATTTAAATAATCTCAAAAGTGGAAGCTTTGGAGTGGGTTAAAACCCAGAAGATTATAAGAGAAATAAGTTCTCTCAAGAATATAAAACGATTCCTGCAGACACCTTTTAGATCATTTTACGAGTTCCATAAACAGGATTAATTTAGGATGTTTATTTTTAACAGTTCCTTTGTGTAGCAAAATTCAGATGATGAAGTGGTGGAAAACTAAATATGAATAGCAAATAACGATTGGGAAAGGACATAAAGAGGCATTTAATAGTGAGGGAACATTTTAAAATAGTAAGTTAAGGCAGACATCTGCACAAAACTCTGTGCAGGGTGACATCAGCTGCCACTAGAAAGGGTGAGATAATCTGAAGTTATTTATACTCCAGAAAATGATTGCTATTTTGAGACAATTTCAGGAGAAATATATGCCAATGTTAGTTTACAGCGACTTTGTTTTGGTTTTGTCAGATAACTCCTGCAGATATAACAATGTCTGCTAGGAACAGTCCTGCTCCTGAGCTGTTGCTGAATACCTGAGCTGTGACTTAGGGGGCAAATGGGATCTGTCAGAACTAAAAAATAGTTCTTCCTAAGAGAAGCAGGAATAGCTGAATATAATGATGGAAGAATTTGATCATCCTCTTTCAGTGGCATTGGGATATGACTGACTCATGGCCTCCTACAGAATTTACAACAGAGAGCTCACATCCCAGGTAGGGCTGTGGGTGAGTTGAACACTTATTTACCCCACGGGGTGATTTTACTACCAAGTTCCAACAGCAGTTAGCCCTGCAGAGTAAGTTTCCCTTTTAACTAAGATCCCACGGTAGCAATTAGTAAATAACCCAAACGTGAGCACAGGCACCGAGGTCACGGCAAAGCTCTCTGCTGCTCCTCTCAATTTCAGCAATTATTAAAGGCAGCACAGGCAGGGATGCTCTGGCCTCTGGAAAGTGAAGGGAGTTTTGATCCTGGCTTCCAGCACGCTGCAGATCCGTGCCTGTGTGTACAGAGCTCTTTGCCTGGCAGCACAAAGGGAAGCAAACAGTGCCTGGCTCTGCACTGCAAATGAGCGCGGTCCTGGCTGCCCAGCTGAGCTTTTCTTCAGCCTGGGAATGCAGGCTCGACCCTGATGAGAGCAGGTATGGCCACGGACTGATATCTCCTGCTCATCACACCCCATCCAGGACCTGGCTGGGATTTTTGTGGCTGGAACTCGTGCCCAGCAAGCTGGTTCTGTTTGGGAGCCATGGAGCTGGCAGTCAATTTACTGCCGAGTCCAAAAAGGAAAGCACTAATATATTACAAGTACATCCTAAATCTGCTCAGAAGGGCTGACAGATCACATTAAAACATGTGCCCTTAAGCTCTGGGTGACATGGCAAGTGACTTGTGATACATGATACCACTATTGACCTTTGAATTGGACAATTAATAACAGAAAAAACAGGATTTTTTTTGTCTGGCACATAAGCTAAACCAAAAGGGGAAAAGCTCCAAGCTGACATCACAAGGGAAGTGGTGAGTAAAGCTAAAAGTTCAGATTAATAGCAGGGCAGTCACACAGAAAATAAAAACAAATTCTATCATCCTTTTGTTGTTTGAGATTTTAATTTCTGTGTATCCCATACAGATGAACTGCAGTGACTGATCCTGGTGCTGGAACAATTTTCACACATGAACACACTGCAGCTCCCACTGAGTTCCCAGGACTCACAGGATAAACATGCCCATGCCATAGGATTTTTCTCATGTAGGTCAATGCTGGTTTGAAGGAACCCTCCAAAAGAAAACACTGTCTGTGACATATGAATTTTGGTTACTACAATGAATATTTAGTTAAAAAAAGAAGAAGCAGGATATAAGAAAAGTTCTTATCCTTGGTAAGAAGGTGATGAACTTCCTGGTGAACTTTTGAGTGCTGAATTTGATGATCTAAAAGTCCTTTTCCAACCATATCAATTCCATCATTGCAGTCCCTCACAGCTCTTTTGGGGGAATACTGCACAGAAAAAGCAAACACAGTATTTACCACAACAAAAAATTTTATGGATCTCCTCATTCTTTCCATTTATAATGCACCAAGGGCCGTGTTTTAATTCACATTTCTCCACTAATTGAGGCAAACCATCTGCCTGGAAGTCAGCCTTGGATGAGGGCACAGCTCTCTGGCCATGGAGGGAAGCTGGTGGCCTGACCACCTCCTCCAGGGACCCTCTGACCATCACCAGCCCTGCTCATCATCTGCCTCTTCCTGGGGAAGAGAGGAGCCAGAGCAGAGGACAGACAGATGGCACATTCACCGTGGCCCAGAGCTGGAATTCCAACCCCAGGAGCAGGGGAAGAGATGTGGAGCGGGTCCAGAGACATTCCAAGAGGCACCAGCAGGACCAGCAGCATCAGCTGACAAGTGGCCTTTGGATTAATCACTTTACAAAACATAATTGGGGTCTTGTTGTGAGTCCAAGCAAACAGAGAGCCATTTACTGAGAGATGCTTTAGGACAAAGAGTTCAATTTTAGCTTATTTTGAAGCTCAGAACACCAAGCACTGGGCAATTATCTCTGCTCACATTGCAGCCCTATGCCCAAATCCAGAATCCAAGTGATTAGTGGTGCTGGATTTGCTTCTGTCTCAGCTCTCATGGATGTGAAGTGGGACCAGCAGCACTGAGCTTCACCAGTGAAACACTAACATGGCATTTTCAGAGTCAAGTGGCTGATTCAGGGTGCATTTTGAAGGCTGTGCACACTGATCCTGCTCAGTCCCATTTTCAGCAGCAGTAAACTGGGACATATCCACTGAAATCAGGGAAGCCACAGGAATTCTGGCCAGCTGAGCCCATGGTCTGTATGCTCAGAAAACACTGAATAGAGACCAGAGTCTGAGAAGTTCATCACACTTTGTTCTAGGGGGAAGCTCTGCTCCTGTCAAATTCCCTGCCTGCAGTGTTTTTACAGACCATTTTGAATTTTCTGTCTCAGTTTTCCTGGTTTTTTAAAACACAGTTTGTGAGCCTCTTGCAGATTTTTTTCTGCCTGCAGAGCCAGAAAAAGAAAAGGATTGCAGCGAGACTTCTCTCAGATTGGTCTTCCCTGGATTTAAAAGCCTTCAGGAAACATTTGAGGTAATCCAGAAAGATTGAAGAGTACAGATGTACCTCCCAGGATGCGAGGACTAATGCATGTAATAACTGTATTTCTTTAAAATTACTTTCTCAGGCAGAGTTAAAGGCATAGATGTAACTAAGGGACTGGACTCAGGCCAACTTGTAATGGCTCTGCTGTTTATCTTTTTTTTTTTTTCCCCTTTATCCCCCTCAGCAGAAAGAGCAGAACAAGCATTTTACTAAGAGATTTAAGGTTTGCTTTCACTCCCTCTCTTACTCAGCCCTCCTGCCCCAAACATTGCTGGGTCACACAAATCAAAGCCTGAATTGCCTGAGCCACAGCAGAACCAGAAAACCCACTGCTCCAGCTATTTTTACTTTCTCTGTCTGCTGGAAGAAAGGGAAGATGGATAAGACAAAGGGTTCATCAATATTTTAGTATTAATATATCAGAGTAGAAAGAGTAAAAAATTGTAGGTTATGCAGAGTGCAATTTAGCAGCAGCCACTCTGTCACCAAGGTGACTGAGATTTGTCTTCTACAGAAGTTATTTTCTTAACATTTTTATCAAGAGACAATGGAACAGACCCTGAAAAGAGCGGGGATTTGGGGTTTTTTCACTGTTTTTCATATAAGCACAATTTTTGCTGCTTATCCACCTCTGCTGTGCTTACCCATACTCATAATTATGGGACTAAAGGTTGCCCTAAAACCCCATTTCAGTCCTTATAAAACCCAGAAGGAGCAAAATTTCTCCTTAGATGGCTCATCCAAACAATGAAATACCTTCACAGAGCTCAGAAGAAAGTTTGGAACTCTTTTAAGGATGTTTTAAATTGCTCAAGGATGACACCACCTCCTTGTGCCCCTCCTGGAGAACACCGTTCTCAGAGACAACCCCCATGCAAAGCACATTTTACATCCTATGGAAAAGGGAAAATCTCCCACTTGGAATGTGGAACAGAGCTGGAAAACAGCTTTGTGGCTTTGATGCCTCTGGATTTTATCCACTCCTAGTTTTCAGGGCTTTTCCACCTGCTATACCAGCCTTTAGAACACTAATATTCATGGTATTTTAGATATGTATTCCAGATGCACAGCTAAAAAGCTTCAAACACCAAGCACAGAAGTGATTCAATGCTACTTTTCCTACTTTTCTCATCCCAGTCTCCACTGGGACAGTACAGCAGCAGCCCCTGAGCCCTGGCTAACAGGACAGACTTTTCTCCTCCTACTCTCTTTATCCACGTGATTCCAGCTTATTTCCCAGTGCCCCTGAGTGAAATTCTGCTTTTTGAAATCCACGCTGCAGAAAGCAAAATCTAGCCTCTTCCCATCGTCTCCCAAAGTAATTTTCAGGGTTAACCACAGGGAAGGCAGGTGAATTATGTGGAAACCATCACCTGCAAAGCCCCTTCTTCAGGTGCTCTCCCCTACTCTGGCCATTTGCATAGTGAGTGCTCACAGGACACTCACAGCACACTCACAGCACACTCACAGCACACTCCTGACCAGAAAACTGGTCAAAGAATTCAGATTGATGCTGTGCAATAATAACCAGCTTCACAGCAAGACCTGCATGGAGCAAATAAAGATGAAAACTCTCCTCCCTTCCTGCCAAAATCTCTGGCAAACAAAACAACCCCTAATAGAATCCTGCTTGTAAAAATGCTTCAGGGTGCCCATGTTCCAGAGCTGGGAGCATAATAAATGAAGGAGGGGATGCCTAGGACAAAACCCTGTGGGATACCTGAGCCAACCCAACAGGTGGAGAAATTGAAAACAAATTGATAGCCTTGGGAGAGGAAATATTAGAAGCAAGCAATTATAGTGCCAGACAGTCTGGGATAAAAGGCAGGCAGAGCCAGCAATGATTTGCATCGATGCAGCACCAGGAGTGGAGTGTCAGGTGATATCCCAGAGCTTTTCACAGCCATGGAGCAGCAGAGCTCACAACAGCTGAAGGTAAAGAGGGAAAAAACCAATCAGCATCAGAATCCACACCCAAAGAGCAAAAGCTGGAGCGTGCCTGAAAGCAGGAGAGAGTGGGTTTGTCATGGGGGCAGAGAGGAGGCAGCTGATTTGGTATCAGCCCCCAAGGTGCCTGTGCTCTGAGAACTCAGGAAATCCAGCTGTTTCCACAGCAGCCTGGACACCCAGCCCTGCCCAATGGTTCTGTTCTCCAACACGAAGCAGTGAAGCAAAGGAAGGAGATCCCTGGGCACACAGGCTGCTCCTTCTCCCTGTCCTCATTATTTTACCTCTGCACTCTCCCAGCCTGTGTGGCCATCCCAGCTCTACTCCTGGCTCAGCACAGCAGAAGGGGACATAAACCATTCATTTTCATTTTTATTCCATATTTCCTGATGCAAACAGGCACTTGAGCCACCCTGGAAGCTACACCCGATGGACAGATCTTGCAGAATCAACCCATGACAGCTTCAAATTGTGCCCTTTGCTAGAACACACCTTTCCTGGGACAAATGTAAGATTAACTGCAGCTCCAGCCCCACTGCCAGCTCCATGCTGTTCTCTCTCAGTGGTATGTGCATCACCAAGGTTCAGAAAAGGCCACACTCCATAACTGGCTGCTCAAGGGTCTATTACATCAGAGAAAAGTGAGCCCATGACAAATTTTCCACAATTTTTCCATTTTTCCCCGTGCCTGGGTGTGAAATACAGGGGTTGTCACCTCAGCCCTGAGCTCCTGGCACAACCCATCCTTGAAGGGAAGGGTGGCCTTGTGGAATGGGAGGAAATGGGGTAAGAATGTTCCAGTTCAAGGCACAGAGAGTCACTGAAGTCGGAAAAGAACTCCAAGATCACCAAGTCCAACCCCCAACCGTCCCTCCCAAGGAGCCAGGAGCTTGGCACAGCAAACACGAACCCAAAGCTTCCCCAGGAAAATCTTCCTCACAGATGTATTCCAAGGGCTTCACATTTTGCAAGCAGCTCCCCAATGGAAAATGCCAGAGAAGCACTCTCTGTAATTACAATTTTACCACTTGAAAAGCTTGGCTGTGTCGTAGCAGTGGCTCAATTAAGTTGAAATGCAGGACTGCTCCTGATGGTGCAACGGTTGTGAATAATATCATAAACCATTTGCCAGGCTGCTGGAAACATGCTGACTGTGGGCACAAAGCACACCCTGCTTCCCTTCCCAGCATGAGGCTCAGCACCCTCGCTCACCCAGGGAACCAGGACAGCTCCTGCCTTTTTGAACACAACTTGATGCCATTTGTGCTTCACATCCGAAGAGCTCTGCTCCAGGTGGTGCAGCAGGACATGTTTTGGGATCCTGCCTATTTCCCAGGGAAAACCATCTCAGGTGGAACTGCCACAGCTTCCCCTCGCTGCTGGGGAAGCCATGGCACCTTGTGGGACACCAGAGAAGCAAAATGAGGGGGCCAGGGAGCTCCTGGAGTCCTGCTGATTAGGCTGCACTAATTAGAGAGGTTTGGGATTCAAATAATTCTACAGGAAACTTGACTGCAGGCAAGATCTGATGGAACTTCTGCAAGGATTTCAAGACATTCTCCCCTGCAGCTGCACGCAGGAGAGCAGCAAAGAGCAGATGAGCATTTCTGGATAACAATCCAAATGCAAGAGGGGTGAATCAGGGCAAGGGGATGGTTTAGAAATCACTGCTCGAGAAGCACAAGCCAAAGACAACAGAAAGAAGGAAGCTTTCATCCACTTGCTCACCCATGGAAGTGAAGATTGCTTCCCTGTCTTGTGAGCAAAAGGGAAAACATCAGTCAGCTGCTTTTGTCAAACATCAGATCCAGAAAAAGAAATCTGAAATAATTTTAGTGCCTCTTTTTCCACGATGGAGTAGCTACATAGCCTTAAAAAATTAGAGGCTTCGACTGAAGAATGTTTCCATCATAAATAAGGATGATTCCCTCATTTTAAAGAGGGAAATTTTATGCAAAAATAAGGAAATAAAAAGACTTTCAGAGTAGGGCTTGAAGAAAATGTTGTCTCTGGCTGATTTCTTGAAGCACACTCCTTTTAGCTGCATTATTTGCCATGCTATGTAGCTGTAATGCTCACTATTACCCCTGCACTCAGACTCAAAATATTGTGAATTTATACTCAGCATAAAATAACAAGAGTTACATGTCTGTACACCCAATGCCAACATTATTCTCCAGCTCAGATGCTCAGGGCTCTGAATCTGGGCTTCACACAAGGACACCTGAAGGTTTTATACTAAATATTTCCTAACCCTAAACGAGAATGGCCAGGGCTGCTCAGTAATGCCCCAAAGCCAAAGTTTGACAGAGATCTGCTTCATTTTGCAGCCAAATGTTAACCCAGTGTCAGAGAAAGCTGTGCACAGCAGAGCCCCCAGCTCTGACAGCTCAGGGCAGCCTCTGCACTCAGAGTTTCTGGCAGGCAGGACCCTGCACAAGATTTGCTGGTGCAGCTCAGTTTGGCATTGGCGTTATCCTTGACAAGATAAATCAGATTAAAATGTGCAAGTAGCCACTGGGTCTGGAGTTTGCTGAGAGTAAGAGAGTTCTGAACATGTTCATTTTGGCCACTCAGCTGGACAAGGGACCCTGGGGGAGCATAAGTCCACATTAAGCTGTTGTAAGGAGATATAAATCTCCTCTGACTGGATGGCCACTGGCTATTAAGTGGCTCCATAATAAATGTTAATCATTCTGGACCTGATGGAGGATTAAAAGAGTCAGACTTACTTTTGTGTTTGGAGTTGGGGAAGGCTGAGGATGCCCTGACATTGATCTGTGCAGGAGCCCAGTGGGTGCTGGGGTTTCACTCAGCAGCTGCAGTGCTCCAAGAAACTGAGATTCCAACCATTCCTAAACTCTTCCTAAAACACCTCCCTCAGTTTTCCACATTCCAGCATCATTGGTGATACTTTAACTCCATTTGCAGATGTATTTTTTGGATCATTCAGCACTGGACAGCTCCCTTTAAAGCATGTTACGAGCTTTTTCAGGGACAACAATAGTGTAAGAGAAATATGAGGTGGGGGTGATTTGATGCCCTCCAAACATTAGATTCCATTCATTAGAATCCATTCACACTGCTTCCTTTTCCTGCCATAATTATCCCAAAGTTTTATGAAGCAGCAAGTGGCTGAGCAATTAAAAAATCATCCTCCTGGTCTGTTACATTTATAAAAATATGCAGTTAAAGTGGTGTTTTCATTCTCTTTCTTTGCCTTGTTTATGGAATGTAATCTCTCAGCCCCCTCTTTGGGTAGGACTCTATATTTCTGCAGTGACAATCACCCAAAGTCTGCTACTCCCTAAAAACTCCCTTCCAGCTGTGATCAGCAATTCTGCTCTTCTTGGTGGCTTGCTTTCTCTGTTTCAGTTCCTTCCCAGCCTTCCTGCAGTGTACCCAAAAGGAGGTGGGATGTTAATGTGAGCCATGTATTTATAACCACTTTGCTTCAGCTTGTAAGTGACAAATACTCCTTGTTTCTAACATTCCCTCGAGCCTTCTGTAGAGTGTGATTTCTTATTTTACATGTAAAAACCTCAATCTCTGTTCCTCTACAGCTCCCAATGAATCTCTCTAAGTTACACAGAGACATGAACACACAGAAAATTGCCAGTCCAAAGCTGGAGGCAAAAAAATCAAATTTATTGATAATTGATGCTAACTAGATTTGACATTTGACCAGACTTGTTAAAACAACCAGAATATCTGATATCATTAAACCTAATAAAGATTAAATATCCAGGATTATAAATTATACCACACACCCCAAGATTTATCTTCAACATAATGATACTGAACTAAGCTGCCTTTAGCAACACTAAGCATGGTCTTGTGTCTAAACTAACAGCTACTGCAAACACATTTAAAGGCTAAAAATTAATTAAAATTGCATGAACTCATATTTTTACTAATTCTGGAATGCTGCAGCATTGAAAAATGAAATAGGTTGGAATCATTCAAGAATCCAGAGTCTTACTTTTTTTTTTTTTACTAAGATCCTGTGTCTCAAAAAACCCTGAAAAGAATCCATGAAGAAAAATATTTCTGTTAAACAGGGCCATGTGGATATGAAAAGAGCCAGGCAATTCCTCAAGGAAAGGGAAAGCAACCCTTTAATTGTGGTTCAGCACTCCTGAAGATGTCTGGAAGGAATCCAGGGAATAATGAAAGGTCTTGCTGGTGAAACTCCTGAGGCAGCAGGCAAAGATCCCTCAAAACTCACCCATTTGAAGACCAACTTCCCTGTGTGCCTCCCAGAACATTCCACACATCCATTCCTCTGAAACAGAGGGGAAAATCCAGACCTGGAATAACAGGAATGGGATTGAAGTCATAAAATCTACCCAGATTGGGGATGGGCAGCAGAAGGGCTGAGCTGGACACTGGAAAGGAGCCACAGCTCTGGGGACAAACTTCCCAGGGCAGGATGGGCTTGGAATGAGGCAATCTGGAAAAGCTGAGTGGGTGGCAAGGACCCACCAAGCAGCAGAGAGGTTTCTGCAGGCTCTGTTCTGCTCTGCTCCCTCTACACAAGTTCTTAGTTCTGGTTTCTCCCACCCACTATGCAAAATTTCCTATTAGAGAATAAATTTGCAGGGAATCAAGGTCATTGTTTTACTGGAATCTCTCAGTGGCTGCTGCACATCCCTTGCTGAAGTGATAATCCTGTCTTTGTCACCAGCACTGTTTTGCCACAACCCAATGCAATGTCACAAATGAAATTATGACAAACATCTGGATCCAATGAATCCCCATGGAACAAGGGCCCTGTTCTCATGCAGATCAGTTCAGTAATAAAAATTATGAAAAACCCATAAATCCTCTGGAAATGCACTGCAATGGATGAGCAGAATTCCCTATGGATAAAGGGAATTGTCATTGTACATTCCCATGCCACATCAGCCAGCAGATTTCAAAAGAACAGATCTATTTTCATTGAAAGGTATCCATTTTGAATGAATGTAAGCCTTTTATTTGTGACTGCTGCCAAAAGCTTTGTGCTCTAAGACAGCCATTTCCACTGAGCTTGACCAATTTGCATATAAGGCTAATTGAAAAGCAAACATTTGGGGGGTTTTGTTAAAAAATAGTAATTGCCATCTTTAAAAATTACGATGGAATAGAAACATCCTGATGCAAATCCAAAATGTGAATCTTAAGATTTTTTTTGGTGTGATTTCTACTAAACAGATATCCCAAAAATAAACCTTTTTTTTTAATTGTAGAAAGGATGAAGAAATGTTTCCTTGGTATTTTTTGGGTGGTTATTATGAAAGAGAATGGAAAGAGTTCCAGGGCCTCACCATCCTCACAGGGAAGAATTTCTTCCTAATATCCAACCTAAATCTACCCATCATGTCCATCATTAAGGAATGCACATCTCCACAGATGGGATTTTAGCCTGTGCACAGTTTTCCAAGGTTTCCACCAGATCAGAGACAAACGCAGCACCCAGGCCATGAAAGCCCGAGGTTTTATGGGCAGAGGTTTGCACTGAACTCCTTGTGATCAAACAAACCCGAATTTCCCACTTACTGGAACGCTCCCAATGCATTCTGTGACACAGCTTGAGCTCAGGTGCCTTCCCAGGAGCAGTGGGGATGGAAAATGGCCTCAAGGAGGGTAAAAAAAACAGGTGAAAACCCCTCAGCATCCCCTCCAAGATGCGCCAGTTCCAGCCTGAACACACACATGGAATCCCAGAACCATTCAGGGTGGAAAACACCTTTCAGATCATGGAGTCCAACCACTGCCAAGCCCCCCATTAAACCACATCCCCAAATGCCACATCCCCACATCCAAACAGCCAGCGTGGGGTGCTGGAACAATCCAAACACACAGTTTGGCCAATTTATCCCCGGCAGAAAAGGCTGACTGTAAAGCAACAATCCGTGCAGCGAGTTTACAAGCTTGTATTCAGCACTTAGCAGCCTGCAAGAACATCTGAAGGAGCAGAGTCCTTTCTAATCAGCTCGCCCTGGAATTTGCTCACAACAACGTTCTCTTTTCTCACTTTGACAATTCTCATTAAGGGCTGCCTTCCCTGCACCTCCGTGTGGAAAGGCTGCTGTGAGCTGCATGCTGATCCACGCTGGGAGAGCTGGCTGCAGGCTGCAGCACTGAATCCAGCCTGCTGGAGGCACAGATTATAATACTGGCTTTTTGCACATATTAAAAGGGATTTTATGTGTGTGGTGGCAAAGTCACTTTGTTATAGAGATACAGTTTGTATTTCTGTTGTTAATTAAGCTTAGACATAATAGTGCAATAGCTGATATCAGTGTGCTGAAATGCCTGCTGGGATGGGGTAACACCCACTGCACACAGGGTGAGCACACCTGGACAGATGTGCCACCCATCAACACTCACCCTCTGAAGGCAGCATGGGCCAGGACCCAAACTAAAAGTGATGATAAAAAGGACTAAACCCACAACCAAAGAATACTCATGCTCTGAAAGGGTGGAACTGAGGAGGAGCCACGCTAAACAGTTCTTAAAATATGTAAACTGTAGTTTGGGGAAAAGTTTTCTATGCATAATTGTTTAGGAATATGTAACAGGCTGATGCAACAGAATTGGTAAATAAAGGAGGTTTCCAAAATAGCAGGGATGCTCTCAGCTGGGTGCCAAGATGCACCCAGCCATAATAACCTTTGCTCTATGGTCTTTGTTTCCTATTGTCTTTTATTAAACTCTTTGAATTTTCACAAAAGAGTGAAGGTGGTTTTCACAAGCCCAAACCTTCGTGGAAAGAGAGGGGAGAGCATTTCAAGAACCTCTGAGGAGCAAGGGAAGGAGAAGTGGGACACACGAGCTGCAGAGAGCATTGGGATGGACTCAGGAACAAGGGAACAGTTCCCACTGCAGTTCCTGCAGTTCCCACTTCCATCTGCCTTAAAATTTGCCTTTTCCAGGCAAAACTTTCAGCAGGACAAAGGAAGTCTGGAGGTATTTTTTCTTAATATCCACTATTACTAATCTCACTAATACTCAGCATATTAATATCTCATTATCTGCCAGCTGCTCTCAAAAGATTCCACAAATCCCAAAGGTCCAAATGTGACTTCAGAGGTTAAGTCAGGAAATTCAGGCACACAGCAGCTCACACTTTATGCTGACTGGGAATTTGGCCACAATTTAAACTTTGCAGTAAGCAAGTCTGAGTTTTGGGTATTTCTCTACAGAGAACAGTTATTTGTCAGAACAGAGCCTTGATGAATGAAACCATAAAGGAAGAATAGTAGCTCTGGAAGACGAGGAGATAGTTCAATCAAACATTTCCATTGACTAAACATCTTTTTAATGAATAAGAGCAATTAAGTGTTACTCTGACCTGCTCTGCCTTTCTTTTTAAGTGACTAATGTATTTTAGTAACAATTTAACTTTCTTTTTAAATGCATGTGAAATCTGCATTTTCCATTTTAGCGATGAGCAAGGCAGCACACAGATCTGACAGTTCTTGATTTGACAGAAAATACTGTTTTCTCAAGACCAACATACCCACAAACATAGATTATGTTTGGGAAAATCCCTCATCAAAACCAATCCAAGCAACAACACATCTGTTCTTATTTACAGACACAAAAAGATGCAGCTCCCCATCAACAAGCAGAGTCATTAATTCTGATTTACTCTCTGCAGGCTCTAGGAGGGTTTTAGAGGCCACCCCCTCCCCATTCACACAAACTTCCCCCCCCACCATTGTTTCAAAAAACCAGCTCTGGATGGAGAAATACCTTGGCCAAAACCTTCTTGCTGATATTTTCACCTCAATAAGTAAAGATATTCTTTATGCCTTTGAATTCAGTCTGGTTTGCACCTTAAAGTGGGGGTTTTTTTGGGTACACAATTAATTGAGGGGGTTCAAACCACAGATTATTGGCTCCTCCAATTATGCTACAGCTTTGTGCACCTTGGAAGTGTTCACAGAAGAGCAAAGCAGCTTTCACTGCATTTGCACGGGTTCATCGCCATCCAAGTGCCAGAAAGTCCCTCTGGGTATGAAACATGTGAATATTTTGTCTTTTTAAACATCTGAGGGAATTCACTTTCATGCTTGGGAGATAATCAGGATATTCCTTGTTGAGAATTTGGATGAGGCCTGGCTTGTGAAGAGGTTTTTGATATTTTTAGTGATCACCAGTGATCAGTGACTGCTCTGCTCACAGGGAGGAAAAGGTGAAACAGGACCATCAGAAATCAGCAAGGCTGGGAAAGACCTCTCAGATCACAGAGTCCACCTGCCAGCCCAGCAGCACCAGGATGCTCACCACCAAACCTTGTCCTCCAGTGCCACAATCAGACATTATCTGAACGCTTCCAGGGGTGGCAGCCTGCTCCAGAGCTCGACAACATTTCCCATGAAGAATTTTTTTCCTAGTATCCAATCTGCACCTCCCTTGGCACAACTGGAGGCAGTTTTCCCCTGTCCTGCAACTTGGGAAAAGTCACTGGCTGCCACCTCACCCCAACCTCCTGCCAGTGGTCACACCCTTGATGTCTACAGGAAAATAATCTAAATTCCATCCCTGCAGGTGTCCAAGGCCAGGCTGGGAGCAGCCTGGGATAGTGGAAGGCGCCCCTGCCCATGGAATGGGATGGGATTTAAGGTTCTTCCAGCCCAAACCACTCTGTGATGATTTTATGAGACAGACATTGCATCCAAAGCATCTTTTGTCCCGCTGGGAAGCTGCAATGCTGTAGGTAGTGAACACTGTAAGCTTTTATGAGAGGATAACTGGGAAACAGCTTTTATTATTCCAATAAATACCATTTGCATTCAGACAGCACTAAATAATGTCCACAAACACATGAAAATAGAGTCACTGGCTGAGAGAGCTTGCAGTGGAAAAGACAAGTTTTATTTACTTTTTAAAAACCTTTTAGTTCCTTAAAGCAGCAAAATATGATTTCATAATTATTACCTTATGCTGTCCTGACATTTACATTACCATACAGTGCTGAAAGCCAGAAAATACCAACTGTTCTGCTGAGGATTTTGTTCTCTGCAGGGTAAAAAATCTATTAACTGCATTCAGACCTGTATATATATTACAAAAAAAAATAATTCACTGGTGGATTGCAGGATTGGGAGAGCTTGGAGGCTGAACTCTATGTGGAGTTGCACAGTATGGATCAATGAATGATGGATTTGGATTTGGAAGGGTTAAAGGGGTTTTATGAAGTCCTTTATTCCAGGGATAGGTGGCCTTAATCAGGAACTGGGCTGAGAAGGGCATGGAAAAATATGACAAAATTTAAGATATATTCCTGTTTTTCTGTATTTCTTGGTGCAAAGGTCTGAGCACTCCTGGAGACGAGTGCAGATCTGTATAATGATCAGCAATATCGCCCTGCTCCCTATTACCATCACTTCCTGAAATGCACAAACTCTGCCCATGATTTTGATGCTCCACTGTTTCCACAGCACTTCAGTGTGAGAGAAATGGCTTCACTTCTAATTTAGAGGCAATATAGAACTTTCTGAAAACAAGGATAAATGTAATTTTCCTAAAATTAAAATCCTTAAGTTTACAGAGAAAATACCACATCACAGGTAAGATGATTTATGTAATTATAATACTCGTGTACTATTAATAATCTTAATTTGCATGAGTATTAGGTCATTTTTATGTAATTAGCTGAAGCAGAAGGTTTTTTGTCAATTAAACTAATTGTTTTTCACACTAGGTGTAGACTGAATATTGATCTTTTTTATTCAGCTCACTTACATAAGCAAATGAGATCTAATTGCATCCTTACCACATCATTACTCAGGTATTGTAAATTACAGAACATAGATTCTCTCACACAATAACACTTTCTTTGTGCTACTGCTGTTGAAGAGAGGCTGCTTAATTTGGGAACTTCAAACTCTGCTTTCCATCTGTCGATTTAGGACAAATTTGCATTGTAGTGTTTGTCTCTTTAGTAGTTAAGATAACATTCAAGCAGAGTTTCAGAAGGATGAAGGAAATGCCCAAAACAACACCTGTGTCTTTCAAAAACCAGTCAGAAGAGAGATCAGCCAAGCAATGACAGCTCCCACACACAAATCACAACAGGACTTTCAGATTTAATAATTCATCTCAACTTTGTCAAGAATTTGTGCTTTTGGCTAAACAAAGGTTCTAAAAACCAAGGATTTTTACAGGTTTAGTTGTGAGATTTTTGCTTTTGTTGATTTTTTTTGTTGTTGGTTGGGTTTTTTATATTTTTGTTTGTTTGTTTGTTCGTTAATGCCTCCACATTGGGGCAAGGGAGCAAAAATTACTTGTCATGTTTTACCTGTAGCAAATTCCAGACTCTCAACAGCTTTAGTGGGCGTTCCACTTCACACTGGCTGGTTTTATTATGATGGGATAGAGAAATGATAATTCACAGAATCACTGGGTTGGAAAAGAACTTCAAGGTCATCGAGTCCATCCCTGCCCAAACACCTCAACTAAACCATGACACCCCACATCCAGGCTTTGTTAAACACACCCAGGGATGGGGACTCCACCACCTCCCTGGGCAGAACATTCCAGAACTTTATCACCCTTTCTGTAAAAAACTTTTTCCTGATATCCAACCTATATTTCCCTTGGCACAGCTGGAGGCTGTGTCCTCTCAATCTGTGCCTGATCCTCACCCTGTCCCCAACCCACTGAGAGCCACATCCAGCCCTTCCCAGGACATCTCCAGGGATGGGGACTCCAAACCTCCCTGGGCAGCCCCTTCCAATGCTCTCCAGGAAGAAATTCCTCCTGATATCCAGCCTGGACCTTCCCTGGCACAGCTTGAGCCCCTTGCCAGGACATTTTCCCTTTGAGCACCTGAGCTGCTGTGCTGAAGCTGCAGCAGCCCCAGTCAGCCCCCACTGCTTCCTCAACCATGGGGTTAATTCTTGCATTCTGTACCCAAAATGAAGACGTTTCCAAGAATTTGTTGTTCCAGCAGAACTCTGAATGTTTAGCAAAGAAAATCCTGCTGCAAGTCAGGCTGGAAGAAATGCTCCTGAAGAGAAGTCGCTGGGAACAACAATGTGTCTTGATGCTGTACAAATTGCTTCCCTTAAAAAATAAGAAATGAACAGTACTTAGGCTTGATGGATTGTTTGTTCTCCTCACTTGTTAAAATTCTCTGGTGCTGAAGCTGGGCCATATGGAGCAGAGCTGTTGGTGTCAGAGCTCAGATGCCAGCTGCCTACATTCTTCTAGCAACTGCATCTGGATTTCTCAGCACTCCAGATTCAGAATTAAAAGCAAAAAATGCTAATTTCCAAAAAGAAAACACTTCTTCCCCCACCAAAAAAAAAAAAAAAAAAAGAAAGGAAGACACTCCAGTCCATGAAAGTGGAGGCAGAAGGATTCCACAGAGTTTTCTGCCTGCTGAGCTGCCTTTACTCATCCCATGGCCAGTAGTGGGAGGTGAAATGCATTCACTGTGGCATGGCCAGAGAGGGCTCAGGGCAGTGCATTCATTGCTCAGTGAAGTGGAGCTCCCAGCACTTGCAGAATCAGGGGGAGAAGCTCAGCTGGCGAGCAGGAACTTGTTAAAGCACTATAAAACAGTCGTGTTCAATTTTGTACCACGAGCCTACACAACGAGGGGGGTGGAAAGAAAAAAAATTCCTTAAGAACAGTCTACCATCAGCTAAATTTAACCACTTCAGCAGGACCAGAGCTGTGGAAAACACACTTCCCATGAGCACAGGGCATCTGGTGCAGTGATGAAAACACCACTGGCTTTTTAACATGCTCCCTAAGAAATGGGAGCATCTGAATTTTGGGTCTTGGTCCGGATCTGCTGATTCTTAAAAGTGCAAAGAAAACCTTCCACAATCCCAAGTAAAACATCCCACTCAATAAGGAATGGGACAGAGGGAATGGTCTAAACTTGAGCCAGGGCAGGTTTAGATTGGATATTGGGGGAAATTTCTGCACTGAAGGGGTGGCCAGGCATGGGAACTGCCCAGGGAAGTGGTGGAGTCACATCCCTGGTGACAAAGTGTGGATATGGCTCTTAGGGTCACGGTTTAATTGTGATTTCATTCAGTCTTAAAGGTCTTTTCCAACCTTAATGATTCCATGATCTAAAAATTCATTCAGATATCCTGGAGAAATGTAACACTTCTTTAGCACAGTGAGAACCACCCTCAAACCCAGCCTGATAACACAGACTGTCAACAAGCAGCAAATATTTACATGGCTCTAAAACATCTCAAACTTACCAGCTGTGCAATTTTACTTCTATTTAATGAGAAGCAGAAATGGAGGTGGTAACACAGTCCCTTACATGCAGGGAATTTTTCAGCATTAGGGCCCTGCCTTCTCATGGCACAAAAGCCACGGTGCAAAGGCCACGGTGCAGAGCAGAAGGCCACGTATTAATTTAAAAATCCCCATTTATCCAGCAGCTTCAGGTGCACAATAACACATTCAGCTTTCACTGAGGACTGCACTGCCCGGGTTAGATACAATTCCCATCAACATAATACCTGTTCTATTCCACAGCAGAAGGAGGAAGAGTCTTTTGTTAGCGACACACAAAAGCACTGCAAGTCACACCCAGCCCCACAGGGCAAGGTTTGGACTCTCCTCTCAAATACTGCACCAAGACAGGACTGGGAAACACAAAATATCTGTTTGGAGGAATCAATGGATATTGGGAAAAATAGAATTAATTATCATCTGGTGGGCCATAAGTAGGATTTACTTCTTGATCTACCCCTCAGATGTTCAACTCGTAACATATTCTTAATTTACCACTCTGCACTGGAGTTTCTGGCTACGTCCCTGCTTTGAATTTTATTTTTTAAGACTCAAATATTGTTATCCTATAGGTATGGAAACCAACAGCAGCCATTTCACTGTAGGCAGCTTAGCCAGCTACAAGATTTTCAGTTCCAGCACATTAATTTCTGTTTATTCATCATTATTTTGCTCCACAAGGTGGTGATTTTGCATATTTGATAGCCCAGGATGAAAACACATCTCAAGCCCAGCCTGACACTCAGAAGGGATTGTGAGCAGACTGAAATCCTGTTCCTCCTTGCCTTGAGCTATAGTTTCAAATACCTTTCTACATATTCCCAGATTGCTAAGTAGAGAAACTTCCTTTGAAATCTGCAGCCCTTTGCCTTTTTCTTTATGCAGAAAGAACAAACTCTGGGTACTGTTTGCTGCTTTGGTTTCAGGCACACTGGAATAATGAACAAAGAGAGGAAGGAGGACTCAGAGTAGCAAAAGCAATATCCAAAAAATAGGTGTAATATGCATTTGGGATCATCTCTGAGCAGCTGATACTGGTTACAGAGAATCAGGCTTTGTGACTATTTCTAGAAAATCCTGCGATGTCTCTTTGTACCACTTATAAATAAAAAGACAAAACCATTACCACTATTCAATTATTGGTGTAAATTAGAAATGAAGCAATAATGATTTAAATCAGAATTTAAGCACTTTATCTTTTTATTTCTCATACATTTTAATGCTAAGCATTATGATCTGGAAGCTCCTAAAGCAAGTGAAAACCTCAATCCATACTCCCCCAGCATCTTTATGTTAACCTCCACTAGAGCTAACACACTGAAAGGGTACCAATTTTACTCATTTAAAATATTTATTCCTAAAGTATTTTTAGCCAGCTGTTGACAAACTAATGTAACACAATGTATAGGCAAATATGTCAAGAATAACTTTCTCCTTGAACAATTTCCTTTGCACACACAAATTCTTCTCTGGCACCAAGAGGAATCCCAGTGCAGTCAATTAACACACAGCTGCTCATGGGTAGAAAACCCAGCCCTTTATGAATCAGCTTCCAATTTTCCTTTTGTTCTATGAACAAAAGCAGAAATGTGAAGGAATGGAGAATGTCAAAGTCTGGAAAACAGCAGGATCATTCTTGTTTATGCAACAGGTTGAAGTTTCAGCAGGATAGTCTTTCCTGAAGTGTCTTATTTTAATGAGCAGCAAGTAAAAGATCAAAGGAATTTCCAATTATCCCTTGCTTTTATTAATATAAAAACAGCCCCCTGTTTTCCAGAAAGTTTTGTTAATATCTCACAATACCTGGAGGTTTTAATTCCCCTTGAGGAACCAGCACAGTCTTTCTCTTTTGGCTTTTCTGAGCAAGCTGGTCTACTGGGAGGTGTCCCTTCACAGTGGGGGACTGGAATGAGATTTTCTTTAAGGTCCTTTCCAACCCAAACCCTTCCAGGATTCCATGATGACCAAGAATAAGAATATTCCCAGGTTTGTCCTGTGCTAGATAATTTTCTGACATTTATTTACACTGGGTGAGGTACTTGCACAAAATCCTTCCATCACAGCACAAAGCTCCCTCACCACCCCCAGGTCTCTCTATTTTCAGCCACTCTGAGCAGAGCCAACCAAAAACACCCCATGCCCAAGAACTTTGATTTGGGTCGGCTTCAAGCCTTGCTGCATTTTGAAAGGCTCTCTGGTTAACTGAACCCTCATCTACAAAACTCTTTCATATTACAGCAGAATGCTTGGAAAAGAAGCAACTCCTGGCTGATTTTAGAGAATAAATTCACTCTACAATATTCAGGCACTCAACACTCCAAGGGTGTTGCTGGGCATCATTTCATCCCAAACCCCACATCCTGCACTTCCCACAGGTCCCTGATGGAACAGAGGGATGATACACGACCAAGAACGAGCTATTTGCTACTTTTGGGAAGAATCAGTTGTGCTGTTTAGGGCTGGCATGGAGGTGTTCAGAGGTGCACTTACCAGGAGTGTCCCACATTAAAACCCAGCTCCACGAATGACCTTTTCACAGGAAAAACTC
Organism: Fringilla coelebs; assembly: GCF_963513975.1. Lineage (NCBI taxonomy): Eukaryota > Metazoa > Chordata > Aves > Passeriformes > Fringillidae > Fringilla > Fringilla coelebs. The sequence continues at coordinate 19,955,076 of NC_140039.1, forward strand.
TTTGCAGCTCCCCTCGTGCTCTTTGCCTGGTCCAAAGCCCATTTAAAGCGCTCTGCTTGCCTTGGATGATGCTCAGCAGTTTTGGAAAGCCTCTCCAAGTGCCTCCAGCTGCTGCTGGAATCGCCAGGAGCTGCAGGCACTCTGACACACAGATCCCTCCTGCAGCAAGGTTTGTCTCTCCTGCTGTGACTCCCTTGCCTTCTGCAGCTGCTCCTTCAACCTTCCTGCTCCAAGAAATCCCTCCCAGGGGAACATCTTGACTCTGGGAATCCACTGACTGCCTCTTATTACAGTAGTTGCTCATTTTAGGATCATTCTTCATTCCTAGAAGAGGAAAATCTCCCCTGCTCCTCTTGCTTTCTGTAACATGTGGGTTATTACAACACCTTTTCTATATCATTGCTTTATTTTATATATATATTATAAAATCTGGCATCAAATTTAATTCAAAGGTTTAGAAGCTCCTTTGGTTTATGGACAAATTCTCCCTCCAGATGAAGGGGAAAATAATCCACCAAGTGGCCTTATTTTAGTTTTTTTTTTTCCAAAGATATATCTTCCATGATTCCCCTCTTCTCCACTTGCTATTACACTTAGGCTTGAATATAGATTAAGAATTAAAAGTGAAATGAACCCAGTAAAAAATTTACCTGTAGATAACAAGCTCAGACAAAAAAAGAGAGCTTCATTAGCTTTTTTTTTTTTGTTCCCCATGTCTTGCTCCTTTTTCAATTTTAAAAAGTGAAATCTCCTGGAATGGTTTTTACAGTCTTTACGACTTCTTTAATGAGTCTTCCGAGTGATAAAAAGTACAATTAAAAACTATAGCTCCCTCAGTTAATTCAGATTTTCTCCTTGTGCCACTAGCACGACCAGCTTCATAATCCAGCTGATACACCTTTTCTGGGGCCCATAATTAGATCCCTAGAAGTTCCCTAAGATCTTAATTTCAGGTCCATCTTCTATAAAAGATTATTTGCAAGAGAGATGTTGGCTTTTCAAGGTAGAAATACCGACAGAGACAACAGTGTTTCAGTGATTAAATTAGCAAAAAAAATAAGCTTACATTGTGAGGTAACGCTCATGGGGGGTTGGAGCTGTGTCAGAGAAGGTTTGGGTTGGATTTTTGGGAAAGGCTTTTCCCCCAGAGGGTGCTGGCACTGCCCAGGCACCCCAGAGATCCAGGAGATTTGGAAAACCCTCCCAGGGATGCCCAGGGTGGGATCTGGGGTGTCTGTACAGGGCCAGGGGTTGGACTCTGATCCTTGTGGGTCCCTTCCAAGTCAGGATATTCTGGGATTCACACTTTTATCCCAGTCAGGAAGTTCCAAGCCTTTCACACCTCACAGGGGGCTTGCAGTCAGACATCTCTGCACTGCTGGACTGCGCAGCGAAAAGTTATTGGAAAGTTATTGAAAAGTTCTTCAGTTATTGAGATGTTAAGTCTCCAAAGATAACAAACCTATTTGAGGACATTATTTGAAGGAAGAATCCCTGGAGTAGAGCAGCACAGATCACCTCAGAAACTCCAAGGGAAGGAATTCAGGGTAAAACCAGCTGCTCCCCTAATAACGAGACTCCTTTTATTAAGGGAGGGATGTCAGACAGGGATGTAAAACTGCTTGGCTTTGCTAAGAGAGCACCAGAGAGCTGGAGGAGCAGTGTGCAAGCCAGGCTGGGCGGGATGCTGAGCACCCTGGGGCAGTGGAAGATGTCCCTGCCCATGGCAAGGGGTGGGATGAGATGGTCTTGAGGGTCCCTTGCACCCAAACCACTCTGTGATTCCATGGAGACCAATGGAGCACCCAGGTAACTGAGGTGAGCACCCATCATCCCAGAGCAAAGCCCTGATGAGGACCAGAGCCTGTCAGATGCAGAGCCTGCCTTGGCCCCCTCAAACCTTGGTGGGACACGTTTACACTTCCACAGCTTTGCTCGAGCCTGAGCAAATCATTGCCTTCCTCAGGGAGATGAGAAGGAATTGAAATCCTGGGGGTGGGCCTTGGAGGGCTCCAAGACCACAGCTTGCTGTTAGATGCTGAGCTCCTTAGAATAACAAACACTCTGTTATTTCAGCTTTACAGAGACTTTTATCTCCTCTCAATGCTGGCACTGTACCTTCACCGTCTTTCTCATTAGAGCCCCTTTCTTCTGTCTTCACTCCTGACTTTCCTTACACTGTTTGCACTTCTTTATTCTTGTTCCCTATCCGTGTATCAAAACTGTTCTGTTGAAGAGCAAATGTCTGAGAGTGAAGGGTTTTGAGCATCAAAAAGCACATTCGATACCCAGAAAGTGCAGCACAAAGGATTAAAAGAACTGAGTGATGCAGTGGAGATTAGAGGGAGCAGAGAATGCTAAAGACACACAAAGAGTGCAGGAAAGCTAAAATCACTTCAAACATTAATATCCTTCTTTGTCCCATATTCTACAAAAAGTGTTCTGTATCTCAAGCTTGAATCTTTTATTCTTTTTTATTTTATTTCAAGCACTTCTGTGATAAGATGAACATCCGAACTTTTTAAAAATTAATGTTGTTATATGGGTATGGGTTAAAATATATATTTCAGAAATATAATACCTTGTGAGGACTTCTGTTAAACCAATAGTTCGTGCCTGAAAAGCACAATCATGGAAGTTTTAGCGATCAAGACCATTAGAGAAGAAAAAAGGAAAGGGGCAGATGTAATCTTGGAAATGTGATGAGAGTACAAGGAAAATGGTTTGCATATTTCTTTCTTATTTCTTTGTCAAATAGTAGAGAAAAGAGCTTTTACAGGCTACAACCACCAGTGGATGCTGTGACACAGAGGAGGATATCCATGAGATGTCTCCTTAAGGAAAAGATGAAGGAAATATTTAGGAAGGGGCTCTGGGGGGTTTGGTTGTTGTTAGTTTGGGTTTCCTTGTTGTGTTTTCATTTGTTTGTTTGTTTTTTATTTCCTCCATACAGTTGAAGATTTTTGTCACTTCCTGACAAGTTTCACTTGAACATTGTCCAGCTGTTCCTGGCTGTGATCTATCCATTACATCTACTGTGACTAGGAAGAACCTGATGAAAAGTTCTTCAACCTCAAAAAAAACCCCCACAAAAACCGAAGCAAAACCAAATAAAGGGATAAGAAGAAAACTTAACTGAAGTTACACAGAATTTTAGGGAACAACAAGAATTTTAAGAACTTTACTGCAATTTCTCTCTTCACTGGAGTTCAAAGCAAAGGACATGAAATGAGGTGCTGGAGCAGACAGGTCCTTCCAGAGAAGGAGAATCCACCCTTTGCAGTGAATACAGCTCCGTGCACAGCATCAATGTTTTCCTTAGAAACTTCTAAAGACATTTCACCTGGGATGAAGGATGAACAATAACTCCCAAGAATGCCATGTAAATACAGAAAGCATTTTTTTTTCGTTGTTTACCTCGAATTTATCTTCTCTGCTTCTAAAAACACAGTGAGGCCATTCCCATTATTTCCTGCCATGGAGCACGGCAAGGAAAATGGAATATTCCAAGCAGAACACGGGCTTCGATTGATTCATCACATCCCTTTGCTTGGAATAAAAGGGACACATTTGTTCCCTCCAGGGGAACGGGAAGGTGCCGGTTCCCCTGGCAACATTCACTCAAGGACTTTTCCTTCCTTAATCATGCAAATTCTCGGCAATTCGGGACAACTGCAGTAGGAGGGTTCCACTCTGAGCTTTCTCACTTGGAGAAGAGAGTTTCCACAGCCACATGAACTCAGTATTTGTGTCCCTTAACCCAGCAAGGGTTAACTAAGAACCCAGTCCTGCACCGTGACACCCTTTTATTTTCACAGCATCATTAAGGTTTGAAAAGAGCTCCAAGATCACCAAGTCCAACCCTCCAGGAATGCCACCAATCCCACTAAACAGCATCATTCTCCTTTTAATTAACTCGAAATAGCTTTTAAATAGCAAAAAACCACATTCTGGGCAATGTTTTACCTGAGTTTATAAGACAGCAAAGTTCTGAGCTATTTTACATTCCTAACTCACACCAGCACTTGCCTAATTGTCCCTTATTTCTCCCCTAAATCCAAATTATCTGCTTTGGCAATGGAATTGGGGATTGTTTAAAGGGGTAAAACCCTGCTGAGTCGCTTGTGTGTTTTATTAAATAGTAAAACCCAGAGGTACAAAATGTCAGTCTTACACCCAGAATTCAGAAGTTTCGAGACAGATATGAGAGCCTGGAAATTGTAGCTTGTAATTAGAACTAGCAAAGACTCTTTCATCCCATTAAACATCACCTCCATCCTATTTTTCCAATATCATGTGATTATGTACTTCATTAAGGCAATTAGAGCATATTTATGAGCAGTCCCCTGTCTCTCCAAGCACGGCTGCCGACTGGGGGTAGGGGAAAATCTTATTTCCAGCTCTTCCAAAGCTTTTTTCCCCTCTTCCTGTATTTCAAAATATTTTAATTAAATCCCTGGGCGCAAGTGGATATGATTTAGAAGGCAATTCAGGTCTTTAGGCCTACACAGATGTCACTTAAAATCATCTTTGAAGGATGACTTCAGAAACAACTAAAACGCCATTAGAGAGTAAATTGGAGGTGCAGGAGTAACAACCTCGATTATTTTGACAGCATTCAAGTCAAACAGCAGCTACAAGGAATGTCTGCCCATTAATGCTGATCAGCATTCAGCAGAAGAGCTCATTAGAATATCAGTCAAGCTTTTTGAACTTTTTTCAATGAAAAAGCCTGGATACAATGAAGAATTTGCGAGATGCAGATAAAAACATGAATTTTCATAAAGCACTAAACATGTAGGAAATGAATCTGATTCACAAGGTTAAATATGTCTGCTGAGATCTTTTCGCATGTGGCTCTGCTCTATTGAATTATTTGCAAGAGGTGTTTGATGGTTCTTTCAAACCTGAATAGTGCAGCAAGCAGAATCCTGAAGTTAAGATGAAATCAAATATAAAACAAGATAAAATTCAGCCGCTGTCAGGTCTCTTTGCAAATTGAAACTTGATTTAGTGGCATGAAGAGGACGGAGTTTTTTGCGCTGAGTTTTGAGCAAATCTGAATCCCGTTTCGAGCAGGTGACTGTGGGAGGCAGCAGGGCTCAGTCCCTCCTGCGAACCCCGCACTTGGGGCAGCTGCTGAGAGCTCAGAGATGATTTAGAACTTACCCATCACGACAGGAACCCTCTAACCCAGTGATGTGCTGCAGGCTCAGCTCCTTTGCCAACCCTTTCACCCAGCAGAGGCTCCAACATTTCAGAGCAACAGGGACCTGTCCTCCCGCACCATCACAGAGCCCCTGAGCTCCCCTACGCGCAAGGGTGAGACAAAACCCATTCCGATCATTCCTGCTTCACCACGGGGAAGGGAACAATACCACAGCAGAAAGCAAAAAGTGCAAGTCCTCATGGCAAAATCAACAGCCCTAAAGCGCCACAGCTGCCCCGCCTGCACTGAGCTGAGGGCAAACAAATCCCGAGATTTGCAGCGCTTTGAGGCAGCCACACACACACAAAATTATTTTCACGCTTTTGGGATTCAAAGCGAACTCTCTTTAGCAAGCACCACATTTTTTTTTTTTTTGTTCAGCAGATGCTTCCCATAGTCTTTTACGGCTGTGCCCGCTGGGTCAAGTGATATTTTCTCTGATTTCTGTGGCTACTTAAACAACTTACTGCATTCTTAAACAGGCAAAGGGTAAAGGCAGTGCAGAATCGGCATAATTGTGGCATTTTACGTTTGTGAACGTGCTGCTGACAAAACTTGGGAGCAGGTAATGGAAATTTTAGATATTATATAGAAAAAGACAGTTCAGGAGTTCAGAGGTAAAAGTACCCCTAAGGCTTCATTGCTTCTACAATTTGAATTTCTACGTGCCGTGCCTTTCCAGTTATTGTCACCGGGGTCATTAATCCCAAAGGAAAAATAACCAGGATACTGCTTCCTGTGGCTACATTTTCTCTCATTACCTTATAAAACAGAGTTGGCAGAGTTTTCAACCTCCAGGGAATTGGAATTGCTACACCCAATCGCTTCGAGAGCAGCGGAGGAAAAGCACAGGGGAATACAAAGCATGGCACAGCCCCCAGTTCAACAGCGACCAGGTTAAAGGAAAAAAAAAAATAAACAAAACTGAAACTTATTTTTTACAAGAGGCCCCCAAAAGCCAAGCAAAGCCCCAGTGAGGTTACTCACCCCTTACACCGCCGTTCCAGCAGGGGAGCCCATCCTGGGACACTCCAGGTCCCAAATGCGGGCAGTGAAACCCTACAGGAGCCCAACCCCAGCGGGGCTGAACTTCCTCTCTGCCCTCAGCTGGCAGCCGCAGCAGCCTGTGGGGTGGAGCAGGGGAGTTAAAAGGTTAATCCTGCTTTTCCCCATAGAAATCCCAACCCGCCTGGTGCAATCGCAGCGCGTAATTCCCATCACCATTATCTGCTGGAGCCAAAGCACATGGTCAAGGACCCTTCTCTCCACTTTCCACACAACTTGAGGAAGTTTTGTCCGTAAGACAGCAAGTTGAGAAGGTTTTGGACGTTTCTTTTCCGCTCGGAACTAAAATAAAAGGATCTCGTTTTTCATTTGTTAATTGGGGCCATCTGAGGCAGATTGCTTGAGCTGCAGGGAAGGGAGGTGATAACACAAAGGGCTGAGCTGCAGGGAATTGATAGAAATGCCCAGAACTGGTTCCTTGGGCAGAGCTGGGATAGTGGAGTGGGATGAATTTCCCAGAGAAGCTGTCCCTGGATCCCTGGAAGCGCCCAAGGCCAGGCTGGACAGGGCTTGGAGCAGCCTGGGACAGTGGGAGGTGTCCCTGCCTGGAGTGGCACTGGATGATCTTTACAGTCCCTCTCAACCCAAACCATTCTATGATTCAATGATTCTAATAAACATTTTAGCAGGTTTATGAAGGTGCTGTTAGTTGTGTTTTTACTCCTCTGTTGTTGAAACTGCTTGGCAGAAAAGAGCAGAAATGTCAGAGGATCAGGCGAGGGAAACGCCCATTGCCGCAGCCAGGATGCTTCACCTCTCTGTGGGTTATTTCTGAACCGGAGCCCGGCAGTCTGAGCTGGAAATGAGCATTGCTCTGTAGAGTTTCCCAGGGACTCAGAGACACACTTTTCCCATTCCTCGCTGTTCCTTCAGCAGGAGCAGAGCATGTGTTTGCTTTTATCAGTCAGCTCAGCCCACGGAGAGCCAGCGGGCCCGAGGTGACACTTCTGGGGGGGGCTGGCACCAGCCCTGTCCCTCCTTAACAACTTGATTTCTTTTCCTCTTGTGCTCTTTACTTTCAGCATCCTCTCCTCCTTCTGATCTGCCTTCTTAGGCTTTTATAACTGTTTTGACAGAGGGCAAAAAAAATGCAGGGAAATCGGGGGTTTGGGCTCATCTAAGTGCGCGTTCGAGTGTCAGCCTGTTCGCTGAGTGGTCTGTGTTGTGTTATTGAATCTCTGGATTGATTTTGGTCTGCAGCGGAGTTCAACTTCCAAGGAGTCAGCTGAGACAGGCAAGAAAACTTATTTGGAAGGGAAAAATAAAAGAGTTCCCAGAGGGAATGAACTCACGGGTCGCCCTGGGGCTCACCTCTGCGGCTGGAGCTTCCTGAGAAGGACAGGTCCGGTGGTCACCCTCGGTCCCCACATCACCTCGGGTCAGGATGGAAGTGACATGTCTGGTGCAAACCAAAAAGAGAGGAAAAAACAACCAAACAAACATAAAACTACTTTTCCGCCTAGATCTTCACGAAATCTATCAAGAAACAAGAAGAACTTTCTCCGCTAGAAAATTCAGAGCAGCTTAACTCTCACTTAAGCAGTAAATTTCCTAAATACCTTAAAACAGAATGGCACCAAGATTAGTTGCAAATCTGCTGGCACTTTGTGGCATATCCGTTTTTCCAAGAGCTCAGGCTATTAGTTAGCAGCTTATCTCATTCTTATCTCCAAGCCACTCTCCAAACCTGTCTGTAACCTTTCACTTCTCTAATCACGGAGGGGTTTAAGGGTGAAATCCAGGCAGAGAGAACAGGTGCCACATCACACCACAATTCAAGGTGAAAACAGCACCTGGCAAAGCAGAGGTGGAACAAGGACAAAAAAATGGAAAGGGGTGGATGATGGTGAGGCTGCCCAGAGCAGCTGTGGCTGTCCCTGGATCCCTGGAAGTGTCCAAGGCCAGGCTGGATGGGGCTTGGAGCAGCCTGGGACAGTGGAAGATGTCCCTGCCCATGGCAGGGGTGGAATGAGATGATCTTCTACCCAAACCATTCTATAATTTTATAGCCAGGGGTTAATAACTCACAATTCCTGTGGTTTAAGCCAGTCAAGACCTCAATTAAGTTTTTAATTGCTACAAGTCCACAGAAATCAGTTTTCGTTCTTAATTTGCATTAAAATGGGGGGTTTGGGCACACTGCACTGAGGGAACACCTTGGCTGAGGCTTCCCAGCCCTGTCTGGCCCAAATTGCTCAGCAGTGCTGACAGTGACTGATCAACACTAAACACAGGAACCACAGAACATCTCCTAAGGACGCTGCTCCTGGGAGACTTCTCAGACTCAAAATAGCAATTTCCCAGAGTTTCTCAGACCAGATGTTTCAAGCTAAGCGAGAATTATTGATTGTGGTCATAAAGTGTTGGTAGCTTTAAAGTGCACCCCTCTTCCCAACAAAATGAGAAGTTCTTTTGAACACGTTCTTAAATTATGGGGCAAAGATGAAGAAGGCGAACAGGGATGTTTATACCAGCAAGGACTGTGGTTGAGTTCTTTGCTCTTTTTTCACTCTCTCTCTGGATATTTCCCTTTCAGAGGACTATGAAAACCTCATGTTTTTCTTACCCAAGATGGAGAATATTCAAGGTCAAACCTCTTCCACCACTAACAAAGGCTGGATTTGAACCTGCTTCCCCTGTAACCTTTTGTTCCTGAGGATTTGGGGAGGACTCTCTCTGTTTGACCAGAGGTTCTCCTAGAGGAGGAGAGATGCCCAGAAAAATAGAGGCAGGAAGGGTCCTCTGCCTTCAGAAGGGCTGTTCACACAAGAGAATAAGTGTCTTTCTTTTTTCTTCTTGCTGTCTCTAACAAGGTGAATAAGGGATAACAAAAGTTTAAGTACCTGGAGATCAGCCTCTGATGTTCTCATTTTATTTTCACAATATTCTTTGACTTTAAAAAAAAGAAGCTAAAAGCTGAATAAAACGCTGGAAAACTTCAGTTCTTCATTTTCTGTGTGTATTAGTGGGAGCAGCACAGAAGATTTTTTTCATTTTCAAAAAATAGAAATTAATGTTCAAATCTTTCATTTCCTTTGTTGGGACAGATGATATGACATTTTGTCAGTTACATACGCAAATAGGTGCAGTGTATTGTGTGAATTCTCGATCATCTGGAGAGGAAATGCTGCTGACATTGAACTTTCAATACTGTGTTATTAAAAACCCACACTTTAGGGTAGCAAAAAAAGATTTATTTTTTTCTCACTTCATGTACAAGCTGTGCTTTTGTTCCCAGCAGACAAGCTAATAGTGTGTGCAGGAAAAAAGGGGAAAGAAATAAAATCTTGAGATTTTTCTCTCAGACCAAGGCAGAAAGAATAGGGCTGGCTTAGAAACTTGTATATTAAATTCTGAGGTCTAAAGGCAAACATGCCTTTAACTTCACACTGAGCAGAACGTGCTCTTGCTGCTTTGGCATTTATCACACGTTTGACAGTGAAGGAACTGCTGAATCCCAATTAGGGATGGGAAGATTTCCCAGGTCCAGGCTTTTTGAAGATTTTTTTGCAAACTCGCTGCTTATTCAAACTTTATGAAGAATTTTAGGTAGGATGCTGCCTCTAAAACATGTCACAGAACATCTGGAGGTCTAAAAAACCTCTGGGTACCAGAGCACCAAAGGTTAGAGCCAGCACTTCTTTTTCCCTGAACATTTCTGTTGTCCTCTAATCATAAACCTGTAATTCAACACAGAAATAAGAGAGCTGGAAAAACTGAAGGTAAAGGTCAGATTGAGCAGATGAAAGGTCTGCTAGAAAGGTGGAATTGGATTCCTGGTGGCTCTGGGTGTAGGCAAGGGATAAACTCCTGAAATGGAGAGAGTAACAGCAGCGTCCTGCTGGGTGTCCCCATCCCTGGAGGTGTCCAGGGAATTGCTGGAGGTGGCACTCAGTGCTCTGGGCTGGGGACAGGGTGGGGATGGGGCACAGCTTGGGCTTGGTGGGCTGGGAGGGCTTTTCCAAGCTCATTCTTGACCCTTTGAAACTCCAAAGGGGATGGTCAGAGCTTGGATTCAATGATCCTGGAGCTCTTTTCCAGCCTCAGTGATCCTGTGACCCTTTGAAACTCCAAAGGGGATGGTTACAGCTTGGATTCAGTGATTCTGGAGCTCTTTTAAACTCCAAAAGGGATGGTGGCAGCTTGGATTCACTGATCCTGGAGCTCTTTTCCAGCCTCAGTGATCCTGTGACCCTTTGAAACTCCAAAAAGGATGGTGGCAGATTGGACTCGATGGGCTGGGAGGGCTTTTCCAACCTCAATCGTTCTGTGGCCCTTTGAAACTCCAAAGGGGGTGATCACAGCTTGGATTCAATGATCTTAGAGCTCTTTTCCAGCCTCAGTGATCCTGTGACCCTTTGAAACTCCAGGAGTCCATTGCTGAAACAAGGCAGTAGCAGATTTGGGGCTAAAGATGACTTGGATTCATTTCACCTGACTTCACTCAATTACATGTTTGGAGCTTAAACTCCTCATGTGCTTCCTCCACAGTGTGAAAGTCTTTTGTTCTAGGTGAAGACATGAGTAAAGCCTCCAGAGTGATTTGTTCCACCCTAAGATGATCTGTTCTGGTCAATGCTTCACTCTCTGCTGAACAGGGCAGGGCTTGGAGTGTAACTGGGGAGTTCACTCCAATCTGGAGAATTCAGCCTTTTACATCCTTCTACAAAGATTCTCCTGGCTCTTCTTTCACCTTCATTGACATAAATCTCAATTAAACCCATTTAAATCCTTGACATAAAACCAGTTTCTAAAATTGAGCACATTTTTGTGGTGAATAGAATTTTTTTTTCCAAAAGGAGAATACCTAAAAAGGTACCAAATCCAACACAAGAAAGCTGAAAATTTTGTATCTTGAATATTTAACCATTTTACCTGGGAAAGAAATCCCTCCACAGCTCTTTCAGATAAATTTAAAAAGGATTTTGAAAACATTCAAATATTGATTAGAGCTGAAAATCAGAATTTCTGTTCAGAAGGGAATTATGAAATGCTAATTTTTTTTAACATTCCACTACAAACTGCTGAAGCATCAGCATATTTCCACATATGCCACATTTTTTATTAAGAATTTAATTAACAGTTTTAATTAAAAATACCAGTGTTTGGCTGGCTAAATGTGAAATACTGGGATGATGAAAAATGATACCAATAAATAATATTTAAACTCAGTGAACCCCTCTCCCAAAGCTGCCCTGTGGAATGTTTCAATGATCTCTGTAATCAGGACACTCTTTTCCCATGCTTTGTAGGGATTGCTTTGCTGCAGGGTTTTATACAATGTTTTCCATAGAATCCCAGAAGGGTTTGGTTGGATGGGACCTCAAAGCCCATCCAGTTCCACCCCCTGTCAGGGACACCTCCCACTCCAAGCCCATCCAGCCTGGGATTGAACACTTCCAGCAAAATGAACAGCATAAAGGTTTGACAAAACTCCAAGAGAACCCCTAAAGTACAAATTCACAGAGAAATAATAAATAGAATTTTAAAGGCATTTAGACAGAGAATCCATAAGTGAGTCTGGAGTCAGAACACCAGTGATGACACACAGGATTAACCTGCTGTTGGAATCTGAAATGCAGGGAGCTCTCAGAACTTTGGGCTCATAAGCCAAAGCTTCGAATTAAACACAAGATTTGATCTGAGACCTTGGAAAAGGCTCCCAAACTCAGGTGAGAATGTGGATTTATAGTTTAAAGCAGAGACATGTTAAGTGGAGGAAAGTTTAGAGTTTTAGAGTTTAAGATACAGAAAAAATAATACTTACAAGAGTAAACAAGGAGTTCAGAATGCAGTGCTGTGGGTTTGTGTGTCAGAACACGGTTGGCTAAGGAAGCTCACGCTCTAGCATGGGTCCATAAGACGAAATATTTAAGGATTGGGTCAGCAACATAAATATCCTTGTTGGCAGTGTTTTATTGGTTAATAAATCCTTAAAAGGTCATGTAACTAAGGGCCTTGTGACCCTCTGAACCATGCAGTGAAGATGTGAGCTGAACTCCCCCTTCCTGCCTATGTAGAAGATAAGAACAATAAATCACATCATGTAAAAAACTAAGAAGTCCCGTCTCTAACTCATTCAAGTTTCCTTCAAAAATCCCCATGACCTGCAAATTTCTCAGTGCCATTACATCATCTGGCACATTTCTAGAAGTACTTTTCCCAGGAATATTCTCCCTGCACCATTTTCCCCATGCTTAAAATTCCACATCATTTCCACTGGTTCATTCATTAGGCTCGCAGCAAGCGGAGAGAGAGCAGTTGTTGCTGCTCTCAGCATCACACTTCCATCTCACTTCCCAGCCTTCAGCTCCTGGCCTGACCTGACTGCTAATATATTTCCACACTATTCAGAGTTGTACTTTTCTCAATGAAACATGACCTACTTGCTTCCACCTGCGTGTCCCAGCTCACCCTTGCAGGGCTTGTTGTGCTTCAGAGCTGTCAGTCACATGTGTGGGGTGGGAGAGGGAATTTTGGAGCAAAGCCTCCACCTGCAGTTACCAGAGGTGGGACTTAAAGTGCTTATGGAGACAAGAGAAGGGTTTGATCACAGCCTTTCCTCTGGGCCCAATTCCACCACCTGGATTCATGGATAATTCCTCTGCAAGGAGCTCCTGTGAGCTTAGATTGGATCCTTTATTATTGCTATTACGAGGTTGGATGTAAGGGGATCTTTGAGGTAATGCAGGAGGGTAAAAGACAGGAACTTTCCCTAGGCAGGTACCTTGCAGGATGGGAAGAAAAGCCTTGCTTGACCTTTGCTTCTATTGCTAGACCTGGATGGAGACCAGAGGGAGAAGGGATGAAGGAAGGTTAATGGATCTCCAGTGCTGCCCACTCCTTGAATGCAGGATTCTCTGAAATTGGCTTAAAACTGAAAGAGACAAGGTTCAGATGAGATATTAGGGATAAAACCTTCCCTGTGAGGGTGGGAGGCCCTGAGTTTGCCCAGAGCAGCTGTGGCTGCCCCTGGATCCCTGGCAGTGCCCAAGATCAGGCTGGACAGGGCTTGGGGCAGGCTGGGACAGTGGAAGGTGTCCCTGCCCATGGCAGGGGGTGGAAAGGGATGAGCTTTAAGTTCCCTAAAAACCTAAATGATTTTGGGATTCTGTGAAACCATGAGATGCCTTTCAAAGCAGCACATGCTGATTTCAGCATTTCAGTTCTGTGCAGTTCAAGCTCATTTGCTTTACACACTGAAGCTCCTGGGCTAAGATTAAAAACCTTCTGGTTTTTCACGGCCCCAAATTGTTCCCTGTGTTATCTCCAGCATCTGGAGCAGGAGCTGTCCAACCACACGGGGTGAGTGAGGACCAGAACCAGGCACTGGCTGAGAATTAGAGCATCCTGCACTCCAGTTAATATCTTTTGTTATTCCAGGAGAGTGATTACCTCGTGCTCTGCTCTCATTAGATGCACACTGGCACGCTGCAGTGAAAAGCAAACCCTGGCTCTCTCCAAAAGGAGCTGCACTGGTGGCATCCTTGGGAACTCTGGCAGTGTTGGTCCTGAGACCACAAGAGTTCAGAATTCCAACTGCAGAGGAGCCAGAACCTGCAGGACTTCAATGTCATTTAGAGGAGCTTTAATATGTGTCCGGGTAAAACATTTGAACTCTGATGAATAAAAAGATCTTTAACTCACTCTAATTTGCACTGATCTCTACTCTCTTGTAGAGAGTAAGTACCTTAAATGTCCTGTAAATGTCCTGTAAAAACCCTCTTCTGCACAGTGACAAACAAAAGCAGGATGCAATTAACTCTGCTTTGAATAGATCCCTTCATGATAAAATGAAAGTCCTGGCTTTGAAAGTTCCAGAAACTTGAAAGCCTTCAGAACTAAATTTAGCAGCATTGCTTTGAGAAAATGATGGAAAGTTACTCTTACTTCTCTTTCAGAAGTAGATTTGTTTTGCTCATGTAAATGAATCCCTCGTGCCCAGTTTCTTGGAAAACTACCTGCTTCCCAAAATAGTTGTTTGCTTTCTTTTCTACAGTGAATAAATAACATGCATCATCAAAGAAAATTGCCTTTTCAATTGAATTAGAAACAGCAAAATGAGGCACTGTAATGATGAATTCCATTAAAACAAAGACTGCTGACGTACAAGGTCAAGGAAAAGTTTCCACAGTAAAAGTAAGCTCCTTCATGGGGTGTGAGAAGCGTTTCCTCTTTTCCTGTCACTCTCACGGTCACTTGTACCTACCTAGAGGAATGGCTTTGTCTCCAGAAAAAATCCCTGTGGTTTGAAATTTACAATTCACCTGGAATTAAAACCTAATGTGCCAATTGAGTGTTCAATTGCTGGTTAATATTTTAGAGAAACGCTGTTCAAACACTGCTGTGGTAACAAAACAATGCAGGTTGTAGGAAGAAGATTTGTTTCTTATTAGCTGGACTAGAAATTAATAAAATAAGCAATAATTTTGTGTTCTTTTCACTACTGCTCAATTTGAATGGAATTTATCAAAGTCAGGTGCAATATTCTCTGGCTTCTGCTTATGTTTATCCACCAGAAAGACACAATTCTGCAGCACAACAGGGTAACAGAAGCTGTCTCCAAAGGCAGTCTGTAACTTTGGAAGTTTGTGAAGTTTGAAAATGATGTTTGCCATAAATCTCCCGGATCTCTCGGGACCCAGCAGCGCACAAGGTGTGTTATGGGAAGTCATTTTGGAAATGTATCTTCATTGATTAGGAGTTTTAAAGAACATGGGAATTCATTATACAAGTAACTCTGAACCTTTAGTAGATAAATCTTCTCAGGACTGAAAATTTATATCGAGACATCCAGGAAACCTAAAGGTGATTAAAGACTGACTAGAAAAAATGTAGGGAGTCTTTCTTGAAAATAATTTTGTACTGCTCCAAATGATTTGTGGCAGAATGGAGAAGGTGGATTACGAGAAATCCTGAGCAGTCAGCCTGCTCTGCACACTGCTCTGTACACAGAGAATTCAGATCAAGCAGCACAATCAGTTCTCTTGTGAGTGCCTGAGCTCCTCTGATTCAGCTGATGGTGGAATCCTCCTTGGATTCCTCATGGATCAATAGTTCCAGGCATGCCCAGTATGATTCTGCATCAAACAGCTTCGTGCCCTGGGTGCCAGAGAAGGGTTCAAAAAGGGCCAACACACAGGGCTGGGGTTGATGTTTATAAATATGTAAAGCTACAACAAAGCAAGCTGCGGTTCTCAAGCTTCAATATAAACTTATTTCTATTTACTGAGTCACTGGCAGGGATTTGTTTCAAAGCTTTGTTAGTTAAGAAGAGGGGAGGTTGTACTTCACCAATTTCATATCAAGATTTTTAAAACAGAGCAGACAACTGAAAGTTCAAGCAAGAAAAAAAATAACGTCCATCACCCCTTCAGGAACCAAACAATGCCTCCACCATGGAGCCATTTGCTATAATTCACGGTCTTCAGTATTACAACAAGCTCAGAACAGAAATTTGAACCCCATTTTTGTATCATTTATGATTAGAAATTTTCAGGATGATTGGTACAGGTTGCCTAGCATCCCAGCTCCCTTGAGAAAAATCACAGAATCATTAAGGCTGGAAAAGACCCCCAGAATCATCAAGTCCAACCTTTGACCAGACACCCCCATATCATGAAGTACCACATTTCCCTGGGGTATTTTACCATTTCCAGGAATGGTGATTCCAGCACATCCCTGTTCCAATGTTTACCCACCCTCTCAGTGATGATTATTTCCTGATATCCCACCTGAACCTCCCGTGGTGCTGAGGCTGTTTCCCCTTGTCCTGTCTCCCGTTACCTGGGAGAAGAGCCCAGTCCCCACCTGTCCCCAGCCTCTTTCAGGGACAAGGTGCTCTCTGAGCCTCGTGTGAAAAGCTGTTGTTCAAATGTCCTTGGGCTGATGAGGGTTTAATTCATTCCATTTCCATTATTTCATGGCTTTCAGACTGGAACTGTCAGAGCTTAACCAGCTCGGAATGAAGAGCTGAGGTTTGCCTGCACCCACCGGTGTACATACAAATATACCTGAATTTTTGCATCATCAGTCATTTTATAGATGTTATTAGGTATAGTTTCCTTTATTGGAAGAAAAATGACATAAACAAGTGGCTTGTATTGTCTTTACCTGGTCAGACAGCTCTCAGCAGCAAGCATCCAACTTTGCAAAAGTCATTTCATCTGTGGTATTTATTTTTTCTGTTTGCATTCAATTAATGGGAGCTTAAGATTTCCTTACTATTTGGACAGAACTGAGTAAATCCTGCTCCTAAAAGTCCATTTCAGACAAGCCCCAACAAGACATAAATCAGGAGTCATCAGCATCATGCTGCACTTTTCCAAACCCCTCTGAAATCCCAGTCAGAGCACTCAGGTTTCTGTCTCAAGTGCCATATTTTTAACTCTCCCTCCCCTTACCTCACATATTGACACCATTCATTTCACTACTTACTAATTAAATCAAATTAGACGAAGGCTTGATATTTGATCTACTTGTGGATTAGCAAGAAAATCAGGCTCCAGCTATGAGAAGAAATTGCAAGACAATTTTCAACCTCCAGGTAAGCCCACTTGAGTCAATCATGTTACTCATATGCTTAAAATCAGGTACAGATCCTGTCTCTGCAGAGTTATGACTTGGATTTGCTCACAGGTTCCATGACAATGCTCAGTAAATTAGGAGCAGAACATGCCAATATAAATATAGACATAAATATCCTTCTTTTTTCAGAAATATATATCATTTTGCCTCTTGTCCTTTGTTGTTATGATAAGTGAAAGGAATGTTTTAATAATTTACTGTTTGATTAGTGAACTTGGGGTTTTTTCCTCACTTGAAATACTGCATCAATTTATAGTCACTGTTATTCTCTCTCCTTTTGCTGAGAAGTTTGCATCACATGCTGAGAAATAAATACTGGGTGTTGTTAATCCATCCAGCAGCAGGTGCCTGATAGAGACTCGCTCTCTAAATCAAAACATGAACAAAAGCAACTCTGAGCGCTGCCAAAGACACAATGAGGCAAATATTTCATTTTTCTTTTAGAAACTGAAGACTTTGGGCCAAATCTCAAACTTGCTTAAGTCTCCTGAGCCTGCAGGAAGTTCCTGTCTGGCTCCTGTGTTTTTGCACTCTTTGTAAAATTCCCATTCATCCTTTTCCAGTTCAGAGAACCACAGAAGGATGGAATGGTTTGGGTTGGAACTGACCTTGAGGTTCCTCCAATTCCACTCTGCCAAGGGCAGGGACACCTTTTACTAGACCAGACCTCCATTTGACTTGGTCTGAAAAATTACCAGTTCTTCAGAATTATGATGTAAATCCCAGTCCCTTCATCATTTTCCTTCCTGCTGAAGCACTGATGCTCAGAGTGAGATATCCAGGGATGTTTTCAGTCTTTACACATTCCAAGGTTCTTCCCCCAGAGGCTGCTGGCACTGCCCAGGCTCCCCAAGGAATGGGCACGGCCCCAGAGCTCCAGGAGGGTTTGGAAAACCCTGCCAGGGATGCCCAGGTGGGATTTGGGGTGTCTGTGTAGGGCCAGAGGCTGGATTAGGTGATCCCCATGGGTCCCTTCCCACTCAGGAGACGCTATGATTCTGTTTGAACAGGACAGGATGCTCAGAACAGCCCCTGGCAGCTCCCTGAGGCACTGATAGCCCAGAACAGTCAGACTTTCCCATTTTTTACAGCTCCAGTTATATGGGAAACAATTACCCTTCACCTCCATTTATTTCCTAATAAAATGAAACCTTATCTTTTTATCATCTCTTCCTCTGGTCAGTCTTTACTCCAGATTGTGTTCATTCCCATTCAGCAGCAACACCTTCTTTCACTTGCCACCCCATAGAGAGAAAAGGATTTATGGCACATTCATCACACCAAATAAAAGTAGCACCCAAGCTTATCTCTGTTTACTCATTAAAAATACAGATTGAGAGCTGACTGCAGCTGAAGTTTGCTGTTGGTAAAAGAGTGGTAGCAAAAAGAAAAGAGAGAAGAAAAGGATTTGCTGCACATGCCAGAGATATCACCCATGTGAATCAGGGCTGGCTGTGACTGCACCTGAGGAATTGTGTAGCACAGCCTTTGATCCTTTGATTTTGGAGCTTTCCTTTCCTTCCAGGATCCCCACAGAAAGCAAAACAAAACTCCAAAACTCGCCAAAGGCCATTTTCTTTTATTATTCATAAGTGGTAGATATTACCAACGGTGGCTCCACAAACTGGAGGAAGGAGAAAAAAAAAAACTTTTCTCAGTCCCATCTGTGTAGTAACATTTTATGAGATATATTACACACATTTATCCGGGAGTGAGAAAACGGCTACATAACTTTAAAATCCACTTATCAGGGGGGGAAAACCAGGCATAATCAGCTGCATTTGGGAGGGAGGGAAAAGGGGAGGCTGGGTGGAAATGTGTATAAACATCCCTGTCCGGGGGATACTCGTTCTGCACGCGCTCCATCTTAATTCAAGTCATCTCACACGGCTCCATCACGTCAGCCCACAAGGGCCAAGCAATGTGCATCCTGCTCTCCCCACTTTATACCCAGAACCAATCTATTTCACAGAGCTAAATGTTGCTGCTGGTCTGGGAATATTTGTTAAATGGCTATAATGTGATACAGTTAAGTTATTTACTACTTGTGACTGGGGAGAAAATTGAGGTTTGTGAAATGCTGCATTCCGAGAGCAAGAAAAGTGCGTTTATGGAAATAAATAGTTCAGGCCTCCTTTGACATTCTCTGCTTATTACAGGGTAAAAACAATGCATTAATATGCTTTTAATGTCATCTAGATGGGTAGGAATGCAAAGTTATTCATGTGGGAGGGGCTACCCAAGCAGATAACTACACTTAGTAAAACCCATCATTATTGTACACCGATTCATTATTGTACACTAATTTTTTTTCCAAAAGTGCCAGAAAAATTGTGTTGGTGCAGCTTAAACCAAAATGCTGTGCTGATCCAATTTCTATCAAGTCAAAAAAATCTCTCTTTAGTGTCACCACTGGTGAGGCTCAAAATCTCACCAGAATATAAGAATATAAACAAAAGCCAGAGTTGAAATCCCTCAAGCCATGAGGGTGCTCCACTGCCTGGTATTGATTCACAAGATACCACAGAATCCTAGAATGGGTTAGGGTGGGAAGGACCCTTAAATCCCACCCAGGGCCACCCCTGCCATGGCAGGGACACCTCCCACTGTCCCAGGTGCTCCAGCCCCAGTGTCCAGCCTGGCCTTGGGCACTGCCAGGGATCCAGGGGCAGCCCCAGCTGCTCTGGGCACCCTGTGCCAGGGCCTCAGAGCCCCCACAGGGAGGAATTCCTTCCCAATATCCCATCTAAAACCCCTCTTTGCCAGTGTGAACTCATTCCCTGGATCCTGCTTCTCCATCCCTTATAAATTGTCTCCATGTTTCTTGCAGCTCTTTCATGTCCTGCAATGCTCAGTCCAAAGCTTCTCCTGTGCAGTGAGCAATGCCAGCTGTGCCAGCCTTTCCTCCCAGCAGAGCTGCTCCATCCCTGGGACCATCCTGGAGCCTCCCTGGGCTCTCTGCAGCAGCTCCAGCTCCTCCAGGACTGGGGCAGGGCTGGGGCAGCTCTGCAGGTGGGGCAGGATCCCCCCTTTCCTTTCCTGCTGGGACCAGCCCAGGGCTCGGGGTGTTCTGGTCCCAGCAGTTTCTGGCTCTGTAATGAACATTTAGCACCATTTTACCGCATCAATTTTCCAATTTAGCAATATTTTTTAAGCCTGATCTGCACTGGATGCTTTAGTGACATTATTATGCCAGCAGCAGCAGGGATCAATGCAGCAGCATCACCTTAGGCCTCCCCATCCCTATTTATTCATTTTCTAATGACTCCTCATAAAGTCTGTTTCAATTCACCAATTCAGAATGGGCTGTAGCAGGTTAAACACTCATCTAACAAAATGGTTTAATCTCCATAGTGATTATTGTTGTCTCCAGCAATACTGCCACAGTTACATGGCTTAACCCAGCCAACTGTTCAGTTGCTTTTATGCAAATGTCGAAAAAAAAATCAAAAATCACACTTAATCCTATGGCAGTCATGCCACATTGGAAAACAGTGATCTTTTCTCTTCTTTTTTAATGAAAGCTTTGATAATACCGAATATTTTATCTTCTTTATTTACTAACTCATGCTTCACTCAGATATTTTGAGCTGCTGAGGTGGAAACAGGGATATGTCATCAATATTTTTTTCATTTGTTCCATTTAGGACAGCACTTCTCTGGCTCCCAGCAGCTGCAATGCTCACAGGAGCATTGCAGGACCTCAGTGAAATCTCAAAGGCCACTCTGCTCTGCATTTTTGCAGGTCCCAGGGTGTGAAACCTGAAGTTATTTACTGTGTGTGGCTAAGCAAGCAGAAAAGTTCATTTAAAGTCTCAGGTGGCAGCTGTGTCACCCTGCAGGGTCAGACACCAGTGTGATGGCCACAAAGGCAGGTGGGCAAGGAGGAATCCCAGCTTGAGGCAGGAATCAATACAGGACAGCAGCAGGCTGGGGCTGTGATGCTGGGGAGGAGCAAGAGAGATAAGCAAGCTTTTAATGGGATTTTTGATGGAGGTCTGCCAGGCTGGCTGGCTCTGGTGAAGGCTCACGTGGTGGCACCACGCCAGGATGCCAGAGCAGGGCAGGGAAGGCAGCAGCTGGGAGAACAAAGCAGGTCAAGTGCTGTGCCTCCACTAAAACCAGCCCTCCAGTGAGACACGAGCTCACAGAGCTGGTTCTCCTCATCTGACGCTGCAAGCAGCAGCCTGGAAAGGCTTTGAGAGCCTTTGAGGGCACAAAGCTGAAGGGTCATTTGGAGCCCTCTCCGTGGGAAGTGCCAAAGGGGTGATTGAACCCAGGAGCTGGCTGAGCTCTGATGGAAAACAGAGCTTTTGATGAGGAGTGTTTGCTGCTGGCTTCCTGAAAAGAACCTGCACATCCCTCATTGTCCGCTGAAAGTCACTGATGGAAAAATCCAGTTTTATGTCCCCAATATTCCCAACCAAATCGTTTTGTCCCCCCACAGTTTGATGAGAATTTTAAGGAATATTGCAAGATAAAAAGCAACTTGGCTGGGTTTTCTTCCTCAACACTGACCACAAGTCAGCACTATAAGTGATCCATTTCTTACTTTTGGGAGTAATCTACAAGAGAGTAAATATTGAAGGTTTCTTACAGCAAGAATCTGTTTGCAAAATGAATAATGGAGAATCTTTGCCTTCAGCTTCACCAGCTCACCACATCACCAGGTCCAACACCTCAGGCCTGAGAGTTCAGAGGGTAGAGAGGTAAAAGCACTTTCCCCTTACAGCTGTGGATGTACAGCTGGTCTGATGCACCCCAGGGAAGTTTAAATCAGTGTCAAAACCAGGGAGTTGTGTTTGACCAAACCCAATCACAGAAATGCACAAGCTTGGCCGTGAGGAACACCCCAAAAGCAGGGGATTTTTGGAGGAGGAAGGTTAGCTGTGAGGGAGACAGCTGAAGGAACTCAGATTAACTGTGTGATGACAAGTAAATCACTGGAACTCAGTTTTGAAAGATGGCTCCGAGTACGTACCCTGTATTTTACATGTTCCCAGCCTCACGTCTGAGGTCATATTTCAGAAGAACAGAGCAGCTGAAGCACACTAAAATTATTCCCACAGCCCTGGGAAATGCTAAATACTCCAAGAACAATCATTCCACAGTGGCAGTTGGAAATCAGAGCATGTTTTTGGCATCAACGTCAAAATCCTGTGCCTCAGTTTCGGAATCAGCGCCCACTGCACCTTTCCCCAGCAAGGTTGGGATTGTGCTCCCCAAACTGCTGCCCAGCAGTCAGAAAGGTGATGAAAAATAAACCATTTCCCACTTGGGCTTTGATTACAACCCCCACAAGGTCTGGAGGCAGAGATTGCAGTAAGTGTGTGTTAATTTTATGGGCTCTGTCCCTCAGTTCAGCGAGGGGAGCAGGAGCCCAGGTGAAATATGGCACAGGGTGCTGTGTGTGCAGGGCTGACAGTAATGCTGACAGAAACGAGTCCTGCAACTCTGCAGGCTCCCAGGGCTTCTCTGAAGCATTCAATTATTTTAATTTCAGTAATATAGAATGTAGCACCACAAGTTTAGCATCATAAGAACGCCGGTGACTCCACCTTTTTGTTTCAGCAAGGATGGTGGTTTGAGTCAAACATAACCAGTAATTTACTCAGGTTTTTTGTTATGTGAGAGAAGGTTGTTAAACCTTACTTAATACTGACTGACTGAAGAGTATTAGCAGCTGACAGCTGAGGTGCAGGGCTATTAGAACTTGGGTATTTCTAGACTGCAACAGCTCAGGGGTTTATTATAAAACACTGAAAAAAAGTTAGAAATGAAGTAGAAGATTGACAGGTTTATTTTTTTCTTTTTCTTTTTTTTTTTTTTAACTGGGCACTGTATTAAGAAAATAATTTAAAAAAAAGAAAACCAAGGTTCTGGAAAGGCATGGCTTTCCCCTGATTCATTCCCGAATTTACTGCAAGTTTCAGCCTGCTGATATTTTGTAAGTTAATTTTTCAGCTGTCCAACTGTGCTCAGCCCCAGGTGCTGGTGGCACTGGGCAGCTCTTGGAGGGTGGGTACCCCTCTGTCCCCAGCCCGTGTCCCAGCAGCTGCTGGCACAGGATGACAAATCCCTGAATCACAGACTCTGTGTCACTAGAGGGTGTCACAGCCATGGGAAGCAGCACAAGGTTCTCACAAACCAGGCTCAAAGCAAGCTCAAGGAACAGCTGAAATAGGTTTTTCTTGCCAAGCACACACCCTTCAGACCCAGCCGTGGTGATTTTTCTCTGCTGAGGCTCCAGTCAGACACTGCACCTTTCCCTGTTCCACCAGGCACTGAAAGCTGCTCTTGATAATCCTATTAAGGGCTTCTGTGTTTATTACCTGTAATTAAGCGTTGCCATTTACAGTGCAGAGTATACAAGACAATAAAAGAGTTAGAAAGTGCTTAAATCCTCTCTTAAACCTGCAGCCTCTGACAAAAGGGAGAGCATTTGGGTTTTCCTCCCTTATATATTTCAGTCTCACGAACATAAGACTCTTAAATGGATTTAACAAAGCCCAACAGAAAACCAGGTAGCAAAGCCCTGAGCTCCTGGCCAGACAGCGATTGAAGATGATTTTCTTTCTTGCTTCCTTTGACTTCACAGGGGACATCAAGATGGATCCAGACAACACAGGCAGACACCACATCTATCAGAGAGTTCTCAGTATTCATGAGCGTTTGCTTCCCCCGTTCCAGTTTGTGGATTGCTTATTAGCTTTGCTGACATAAACACAGTGGTGCAGGGGGGGTGTTTTTGCTGTTTGGTTAAGTGAATAGCCTGGGTGGAAAAACAACACTATAATTAAAACAAAACAGGACATGTATGTGTTGTAAACAAAAGGACTGGTGATCTTCTTCACACCAATCTTCACTGAGCTGCCATCTGTTCATTATAACGAGCTTATATTTCTTGAGTGCTCGTTGTCGTTTTAATTTCTGGTTAAGTCTGAACAAAGTGAAGGGAAGCTGATTTCTGCTCACTCATGAAATCGTTTCCCCATGAGACTGATATTCTTCTAAGCCCATTCTGCCTGCCACAGCCACTCTGAGGTTCATAAAACCACAATAGCTTTGGCATGGAGGGACATTAAACATCATCCAGTGCCATGGGCAGGGACAACTTCCACTATCCCGGGTTGCTCCCAGCGCTGTCCAACCTTGGACACTTCCAGGGAGCCTGGGGCAGCCCCAGCTGATCTGGGCACCCTGTGCCAGGGCCTCCCCACCCTCACAGGGAACAATTTTCTCCTAATATCCCTTCTAAACCCACACTTTTTCAATAGACTTGTTCAGTTTAATTAGGAACTGTTACCACCAAAGGTACTTTTAAAGTGATCTGCAAGGAATTCTCATTTTAATTATGCTGCTATTAGTAAATTCCTGATTTGCAGCCAAGCCTAGTGTTCTTGTGCTCTCCTTGTAGAGATGAGTGGTAGTGGCAGAGTGGGGAGGATGAGAAGTGTCTTGGTCTCTGCTTTGGTGAAGGGCATGTCCTGATTTTCATGGAAAGCCCTGATTTCAAACCACCTGTAGAGCTGGGCCCACCGGAAATCCTGGAGTAAAGTGAAGGTGGCGTTGGTGCTCCTGCTTGAACCTCACCAAAAGAGTGATAGCCATGAGGAAAGAACACTGAATATTGTACAGCAAAAGCATCAACAGCAAAAATCACTCTGCAAGTGCTGTTTGTCTCGTCACACCGAATTTAATTAGAGTAAGAATTTAATTAGACTGTTTCTGTTGTTCTACTATCTGTTTTTTCCACCTTTTTTTTTTTCCTTTTTCCACTTGACTGATCGTTTTTTTGTTGCGCTGCTGTTCTCTTTATACTCTGAACCTCAAACAGCTCCATGCCCTGGGGATGACAAATACTTTTAGGCTTGATTACTTGTAATGATGGATGCCTGCATTGCAGGCAGGGATGGGCAGGGATCTCTCCCCCTGCCACTCTCCTGCTCTGCCAGCCAGGTTTGGAGGCAGCTGCCTGGCAGCCTCACCTGCCTGATCCTTGAGCACTGAGATGTGATTAATTAATGGCTTGTTTTCTGATGGTGACTTACACCATATATTTTGCACACCACGGTGATCTGGCAGGAGAGGAATAACTATCATTTCAGGAGAGACCCGAGTGCCATCTGTTTTTCCTGGCACCAGCCTTCCTTGGGAAGTTACAAAAGGTGGAAGACCAAGTATTTTCTCCTCCACTTTTCTCTAAATCGTTGTCAAAGAAAAAATGATAAGTTTTGAAACACTCTGCCACCTCCTTTCCCTCTGAGGTGACACACACAGAGGTTACACCTACTTTCCCACAACATGATCTTATGTATTTTTTTCCTGTTGTCTGACAAAATCCATATGTTCCCGGCTCAGACCATCTGTCACTCTCAATTCTTTTGCACAAAAGTTTTTGATGCATTTCTCCCCTGATTGATTTCTTTCCATAATTGCACAGGGGGGGCATTTGACAGAAGGAATTTTCATCCCTCACCACCCCAAAGCAATCTACAGGCACAGGTGTCCTCCCTGACCAAAGGCTCCAGGAGCAAAGACCTTTCAGCTCTCAAGCAGAGCAGAGTTGGGTTTTTCTAAGTTGGCTGGTTTTTGTTTTGTTTGGTTTTTTTTTTTCCTCTAAGAAATCAAAATACCCCTGGAAAACCAGCACAGCAGAGAAAAAGTTGTTTGCTCTTCCAGGGTGAGGAGTTCCCTACCAAAGCCAAGTGCCAGAGAATTCAGCAACTCCAGTTCTAACCACAACCATCAGGGTTTGAAAGCACCACATTCCTCAGTGAACTAATAATACTTATCATTTTTAATTGTTTTCTCATTATTGCCTGTAGAAATGGAAGATCAGAGTATGTTTGAAACAGGAATTGAATCAGCTTTATTTTGCTTTGTGCTGTGGCTGTTTGGAAATAACTTTTCCATATTCCCTGTTTTCCAGTTTTTCTTTGAAGCAGTCACTCATGGAATTGAAAAGAACTTTTTTTTTTCCTGCCAAATACTATTTTTTTCATTCAATACCAATAATCACATTATTTCTTTTTAAAATACAAATTGTAATATAATTGTTCTTACTTTTGTTAGCTTCAGTCCCTGTGGAAATAAGAGAAATTCTTGCCTCTGAAAGATGACCTCCAAAAAAGAATTGATTCTGTCCCTAAATCTTTGGGTTGGACCTTCTAGCTCTGATTTATGGCAATAAAGAGTCTGTAACACAAACAAGGCAGCCAAAAAAGAAACAACACGTGACTAATTAAGAACCACTGAAGATGATGTTAGCAACCTGTCAGAATTTACAGCCCATTAATTTCAGTAATACAGTAGAACTACGTATTGCCACACTAATAACAAATGAAATCCTCATAATTAACGTGATTTCAGTACAGGGGAACTTTAATATATCATACATGCTTCCGTGTCTGGTTAGTTCTGTGTGACATTAACAGTCCAGGGGATAATTTATGATCTCCCCTACCAAAAGCAGAGCTGGGAATTGTTGAAAGTAAACTCATGACCTGAATTCGAAACAATCTGAATTATTTATTGGGAATAATGAAAGCAGGAATGAGAGGAGTTGATTGGTTCCTTACTATCAGGTGAATTTTCTTTAGTTTGTCTCTGTGTTCTCAAACTGAAGCTGGCTCAGTCTCTCTAAATCTGTTTTACTCCCCTTACTCCTAAATTACTCCAATTCCTGCTCATTTTCATGCAGGAGAATGGTGAATCCTCTCAATTTTTTACCCACAGCATTGGTATTTTTCAGAGATGCCTCACCCCTGTGAGAGCTGTGCTGTCCCTCCGCCCTTGGTTACTCCACACCCTCAGCTCTCTCCCCTCTAACACCAATTTCTGTTGTGGACAGACAAATTAAATCCTCATAATTAACATGATTTCCAGCTCTGCTTTATTTTCTCTTATGTTCACGTCCATTAAAATGAGGGGGGAAGAGGAATTAACAATATCACCTTGGCTTTGGATGGACTCTTTAGCCTTGCAGCTCTTGTTGGAGTTAATGGGATTTTAGTTCCTCTGAGGAGGCTCAAACAGCAGCACCTACCCAGGCATTTGAACACATTAATGAGCAGAGACAGGTATTTCTTTTGGAAAGGCAAAGCTTTTTTCCTTCACCATTTGCCACATCTCAACACCTGCAGGTGTTCCCCAGCAGTGTGGAGGGAAGGTGGGAGGAGGAGAATTAAGGGTAGAGGGGTTTTTTTAGGAGCCACAGTACTGACTGTGCTAAACCAGCAAACCCCACCTGTCCTTCCCAAAGGGTAAAGCAGCTTTCAGCTGAAAACTTTCTGAACTGCATCCATCAAAGATGTCTGTGGAAAGCAGTGCCTGAATTTCTGTCCCATTTGCATTCTCTTATCAGGAACAGGGCCCAAGAGATGACATTGATTTTGTTCCAGACAGAATGAGGAGTTTTGACTTGTTAGTAAGCAGCAAATCCTGCTGTTTTGTTTCACTCTGCCTGACACAAAGAGATAGAGACAATGCCTCCACTTGATGGTTGTCCCAAAGATGGGAGCGATATCCTTGTTGCTGCATGAGAATGAAGATAATGAGATAAAAGGGAAGCCAGTTTGTGTTTCAAACACCACCCAGGACTCCCCAGAGGCTCCAGAAAGGTGACCTGCCCTGGGTCTGAGGGACAGAAACACCTGGGCTTGATCTTTGGGGGATTTGTCAGTTGGTGAGAAAATGGTTTGAAAGGGGAGAATCACCATGGTGGGGACTGAAAGGAAAAGGCTGGTTGCAGAGTTTGCTCACAGACAGTTCTGTTATTTCAAATTTCCCAATTTCTGGTGCAACTTGGCAATTACAGAATCATTTAGGGTGGAAAAGCCCCCCGAGATCCTCCAGTCCTGCTGTTCTCCCAGCTCTGCCAAACCCAACAGTGACACAAGTTCTCACCCAGGCTCAGAAGGGCAATGAACACCTCATGCCCCTGGTGACTCTGTTGCTGCCCAGTGTTGAGATAATGAAAATAAATAAATAAAACTCAGTGCTGCAGTGCCACCACTGCCATTTCATGGCACAGCTACTGGAAAATCAGGTCATGCCTTGGTTCAATAGGGCCTGAGAACAAAGATCTTCCTGAAACAGCAAAAAGAAAACTAAGCTCAAGCACAAACAGATTTTAATGATTTTAAACAAACACAAATTACCAGAGAGTCACATTTTAAGTACATTGCTCAAACCAGATGAAAATTGGGTTTTTCTGAAAGAATTTTCTAACACTTTAAAGAGAAGGATGGCCTGGAGCATCCCATGGATCCTGTCTGGGTTAAGAGTTAAGGCCCTGGAGTGAATTATTAGAGCCAGGACATTGTGTACTGTAATAGTCACACCAGTTCTTCCCTAAAAGAGGGGGAAAGACTTTCTCCTACTGGGATTTGTTGGGCAGTTTTTGAGATGAACCCTTCCCACAGCCTGTTTTTTTATATTTCTAGGAGCCCCTCTGCAGTAAAATCATGAGTCAGAAGCACCTTCAGAACACTCTTGAACTCCCTGAAAAGACCTGACAGTAAAATGGGCTGGAAAACCAGAACAAATAGAAGACCACATCTTTTAGACTCTGAATAAAAAGCAGTAACAAAGTGAAGCACATCCACATCTGGAGGCTGCTAATGAGTACTGAGACACCTTACAGACATGGAATGGAAATCAGGCCCCCAGTCTGAGCCCCAGATTTCACCAAGCACAGAAACAGAAACAACAAGCTGAGGAGAGCAGAGCATTAATTTGTTTTTCAGAAGAACAGAGAATTCTGTGGATTACAGCTGCTGCCCACCTCACTCTCATTTGACTTGTCCATTAGGCAGGGTGGAAGGAGGATCTGGTTTTTCCCTTTTAAAGAACAAAATGGAAAACTGCCCTCTCAGTTCTTTAAAGCCATTCTCTTTTGTTCAACCATGTCTTTACAGCCTTTTTATGTTGGGAATAACAATTATTGCTAAACTACACATTTAAAGAAACCCTTAGACTTCAGACAGACATGGTCATCAAAATTCCGAGTGAGTGGTCTTCTGAACTTCCAGCAAAAGTATTTTCTATTAAACCAAATTGTGCTGTTGGTCCCTTTGAACTGCCATTTCTGTGTTCACCACATGCAGAGGCACTCGGGGCACATCAGAGGAAATGTGTGAAACTGCCCAAAGACGGTGTCTGATTTTCCCATTATTTTTATTCACTAACATTTCACTCATTGCTCCTGTGTGTTGCAGGCTGAGGGGTTTAAACACCTTGCAGAGAGTTTTATGGTGTTCAATGAATGCAGCAGTTACTTCTTTAAGCTCTTTTAATTCCCCTTTCTATAAGTGGGACTGTGCAAATGAAAGGAGCTGCACTTCAGTATAAATCCCTGAATATGCCTGGGATGCTGCTCCTTCCTTCCTTCCAGGCATTGATGCTCAGATTTCCCTCTGCTCCCATCAAGCTCCAGCCCAAACTCTAATCAGACCATCCAGTAGATATTAAATGAGATCATTCAGCTTTACAGCTCAGCCCTAATTAGACTGTTGGATCCTCAGAACATCCACATCGTGTTCTTTTCCTCCCTCAGAACTCCACAGAGGCTGAAGACCTACAAGACTCCAAAGCTTTATTCACTTCCTATAAAAATTGCATGGAGAAGCTGTACACTTGGTGGTTTTGCTCACTGCTGTCCTAAAGAAGAAGGTCACTCCTGATGAAGAAAATATATCAGAAGTTGTTGTTAAGGACACCCTGAAATGTCCTCCCTGAGGAAGGAGATAGAAGGACAAGAAGAATTTTGCCACGAGATGACATTTTGGGAACGTGGAGAATGATGGAATATAGCAAAGGCTTAAAAAAAAAATCAATTTATATACAGAGTCTGTTCTTCAAGTAACATTCCAGTAATAATCATTACATAATGGTTCAACCAGACCAGCAAAACATCTACAAGGTTTGAAACTGCAAGCTCAGGAGAAAAAGATTTTAACCTCAAAGCGTTCACATTTCTCCCTTTCCAAGTCAGCAGGAAGAACAAGAACTAATTTATGTTTACAATCACTCAGTTTGATTAGAAAGTCATACTTCAACAGCTCTGAAGATGCATTTTCTGAACATCCTCTTTTCCATTCAATTAATTCCAAATGATATTTGCCCAGAAAATGTAGAGCATGTTTAACAGCAATGGAGATAATGCTAAAGCAAGCAATCCCTGCTTAAAACTCGGGCTCCCTCCTGTCAGCATCCTTGCAAGAACATTACACCTTGATTCCCTCATTAATATTGTTCTGCATTAGCCTAATGGAAGGCTCAGGGCTGTGTGAGGCACCAGAACCCAGCACACAAACAGCATTTTCCATATGGCACATTTCCAGTGACCTTCTCCGTTTTCCTCACCATGAAATCCCTGTTTTTCAGGGCTGAAACTGAGGTTTTGCCATGTCCTTAAATGCTGAGCATCCCTGTCCCCAAGCCTGAATCTTTTGGGATAGGGACAGGGCTGGGATTTAGGATGCTGATTCTATTTTTAGCGGCACCAAGTGGCTTTTTTTGTGGGTAAATCGCATCAAATGGGACTTGACTGACACAAATTGAGGAGTCACAGCTAATGCTGAGAGAACAGGTATGGATCTCTGTTTGCATCTGCTTCCCAGGCTGCTAAAATAGAGCAAATTCAACTTCATTAGCTTTAAAAAATACAGGGGAAAATGATGAAGTTCTAGATGAAGCTGCCGAGGCTTTGGCAGTCACAGCAAATACAGGAGTCAGCATCTGACTGTGTCAGATGGGTCACACACTAAAAATATTTATTCTCTGTCTCTCTGACACGGTGTCAAAAATTAATGAGGCTGGGAGGGACCTCACCAGGCGATTTTGGGCCATTTTTCTATGTTTTCCCCTGGATATTCAGTTGATCACCAGCCAAAATCTTCGGGTTGTGCTCTTGAGAAGTGCTTGGGCTGGGCAGCAGCTTCCAGGAGCACATCCCAGCTCAGCCTTGCCTGCTGGGGAGCTCTCAGGGAAAAACACTTCAGGAGGAGAACACTGAGAGCAAGAGGTGCCCGGAGCTGCTGAGAATGGTTCTGCCACCTCTCAGGAGTCAGAAGCCAAGCAGACAGCTCAGCTCCTGGAGTGGCTCTTAACACCTCTTCATTCCAGTGCTTCCCCTCGGAAAGGATTCCTCTACACCCTGCAGAGCTTCGCTGCCTCGCCAGCATTCCCCGAGTTTAGCTAAAAATAGAGCATTGTAAAAAAAAACCTAAAAACCCCGCGATTTTAACCAGAATGTTTCCACCTTTTTCCCGTAAAAAGGGATTTTACTGCCCACGTGTGCAGCTTCCAAGTGTCCTGCAAGGCTGGGGGGAAAAAAATCCCAGCATAATTACCTGGTGCAATTGAGCAGTGAACAGCACCCCCACAAAGTCGGCAGGCCATGAAAATTTACGGTTTCATAATGGAATGTGGGTTCGGTTTAATGGGTAAAATACAGCTCTGCGAGGGAAACAACTGGAAATTTTCATGGCTAACAAACTTTGCAGGTGTGGTGTTTCACGCTCAGCTGCCCCGTTTAATTATTTCTAGGTTGGTGGAGATCCCAGCAGAAGATGGTGAAACCGACCAGCTTTGAAAATTAGGTTCTCTGCTTTGAAATTGCAAATATGGCCAGCTGAAGTGGCCCTGTTGCAGGGAGAGTTGGGCTTCAGCAGTGTGAAAGAGAAATTCCAGTAAAATTAAAATATTTTGCTTTGAGATTTTGGTGTGAATAAAAAAATATGAATTTGTGAGACTGAGAAAGAGGGGGAAAAGACGCTCAAATTTGATGTTCAGCCCATTTGGTATGATTACAGAATATAAATCACTCTATCTACCTGCTTCATCTTGTTAAGCATTGCTGCCTCTTTAATGTTGGTGAAACCTCTCCTTTTGATGTAGATCATGGGGTTTTAGCTCTGGATAAACCTCAAACACAAGCCTAATATGCCATAAAATGGGATATGTGTGAAAAAAGTGATTGATTCAAGAGCCACCAGAATTAACAGAAACCTTTCCATTGGTCTGAATCCTTTTTGGACCAGATCTTCTTATTTTTGGGAGCAGGACCTTTTATCCTCCTGCAGTGCAAACGTTTATCAGAGCAATTTTTCATCTCTGTGCTCCAGCAGGGACTGGTCTGGAGCCTGAACTTTGTCCCTGCTCTGCCAGCAGCACAAGCTGTGCCAACACCTTCGGTTTACAGATCCCTGTCAAGCTGTCAAACCAATCAGGAATTCAAAGCACCCCAGACCTTTTAAATGCTGCCAGTGTTCTGTCAGGAAATAAATTCAAATATGAGGAAGCTTTCAGAGTCAATGTCATTTCTTGCAGTGAAAGGCCACGAGGCATTGTTAATTAGAGTATTCTATTATTTTTCATTTACTGAAATTATCAACCCAGCATCTTTTAAATTATGGATTCAGATTCCACTCAGACAGGAACACTTTTATCATGGTGAGTTTCCAGACCTTCAGATAACACTTGATAACAGGGTTGTTCCTTGTAGATTAAAAGGTTCACAAGCATTCTCCTGTGGGTCTTTAAATTAGAGGAGGGAATATTGGTATGTTACAAAAAAAATATCTATCTGAGGGCAAATGGGGTTGAGAGGAAATCCATAAAGCTCAAGATCAAGGATCCTGCCAAAGCAACTTTTGAACTGGTGTAACCAGAGCCCACACAAAGCTCTCCAAGGGATTCAGAAACTTCTAAAAGTGGCCAAAACCACCTGTTGAGAGCAAAATTCCTCTTCCTCTTTCCTTCCTGGAGGGACTGAGAGCTGTGTGGATGTGGCACTTGGGGATGTGGATTCCTGGTGGTGTTGGCAGTGCAGGGGGAGCAGCTGGACTCAGTCCTGGAGGGCTTTTCCAACCCAGACAATTCCATGGTTTCCTCTGTGGCTGCCAGAGCCTCAGGAGTGTCTCTGCCTCAATCCTACTGCACATTTCCAGTGTGAAATCCCCTCCAGCCCAGCAGAGGAGGGCTCAGGCTGAGCTGTCACAAATATTCCACTCCTGCCTGGAGTGGCAGCTCCAGGGCAGACACCGAAGCCTCTCCGTGTTCTTCAGAGCTCACACAGAAACAAAACCACCAGAAAGAGTTTTCTAACAAAAAAGGACTGAAAAACTTGCTGGGATCTTGACAGACACATTTGGGAGGAATTGGGGTTGGCCCTCACAGGACAATTTGGACCCCTGATGGTGAGATGCTCCTGCCTTATTTTATCCATCTGTGGTTTCCAGCACACCAATTTTAATAAAAATGAGATGAATGCTGAATTCTGGCACCAGCTGATAAAGACAACTTCTAGGTGGACAATGAAGACTTGGATAATCTAAGCAAATCTTATTTAATACAAATATCTTGAGCACAAAGCTGAAGTCCTAACTTGAATTTTACTTTGAGCTACTCTGCTCTTTCCCTGGTTAAAACCTTCTCTTACTTCCCTGGAGAACAATTCCACAGGGCCACGGTACAGGAAGGGAATTATTCTGTATTAGCATAAGGACAGACGTTGCTTTAAATCCATCAAAACACTCAATTCTCCACAACTGCATGAGATAAAATAAAGCCTCCTATTTATTTTTATTCCTTGAATCACAGGCTGGAAGTTTTCTTTCGGTTAAAGAATCCATTACCTCCCCCCTGCCTGTTCCTCCTGCTGGGCTGTGTTGCTTCTCTCTTACTGGGGGTTTTCTCCAGCATAAAAATAATGGCATTATTTACAAAAATGTAAACTTTTCATGGGAAATGCATTATTTGTAAAGCAGATTTTGCCTCAGCCATCAAAGCAGCAGCAGGAAGAGTTCACTTGAGCTAGACACAATCATGTTTTCTTACTTGACAGAAACATTGTTTGAAAACACGTTTGGGTTTTTTTTCTTGGTGTGGTGTTTATTTGTTTGCTTGGTTTTTTGCCACAGATTAGGAGGAGTACTTTTATTTAAATACTAAAGTCAATAAGGGGCAGCTCCTACTTCCTGGAAATATTTCTCTTTCCAAGTCTGCACTTCTCAGCTGTATTATTGCAATGAAAGAGTTGGGCACAATAATTTGAAAAAAGAAGCAGTAAACACTCAATGCAGTAATTAGAGAAGCAATTCTGTCCAAAATCTTTCCATTAGATTATTCCCTCTTTGTTGCTCAGCTTTATCCCATCCCTTCCTGCAAACACAGGCTGCTCATCTTCCTTTCAGACAGAACTTCAGAAAATTCAAGCTGCTCCATTTTAATAAATGCTTAATAAATAAAGCAGCCCATCAGAGCTTTTCCAGGATCTCAGGGTGTGGGACAAAGGAAGGCAGGATAACCACTGAGCACAGCTGCCAAGAGCTAAACTGGATTTTGTAATCATTAGATTATTCACTTAGCTCCAGAAATATCTATTTCTGAACAGCTTTTCAGCATCCCCAAAGTGTTGAAAAGTCAAAGTCCCCAAAGTCAAGAAAAGCTCTGACTACTGCACTAGGAGGGTTTTCCCCTCCTTTAATAAATTAACTGTTTTCCACAAGAACTATCAAAATGAGACATGTTTGAGCTAAAAGCCAGTGGCTGATTGCATCAGCTGTGCCTGAAGCAGGGAGCTGAGCTCAGTGATTTTATTAGTGGGGAATAATTTGGAATATGATGTGATCAGCCACAGCCTCTCCCTGAGTTCCCCCGGTGTCCAGCACATCCTAAGGAACAAGGCCCTGCAGAGCCTCGTTATAAATTAACCCAGAGCTCCTCCATGGGAGTTGCCTTTGTGAATTCTGGGAATTCTGCGCAGAATTCCCAACCCGAGAGTGGCTCTTGGTGCTGGTGGTGCTGGATGGAGCCTCCCTCCCTCTTCCCAATGGGATGAGGCACAAGGAGTCAATCCTGGACTCATTTGGGACGTGCCACAGGCACCTCCAGCCAGGCTGGGGAGTGTATCCTGAATAAAATGCCCTGAGGGATCCCCAATTCCCATTTTGTGGGGCTGCCTCTTGTGCCTCTCATGGTCTGCAGACAAAGACCCCACTAAACTGAGGCCACAGAGAGCTGGACCTGATTGGGCTCGAGATTAAAATGGCAACTTGTGCTCCCCTTGTCATGTTTGCAAATGAATTTCAGAGCAGCTGAGTAGAAGGATATGCAGGTGTGATATAATTTTAATTATTTCCTGTAATTATGGGGAGAGAGCACAAAAGAAGCTATTCAGCATCTTTTATTTAATGCCTTTGAAGACAAAGATTGTACTTCTGGTCCCTCTCTATTGCTACAGCATCTGTGCTTCAGAGGAGAAACCCTTAAAATAACTTATTGTGTAATGTTTTGTTTGTTTTTCATTTGGAGTGATCAAAGCTGTGATTTTTCTGTGTCCTTGATTAAAAAAATGTGTTTAAATATATTTAAATATATATTTAAATGTAAATGTATTTATATGTAAATATATATTTAAATATATATTTACACAGATATATGTATATATTCTTTGAAATCAACAGAACAGGAATGTCCCTGGGGTTCAGCCCCTTTGCCATTTCAACCAGCACAATGTTTTGGGCTGCTGGAACGAGTCTTTCCTTGGCTGCTTTTCCAAATGAAGGAAGGAAATGCTGATTATGATACTGCAGCGTTCCCTCTGTTGTAAGATCTCTCTCAATATCTCATGTTATAAAAGAATCACACAGTTGCCTGTAGTAAAACTTGCTCCATCTCAATAAAATCCAGTCAAAACACTTGGCTGAAAAAATGCAAAAATTCCAAATTAAAAACGAGCACGACGAATCCTCCCCAACCCTCTCAACTTCTACGAGGTTTTGGCAAAAGCATCTTTGCTTTAGGATTCCAGCAGTGACATCAGAGCTGGGGAGAAGGTGCAGATTCCCTTTTAGCGCGATTAAAACGAGGGTTATTTACTTGAGATTAACTGTGAGTCATTGTCCTTCTTAACGATTCAGGTTTGACTCGGCCGAGGTCACCCGAGGCCAACCCCCGGCCCAGCCCCTGTTTATGCAATAATTAATCTCACAAGTGACAGCCCAGCCTAACAGGCTTACACAGGGATGACGCTCTCATTTGCTAAAATATTTTTAAGCAGGATTTATGCAGCCAGCACTTCAATGTACAGCTAAAAATATCGGGAGAGAGCAGGGTTTGGGGCCAGGTGCCATCCCAGGGGGTGTGCAGCAGAATTTGGGATGTCCAAGAGGCCAGGGAAGCTCTGTCCTGATCCCTCCACTGCAGGTGAACCTTTCAGAGCCATTCATCCTAAAACTGATGGGAACTTAAGCCTGAACTAAGAACTAAGTCCTGAATTAAGCGGGACTTTGCTGCCTCGCCTGTAGCTGCGCTGGAGACGGGATGGAATTTGGGGGGAAGGACATAGTGTCGGGCTTGTACCCGGTTCAGCCCCTCTCCAGAAGTGCTTTTAGGGACAACAACAACGATTTTCATCTATTAAAACCTTTTAGAGCATCCCTGTGGCAAC
Organism: Fringilla coelebs; assembly: GCF_963513975.1. Classification (NCBI taxonomy): domain Eukaryota; kingdom Metazoa; phylum Chordata; class Aves; order Passeriformes; family Fringillidae; genus Fringilla; species Fringilla coelebs. The sequence goes on from NC_140039.1 coordinate 19,991,396, forward strand.
AAGCTCTGCACACGCCGTGGTCATCGCCAGCGTCACAGAAATTCAGTAATCCCAACACACCGAGAGCAACGTCAAAAAAAATAAAGATAAAAAGGCACATGGTGCTATCTGCTCTCATCTTTTCTAATTAAACCTCTCAATTATCTAAATATTGAACTATTCTACAGAACACACTCAAAGTCAGATTTTCCAACTCCTTTCCCTCTGGTAATGCAGGTTCTGGCTGTAAAGCGCCTTCCCCATCCCCAAAAGATTCGCACTTCATCAGCTACTTAAACACCCCCCATCGCAGGTGAAATGGAGCCAGAAAAGCAACCCAAAAACTCACAGCCTGCTTCTCCGCCAGATTTCCACACAAATAAACCCAGGGGGTTGGACAAAAGCTCCTCCAGGTGATTTGGGAGCCTGGCCGCCTCTCTAAGTACATTTTAATATAAAATTCTTGCGAAACAAAACTCTTGTTTGGTTTTAACCTCCGCGGCTGAATAGATTAGAGGGGGCAGATGCATTATTGATTTAGTCACAGCCACGAGAATAAAAGCACCTCGTATCTCGCTCCATTAGGATTTTATATTGCAATATTCAGCTGCAGCTCGCCATCTCGGGATAAAAACGCATTTGGCACGAGCAAAGGTCACTTCCATCGAACCTGGCGGAGTAATTACAGCCTGCGGAACACCAAATGGTCCTTAGGGAGGCTTCACTTGAGGAAAAGCTGAATTAGCTGGGAAATCCCAGCAGCAAACCCGGGCTGACTTTTGGGGGCGATGCCTTTGAACAGGACGGGTCCAGGATGGGAAATGAGACAGCTCCAGCTGGAAACTTTGCTTTAAACCAAATTAAAAGTGCAGACCAAAGGGCTTAGATGCATTTTTGAACGTGCATTACGTTTTTTTCCAAGCCCAGCTGCTCACGAGTTCCCACGCTGATCTTCCTTGGGTCATTTTTCTTTAAATAAAGTTCTCCAGCATCCACCGTGTGATTCCAGTGCTGCAACTTCCCGAGGAAAAGGAGAAAAAAAAAAAAAAAGAAAAGCAAAAAACATCAAACCAAAACATTAACAAAAAAACATAAACAAGCAAACGAACAAAAAAACCCCAAAAAACACCTTGGAACATTTAAACTCATCAATGGGAAAGGAACTGGGAGAGGAGCGCAACCATCATCAGGATGGGCTTTCCCAGGGGCAAATGAGGGAGGGGAAAAAAAGAAACCCTCTCAAAGTTCCCTGGACAGTTTTAGGCCAATCCTCTCAATTATGGGAGCATCAACCTAATGTTGTTAATTAATGTTAGCCCCATTTTAATCGATATCTGAAATAAAGCTGATAACGAAGGTGAAAGTTTTCCTTGAGGGATTTTATGATTTCTGATCATTAAAATCGGGGATGGGTTAGGGGCTCTCAGCAGTCCATGGGCATCCAGGACTCCTACAGCCGAGCCTTACATTGGGAACTTGTTTTTTTCCCCACCAGGATGTGAGAATTACAGAGAATGAAAGCTCTGATTGTGATCACGGACAAAGTTGCCCCTGAGTGAGGAGTTCACCTCCTGTCCCACCCTGAGCCAGGAGCAGCACTGGAGGGTTTGATCCCTCATTAAACCTTGCTGAGGATGGTTTGCAGGAGATATTTGTTAAACAAACACCTCTGAAGTGCTGCCCTTCAGAGAGCCACCGGTGCAGGCTCTAATCCCTGCGCCGGGTGGGAGACACAAACACCAACCTCTGCAGCTGGCAGCAGAGATGGGTTTATCCAAAATCTCTGCAGGACTCGGTGCCCACAGGAAAATACTGAGCTGTAACGATTTATTTTTTATTGTGAGTTATTATAATGGCCATTAATTCTGTTAACAGATGTGCTTTGTAATTTTCTGAGCCCCTAAAAAATTGTTCAGTCACTGAGTTTCAGTTCTGACCTGTCCCAGTGCTTGCACTTCATTTTTTATAGAATGACAGAATGGTTTGGGTTGGGAGGGACCTCAAAGCCCACCCAGTGCCACCCCTGCCATGGCAGGGACACCTCCCACTGTCCCAGGGTGTTCCAGCCTGGCCTTGGGCACTGCCAGGGATCCAGGGGCAGCCACAGCTGCTCTGGGCACCCTGTGCCAGAGCCACCCCACCCTCTGAGTAAAGATTTTCTGCCCAAAATGTAATTTAAATCTTCCCTCTATCACTTTAAAATCATTGCCCTTGTCCTTTCACTATATTACTTTATAATATAATAAATATATACCTGTATATTATATTATTACATATGCAATTACAACAATAATACAGTAATATATATAAAACAAGATCCATTTTTAATTTATTTTATTTATTAAAAATAGAATAATATCTTTCCTATATATGTAATAGTAATTATAATAATATATATGTGTGTATGTAATAATAACAAAATACTATTATATGTACATGTATATTTATTATATTATTGTTACTATATATGCAACAATAATGATATAGTAATAGAGAAAACAAGATAGATCCATTTTTAATTTATTCTATTTAAAAATAGAATAATGTCTTTCCTATATATGCAATAGTAATTATAATAATATATGTATATAATAATATAATACAATTATATGTATATGTATATTTATTATCATTGCTACTATATATGTAATATGAAGAAGAAGAATAAGAATAAAGTAATACATATGAAACAAGATGGATCCATTTTTAATTAAAGAAATTAAGCTGCTCATCCCCACGAAGTCTCCTGAGGCCAGATCGTCACCTCCCCAATCCAAGTGGCTCTTTCACCTCTGCAGGCTCACCTGGAGGGCACAAATCCTGCCCGAGGGTGGGTTTATCTCCCTGGAGCAGGTGCTTCTCTTTATCTCTGTTTGTGCAGCATCCAGCAGCCAGGGACATTCCTGGGCAGGACCTTGAAATGCAGCAGAGATGTCCCAGCTGGAGGGCAGGGTGGGAAGAAGGAGAACACACACTCAAACAGTGATTTTTTTAGGGGGTTTTAAGTGAAGAGGTGTGTGTGAAAAGCATTTGGTGTAAAGTGGAATTGTGCAGCATAGAATTGTGCCTTGCTTTGTATACATAAAAAATGTATATGTTTTTAGGTATACAAAGCAATTGCACAAGTGCTTTGTATACATAAAAATAATGAATTTTAATAGCAAAAACTATGAGTATAAAAACCAATAAAAAAGTATGAAACTCTGAAAATTTTGAGCTATGACTGTATAAAAACCTCATTTTTGTAGCACCAATGACATCAGGGCTCGTTCCTACAAATTATTTCCACAAAGGAAGGTTTAATGATGCAGCCTGTCACTGGGAGCCAGCAAACTGCTAAAGAAGCCTGACCTTGCTGCCACCAGCACCTCTGGAAAGGAGGAGCCTGAATTTCCCTTCCAAAAGCTCCCTGCTCTTCACCTGGTGCTCCATTAAGTGCTCAGGTTCAGATAATATCCCAAAGTGCTTCATTTAGCAAGCTCATGGCATATTAATTAAGACTTGTGGTGAGTTTTTCCCCTTTGAAGAGCCTGAGTTGTGAGACAGGGGCGTTAAATCTGTGAAACTCAAATTTCCCTGAGCTTTTCCCTCCAGCTCTCAGCCTGGGGTGCCACCAAGCCCTTGGTGACAGCTCCTGCCCCTCTGACTGAGCATCCTGAGGTGCTCAGCCTGCAGTGACAGCTCCTGGAGAGCTGTGGGGCTTGGTGAGCCACGGGAGTGCAGCTTCCAGCTCTGGAAAGGGCTGCAGAGGAGTGGGGAGCCCACTGCCCATGGCAGGGTAATCACAGCCCTGGACAGAGCTCTTGCTGCCACAGCCAGAAATTCAGATTATCCAACTGCTCCCCAGCACAGGAGTGACACTGGCAAAGGGCAGGAGGCACAGAACTGGCTCAGGAGCCAGGACCCAGATGGCTCCTGCACTCTGCTCAGCAAATCCCTGGGTGTTTTTTCATTTCAGGGGTTGGCAAATCCAGGTCTGTGTCCACTCCACCTCCTGCAGCACAGCACCAGAGGATGGGGGCTGGAAAACACAACCAGCAACATCACAAAGCTCATTTTGGGGTTAATTTGGGTTTGGGGTTTGTTTGTTGTGGTTTTGTTTTTTGTAAAAGCTGGCTTGTTCAGCTGTTCTACATGAATCATTTATGAGCACCACGAAGGAGGCAGGCGATGTTCAAATCTGAGTCTGCTGCAAATTTGGGCAGCAGTGGAAGGCTGGGAATGGCTTGGCCAGGGCCTCTGGCTCTTGGAAACCCTCACAGCTACAGCTCAGTTTGGGTCTGAGAGTTCTCTAAATACTTCACTGGAGGAGGCAAAGCAGGGATGCATAAAACAAATGGAGTCTTTACAAATGTATTCCAGTCTGTGGTTGAATTTTTGAGTTTCTCAGTCCCTGGAGTGGTGAATGAGGGGACAGGAGCAGCAAATCCACCTGGATGTGCTCTGCTGTGTCTGGAGCTGCTTTTCCAGGAAGGGATGAGCAGTTCAGGGAGCCCCAGATCTCAGTCAGAGACTGCCTTGGCAGATTAGAAGTTTAAAACATCCCAAAGTGAGAATCTGCAATTCAAGGATCAGGTAAAAATCCTGAATGAGTGGGAACTCTGAACTCCATAGGTTAAAGGTGGTGGATTTGTGCATAGGGGAGTCAGAGCTCCAAGCCAAGCTGATACCTTGGGAAAATTGTTAACAGAGCTCTTGGTACAAAAATCCCAGCTCCTGTGAGAGGAATTGTGCCAGCAAACCTTCCAAGGTACAATTCCTCTCACAGGAGCTGGGATTTTTGTACCAAGAATTCTGTTAGCAGTATTTCCAAGGTATCAAAGCTTATCCCTGCTGTGTTTGTACCTCTGTGCAAATCCTGTACCCATGGCAAGGGGATCCATCCCAGGCTGATTAATTACCTAATTAATTACCCCACACTGGAGAGGGCAGTGATGAGCTTTTGGGGAGCTGACAGTTCATCCATTTCTTTAGTCCCTGTGGTAGTACCAGTTGTGGGTTTCTCTGGGCCTGGATTGAAGGCATTGAGACAGCAGTTCATGCTCACACTCAGCTGTTTATTATTTCTTATCAGTGAAACAGTCTCACTGCTGTGAGTTCAGCAGCTTTTCATTAGAAGGCACAAAATGGCCAACAATCTCTTGTTCCAAGGGCTTTTAAGACTCAACTATCCAATTAAGAACTGACACCTGGATTATTTTCCCTTTTAACCCAATAACTGATCCCACAGAGCCCACAATGGGGACTTTTCTGCCCAGTTACAAAATGCCACCCAAACCCAAGAAGGAGCATGAAGAAGAAGCCCAGGATGACACCCTGTGCCCTCCATCTTGCTGCCATCCACAGCACACTAATAAAATAAAAACATAAATACTAATACATACTAATATGTAATACTAATAACTAAATACAAGTACATGCTAATAACTGAATACTAATAAAAAACCATAAAAACCCCAAACCCTTAATTTCTCACCAAGTGCCACACCTACACTGCTCTCTATAATCTATTGCACACTTTTGTGGATTCCAGTTTATCTTGAATCTTTCTCCATGAGTGAGGGTCAGAGTCAGTGCTGCCCTGGGGGTCAGGGCACCCCAGAGCAGACAGGGAAATATTCCCAGTGCCCTGGGTTTGCACAGTCCCAGGAACTCTTACCCAGCCTGGGCCACCAAATTAATCTGCACAAACCATCCTCTCTTATGGCCACAATTCCACCACCCTGAGGAAGAGAACCCTGATGGAAAGCAGTTAATCCTACAGCCTTTCCCCTCCCGGGGCCTTCCCAGACAATTCCAGCACCATCCTTACTAATCCTGTATCCCTCTGCTGGGAAATGTCTTCATTTCCATATCAGCACTGCCACAAGGAGTGATAGAATGTCAGGATTTCCCTCCTTCCCCTCCGTGGGAGGAAGCTCTAAATAAATGAGGCAAAGAATTCCCTTCTCTTGTTTTCTTCTTGTCCATTTTATGGCCTCCATGAGAATTGCTGCCTGCTACATGGAAAAATGAAATAATTTACAAAAAAGAAAAAAAACAGGAGGCAGGATCCTCCCTGTGTGTCTTTGTAGTCGTTCTTTGGAATGTGTTTCTCTGGAGTAAAATCGGGTTTTGAGCTCAGAGTAGTAGCAAGAGCATCTCTCTGTGGTGGACTGAGGTGCTGGATGCTGTTGTGACAAAAAGGATCAGGTAAAATGAGACATTTGGGGTTACTTACAAGCTCCCTTTTGGCCTCCAGAGCTGCAAATTAAAAATATTTTAATTTTGGAGCGGTGCAGTGCCCACACTCTGGGGATGTGGCTGAGCCTCTCCTGCCTCACAGTTACAGAATTAATTGAGTTCCCTTAATTGTCCCAATGGGTTCAAAGCAGAGCTGGGTTTGTCTCTGCCTTCTGCTCCCCAGCACTGTCTTTATGTCACCCACATTGTCCCCAGGACAGATTTAGAGGGACACACACATGGTCAGGGGGGGTTAAATACACTTGTCCCTGCAAGGTGATTTTAAATAAAACTGCTGAAAGTGTAGGCAAATAAAATAAAATAAAATAAAATAAAATAAAATAAAATAAAATAAAATAAAATAAAATAAAATAAAATAAAATAAAATAAAATAATGAAAAAAAACCCCCAGATTAATTCCTTAGACAGGAATACTTAATGGGAAGGAAACAATAAGTCAAACATGATGTTTTTATATCATTTTGAGGGAATTGGGGGATGTAAAAGGAAAGGAATATATAAAATGAGTTGTAGACTCCTTGCAGAATATCCAGCAGCTCCCTTGTAACGTCCCCTTGCTTTCACTGAAGGGTTAAAATGAAATGCTATGTTTTTCCGACCCCTGGGCACGTGGTGATTGATCAGCACAATTCCTCCTGTATGAACAGAATCCTCTGGATAAACTCACTTCAGACACTGAGGGCTATGAATGTGCTACAGACCAAACATTCATGTTTCACTTGGATTATTTAAACTCATATTCACCAAGGTATAAAAACACTTGTCTGAAAGCAAGGGAAGTGGTTAAAAATTAAATGCATTTCTGAGAGAGTCCTGTCTAGGTATGTTTTAGTGACAGGAGAAGATTCCAATCCACAATACATTAGGAACTGAATAAAATAAGACAGGAAGAAAGTGATAAAGCACAAAAAATGCCAGTGCACGTCCATCTGCAAAAATGTCTGGCTCATGCAAAAATCCAGGTGCTGCTCATGTTAATTGTGTTCTCTTTCCCAACAGAGAGCTGTACCTGGAATTTCACCCATGGGCCATTCTCCCTCTGTGCATTGCATGAGATCAGGTCAGGTCAGACCTGCCATCCCCAAATCATCATGTCACCAGTTGTATGTGTATTTATGTCTTCATTTAAAATGGATTCTCTTCAGTGTTTTGCAGCTCTCAGCAGCTCCAGGCAGGAGCAGGGGCTGGAGTTCAGTCACAAGCAGGAGGATGGAGCTGAAAGCTGCCCCAGGTGAGGAACTCTCCTGTCTTTAATCTGAATTGGGATCTGGACTCTCTTCGAGTTGCTCAGCTCTTTATCCATATTGAAATTCACACTTATTTTATTTCATTATGATGATTTCCCTTTCTGAGGAGATTGGACCAGACTCAGGATGGAAGGAGTGGCAGGAAAGCTGTGCCAGCACAGTCAGAGGAGAAGGCATCTCAGTTCTGAGCTGCTTTTAGCCAGAGGTTTCCCATCTTCCTTTCCTTCCCCAGATCCCCAATTAGCATATTCATTAACTGTGAGGTGCTGACTGCTGTGCTCCCATGCTGGGCAAGAAATCTGGGAGCTGCAGCTCAGCTGAGCTTGGATTAGACTGTAAATGAAAACCTTGGGCCACTCTTTGAACAATTCCTGGAGGTTCAGCTCTCTCTGAGCTGATTTGCTGTTATTTTGTGTTGTGGGTGTGCCTGAGATCCCATGGCCCAGGAGATGATGTGCAGAACGTGGCACCTCTCTTTTCCCAATAAACTTGCAGCCTGAACCCCAGCCAGGGACATCCTGCTGGTCTCCTCAGGGGCAGATAAGGGAGTGGAAGGTGATTTTGGGAGGACCAGGCTGGAAAATGGGATTCCCAAGCCAGGGAGAGCCACAGCTGCCGAGCTCCAGGCAGCAGAGCAGAACTCCTTCAGCTGGGCCTGCTGCTCTGCTTCTTCATTTCTGGATGCATGAGGAGCTCCTGGAGTTTTTGGTCCTTGTGGCACCGAAACACTGGAGAAAAAAACCAGAATAATGGAGCAGAATAGGCACAGAAAAATCCCAGATGTCTGGGGTGGCACAAAGGGAATGGAATAATGTGACAGCCACTCTGAGCCTGTCACCACCGGGATCCTGCCTTTCCTCTGAAACATGGGAGGAGGGAGACGTTGTGCTGGCTCAGAGCTGGGGTAGCTTTTCCCAGGGGTATAAAATGAGGTGTGGCACAGCAGCAAACCCATCCCTGCTCCATCCAGGCTGTTATCCCACCACATCCCCCTGGAAGGACTCCTAGCTCAGCCTTGCCCTTGAGATGAAGGTTCAGGACATGGCAAAATGAATGGATGTGTTTGATGAGATGATTCATCTGCTGCTCTGTCGACAAACGGGCTCGCCCAAAGGCTTTGTGAGGAATCATAACCTAATTAATCCCCTTTGAAAACAGAGCAGAGCAATTTGGAGCCACACTCGTGGCCTCTGTAAACACTGACCACAATTAACAGGGCATTCTTCACAGTTTTGGATAAATGGAGGGACATCCAGGCAGTGGTGGTGCTCAGTGACTTCCTCCTTTGCAGGGCTCCTGAATCAGTGCCCTTTGGAGAACCGCTGGAGAAATTCAAATTAGGAATCATCAAGAGCCTGGGTAATGTGTGCATATGGTAATATGGGATGTGTTACACAATTAAGTCAATGTTAGCTCAAGGAAAACCTTTGGAAATCATTCACTGCACATGCAGTGCAGGCTCTGGGACCTCACAGCCCCACGTCCAACCCTGGACTTTCATGGCACAAAATTCATTTGGATTTACACAACTTCCTGCTTGATGCGAAGGGGGAAACTACATTTTTCTTCACCTAATTTTTAAAATAATTTTTTTAAACCCAACTCAGGTGTAAATCCCCAGCTCTCAGCTGGATATCCACATAAAAGCTGGCTAGGACCCTGGTGGGGGGAAGCAGGACCCTGAGTGCAGCTCCTCAGTGTCCCCCCAGGTGGGGAGAGGTGGCAGAGGGACACCAGGGATGGGCTCTGCATTCCTCAGGTTTTCATCAGCCCTGCTGACAGCCCGAGAGTGGGAAACACAGATTTTGGGGCAGAAAAAGCCATTTTGCAGGAAGGTTGGAAACAAAGTCTGAGTGAGACGGTGCCATACTGCAGTGATCTTCCCCTGGGCCACAGGCAAATGTTCTGTCTAATCTTCTTGTTTTTCTGACTGATTTGAAAAATAAGTTTCATTCCAGAGCTGTGCTTTTTCTTCCCCCCGCCCCCCACTTTCAGCTGCAGAGATTTTGTGATTTGTACTAACCTTGAAGATAGAAAACAAAATATGTGCTAATGATATTCCTCTCTCCCAGCTGGTGTTGGCAACTCTTTTACTGCTCCACAGGACAAGTGCAAGTACAAATGCAAATACCAGAACCTTGTTGAGAGCAGAGTGTCCCACATTTCAGTGGAACCATTGGAACTACAAGACATGCAATAAAACAGTTTCTGCTCTGAATGAATAATTGAGCTGCTTCTGTGGGGAGGCCTCTAAAGAACCATGTGGCAGAATGTTTTTTTGAGGCACTTATGAAAGCCATCCCACCTGGAAACCATCCCACACACAGAGCCCACGTTGCTCTTCCTCTCAGCTTGCTTTAATTGCTCCTTCCGTGGCTGTACCTCGGCTGAATGGGGAGGAAATTCAGCAGGAGACACGAAAAGCTGTGATTATTCTTAAGGTAGAGCAAGATTCCACAATCAGAAAGCTCCGTGGAAGTGGCTGGGCAGGTTTGTTTTGTTTGAGAATTCCGTTCATATGGCAAAATTCCTTCTGAGCAGATCAAAAAGAATCTCAGAACACTTTTGTGCTTGGACCTGGGATTAAATGATGGAGCTCTTTAAAAGCTCACTGCCACACCCCTCACCTCACAGGTGCTGTGAGTGACATCCATCCCAAAATATTCCTCCTTAGGCAGGAAATATCCCTCAGCCATCTGCTCCAAGTCACAGAGACCACGGCAGAGAGGAGTTTTTACATCCAGATAACATTTTTAAATCAAAAAAAAAAAATTAAAATCAGTCTTTCACCTTGGGATGTAATAGAGAGCAAACCCACCAGCAGCAAGCACAATTAATATTACTGATGCTAATATAATAATAGTAATGATAGTAATAATAATAGTAACAGTAATAGTAATAGTAATAGTAATAATAGTAGTAGTAATAATAATAATAATGGTAGTAATAATGACAGTAATAGTAATAGTAATAATAGTAATAGTAATAATAGTAATATTAATATTAATAATAATAAAATAATAATAATAATAATTTTTTTTTTTTTTTTTTTTTTTTTTTTTTTTTTTTTTTTTTGCTAAGACAAGCAGTGCAGAACAGAACATAAAGAAGAGCCAGGATACATAAAGAATCAGGATATAATATTGATGTGTTGCAGGGAATCTTCTTCTGTTATAGCACACACAAAGTTTCAAGAGATTTCAGCACTGGAAACTGAAAAAAAAATCAGTTTTAGGAAGTGAACAGTTTCATTCTGAGTGGCAAAAGTTTTGCAGCAGCTATTTGAAACAAAAAGGGATTCCATTAATGCACAGGAACTCAGCCCATCCATTAGAGGTTTTCCTAAAGTTTACTGCTGATTTTTGGTCTTTTCTTTTTGGTTTGCTCTCTTGGAATGAGCAAAGCTTGAGGTCATTTGCAGCCAAGTGCACCTGCTGGATTTTTTCCATCCACCCAGACCTGTTTTACCCCTTTGGATTCTCTGCAGCCTGTGCTGTGGTTCCATTTATTAGGGAGCACCAATTTAATTCCCAGCAGCAGCAGCAGGAGCAGACTTTGCAGGTAGATCCTTCAGAGGGGCCTCATGCTGAGTGTGGTGCTGCTCCTTGTGAGTAATGACACCAGGGTTTGGGCTGCACTGGCACAGAAATCAGCCATTCTGCTGACCCTGGAGCAGCTTCATCATTCAATTACACAAGAGAAAAGGAGATCTGCAGCTGCAGAAACATGTTCTGCAAAGTCTACATTAAAAATAAACAGCAAACAACTCAATAAAAACAAAACAACAAAAAAATATATAAACACTTACATGGCAGCACAAGAACAGCCTCTCCCTCCTAACAAGCATTTTGTGCAGGATCCTTTCCTCCAGCACTGACACAAGAACAATAAAGATCTCATGGCTGGTTAATAGTTCTGCCTTCAGGGGAGTGGAAACAGAATCTCCCAGACAAGAACAAACCTCATGGCAAGTTCCTCTCAGCCTTATGGACTCCACAGACTGAAGTGGCTTTTGCCCTGAAATATTTCCTAAAGTATTTCCACAAAGGGTTGTCAGATCAGCTCTGTGCCCCATCTTTTAGAGGCAAACAGAGTCTACCAAACACTGCCCCAGACTGAGCTGTGCCCAGGATGCTCAGGGCCCTCTGCTCCTGCATCCATCTCCTGCATCCTTCTTTTTATTTCCCCACATCCCCAGAACTTTGAGGGGCACCTCTGTAGCACATCTGTTCATGGCCACTGCTCCTCTCTGTGTCTGAAGCTGGGTGCAGGGGTCTGTGTTCTCATCACAGCAGAATAAATGTCTTTTAAAATATATTTATTTTTAAATTTATATATATATATATATATATATATATATATAAAATAAATAAATTTTATATATATATATATAATTAAATAAATATTTCCCAAGTTGGCCAGAGAAAACCCAGCTTTTCCTAAGCTCCCAGCTGATGATGCTCCCAGGTTTATTCTGCAAGCTGGATTTTGTGATCCCCCATTTCAGAGTTGCCAACGTGGATCCTTTTGGAGTTTAAGGGCCAAATCCACTCCCTTTTCATCTTCACAACCAATGGCTTAATTAAAGAACCACCATGTGAAACCTTAGATTTTATTTTGGAGAGAATGAAGGCCATGAAATCATAGAATTGTGGCAGTAAGGTAGAAAAATCATGAAGAAAGGCTTCATAAAGTCAGGCCTGCACTCCTGGAATCAGTGGTTGGCCTTGTCAAAGCCAGAACTTTGCAAGTTCCCATGTGAGCAATTCATTAAGATAACAATCTATTCCCGGGGGAAAAAACAACTTTCACCGGTATAAACTGGTTTTACACCGTTAAAAAGAAAAATGAAAATTATCTCTCACAAACAACTGTCCCTGCATGTGCACACAGAGGGTTGGAGTGGCCAATCAATGCAGAATAACCAACAAAATAATTGGCAAAAGAACTGCTAACCAGCTGGAGCCCCACACGAGGCTAAAATGGTACAAAAAGGAGTTATGTGAATAAAGAATGGCTTTTTCTCCATGAAGAAAATGAAGTCCTGTGTGATTTATTCCCACATCAAATCACTGAAGGGTTTGGGTGACTGACAAAGAGCCCCAGCACCAGGGCTGGAGTGAGGGAGAGCTTTGTGCAGCGCTGGGTGTTTATAACACCTGTGGAAAGGATTCCTTTGTTCCACTGATGAACTCACTGGTGGAACAAATCTGTCACCCAACCCTTCTGACACCTTCCCAGGGCGGCACAGAAAAACTGCCCCCACTATTTCCTCACACAAAGAGCATCATAAAGATCCTGTCTGCCGAGGAGAAAGGTCAATTTCCACAGCACATCCCCTGCAGTACAGAATCATGGACATTCCTGTGTGGTGTAAATGTGATTTATTCTTCCCTGGGCACCTTGTCACCTGGGGTCTGCAAATCATTTGGGAATTTACCTTTTCCCAGGTTTCCCTCTCATTGATGTATTTCTGGGAACAATGTGATCAATTAATGGCAAAGCAAAATGCTTTGTTTTCATATCACACACAAAAAAGAAGCCTTTGATCTTGCCCCTCTAGAGCAAATAAACTTCAAATTTGTGGAGCTCACGGACAAAACTTGAAGTTTTCAGAGAAAACAGCAGAAATAAACGGCAGCATTTGTGCTTTTGCAGAAGCTGGTCTGATCTTGGGCAAAGGATGAAAACACAGAGGAAAGTGGTTGTGGATGGTCAGGAAATGAAGGAAATAATGAAGGAGCAATTCCCTGCTCCGTGGGCTCCAGACCCCCTGGGCAGACTCGTTTGTGCTGCTCAGTCCCTTGGTACATGCACAGTCCATAATATCCATTTAATGTGGTGCTGAGAGGGAAATGACAGATTTAGGAGGTGCTGAGATGTTTTGGTAACAGGACCACAGGAGCATCTATCTTACATAAAAGAGAAATACAACCTGTCCCTGCTGGCATTTTGCTTCTGTGTGGGTGGATATGAAGAGCAAAAACACATCCTGAAAATGCAGAAATCTCTGTCCTCCCTCCTTGGAGCTGCTCCTTAGTCATGCACAGCTCCTTGTTCTACCTAATGGTGGGGTGGGTCCAGCACCAGCCCCAAAAGTGCTGCCCCAAATCCTTCAGGGAGGTCTCCTCCTCTCTCCAGCCCCAGTTTTGGAAAGTGTCCAAGTGTTTCGTGATTTCAGCAAGGAAATGTTCTCCCTGAACGTTCAGCATTGGTGGGAAGAACTTTGGGTCTGTTACAGACACCCCTGAGGGTGAAATTCAGACTTCACCCCTGAAACCCCAGGTTGCAGGAGCCCTGGGAGGAATGGCTTCCCCTACCCCAGGTGTCCCCAAACCCCATCCAGCCTGGCCCTGGGCACTGCAGGGATCCAGGGGCTGCTCTGGGCACCTGTGCCAGGGCTGCCCACCCTCAAGGCCAAACACTTATCCCTTAGAGCTGATCTAAATCAACCCTCTTTAGTTCATGACCCTCAGCCTAACAGGTCCTGCCACCAGTGGTTCTTACAGCAATCCCCTTTTCCAAAGAGGTGCTTCCTGTGGAAGCATCACTGGGGATGGCAAAGACCTTTAAGGCTGCCTTTCAGCATCTCTCTGCTGCAGCCCTGAAGGAGCTGTCTCAGAGCCTGGAGTTCAGACTTTGCTTGTGCACTCGGATTTCTCTGTGCATCTGCTGAGCCTGGGTTTTTGGGGAATTTTCCTGCTCTGCAGTCAGGTGCAGGATGCTCTGAGCTACAGGCATGTGCACTTGTGTTATTCCTGCGCTGAATCCCCGACCTTCAGGTGCTCTTCTCTGCTTGTACAGTAAGAATTTTGGGTTAATGATGGGACTTGATGATCTCACAGGGCTTTTCCAACCTTAAACATTCCCAGATTCCAGGGACAGCAGTGGTTCTGCTTGTCCTCCAAGGCAGAGAAGGGAGGAATAACAGAACCTGCCATTTAGCACCTGCATTTTGTACCTGTCCTGTCCTTTCTGTGTCCATGAGTCACCTGCCTCCCACCAGGTGTAATCAAAGTCCTTTTCCCTTTTCCCTTTTCCCTTTTCCCTTTTCCCTTTTCCCTTTTCCCTTTTCCCTTTTCCCTTTCCTTTCCTTTCCTTTCCTTTCCTTTCCTTTCCTCTCCTTTCCTCTCCTTTCCTCTCCTTTCCTCTCCTTTCCTCTCCTTTCCTCTCCTTTCCTCTCCTTTCCTCTCCTTTCCTCTCCTTTCCTCTCCTTTCCTCTCCTTTCCTCTCCTTTCCTCTCCTTTCCTCTCCTTTCCTCTCCTTTCCTCTCCTTTCCTCTCCTTTCCTCTCCTTTCCTCTCCTTTCCTCTCCTTTCCTCTCCTTTCCTCTCCTTTCCTCTCCTTTCCTCTCCTTTCCTCTCCTTTCCTCTCCTTTCCTCTCCTTTCCTCTCCTTTCCTCTCCTTTCCTCTCCTTTCCTCTCCTTTCCTCTCCTTTCCTCTCCTTTCCTCTCCTTTCCTCTCCTTTCCTCTCCTTTCCTCTCCTTTCCTTTCCTTTCCTTTCCTTTCCTTTCCTTTCCTTTCCTTTCCTTTCCTTTCCTTTCCTTTCCTTTCCTTTCCTTTCCTTTCCTTTCCTTTCCTTTCCTTTCCTTTCCTTTCCTTTCCTTTCCTTTCCTTTCCTTTCCTTTCCTTTCCTTTCCTTTCCTTTCCTTTCCTTTCCTTTCCTTTCCTTTCCTTTCCTTTCCTTTCCTTTCCTTTCCTTTCCTTTCCTTTCCTTTCCTTTCCTTTCCTTTCCTTTCCTTTCCTTTCCTTTCCTTTCCCTGCTAAAAAGGTTCACTCATAAAAAATAAATCTATATACAACCTACAAATAATTGACATTTCCAGCTTTCTGGATGCATAAATCACTGTCCTGCTCAGCAATCCCAACCACAGCCAGGAAAACTCCTGATCCTGAAGGACAACAAGGAAGGGAGCACTTCTTATATCTTTCCTTGGTCCAGAGGGAAATATCAGGAGATGACACCAGAGACCTTTGCAGTGTGAAATAAATGGGAATAAAGCACTTTGACCCATGGAAAAAGTGGGAATGAAATTGAAATTGTCAAAGAGAAGACATTCTCTGGGATCTTGAGATGTTTTCCAGTGAGATTTTTCCTTAAGAATCCAACCTAAGGTGGAAGTATTGGAAGATTTTAAAATATTTCTGTAGTTTCAGGTAAGGAGTTATCCATCTGAACTCCAGCTGGGTCATAGTTCTTGCAAGGTAATGGAAGTTGCATCTTGGAAAATTATGTTTTCATTCCTTCTGGGTTTTTTTTGTTCCATGAAGTGAATTGAGAATGAATTCTAAACCTGGATTTAAATGGTCCCTGAGATTGAGTACAATGTCTGTTTGCCAAGCCAGTGTGTCCCTGCTGAAAATCAGCCTTCCCAATTAATATGTATTTATTCATTGCCTTATTTATTTATTTATTGCAAGGACAACTTTCTGGAAGCTCCAGGAAAACGTTGCAGCAAATATTGCTTTACTCCTTACCTGGGCTGATGCAAAAAGAGAGGCTGGAATGTAAATGCCATGCATTATTTATTATCCAAGGGTTAACTTAACAAAGAAAGAGATAAAGATATTTACACTTGCTAATTTGATACTGAAGCTGAGCTGATCACTGGGGTTCTAAAATTGCCCAAGCTCTTTTTTTTTTGGTGTTTCCTTGGAGCTGTCACTGACATTCCCAGATTTCTCTGCCCTCTGCAGAGATCCCTCAGGAAGATCCTGAGCAGGGAGCTCTTCCAGCAGTGCCTGAAGGACAATTAGTGATTGTAGACACAAATTATTGGTGCAGTTTGGGCTGGAGACCTTCCTGGTCCAGAATAAGTTGGAGGGGTCTCTGTGGACTGCCAAGGTCTCTTTGTGGGCTAAGAAGGGTGTGAAACCACTGGCCAGCATTATTCAGAAGATCTAATATTGTATAATAAGGCTTTCTGAAGATTTTTCTCTAGACTGAGGGAAGAATAGCACATCTTTTGTGCTGCCTGAACTATTCTGGTATAAATAAATTATCTGGAATATTAGGATGGTTTTTTTTTCCTGTCCAGCACTCATTTATTGATTCGCTGCTTTCTCTGGGCAGGGATTGCTTTTGCCTAAGTTCTCCATAGTTCCACCTACAAATTTCTCTCAAATTCTTCATCTCCAAACCTTTTATTTTTCACCTGGCTGTAGCTCAGATGAATTATGATGATTTTCTTTCTTAAGTGACATTTTCCATCTGACTCTCTCCAGAGCACTTCTGCATTTTCTTCCTGAAAATTTTAAATATTTCTACTCATGCAGAGCCTTGATCTGGCCCAAATTCTGATGTGGATTTCTCTAAATCATCTCCAGTGATGACTTTAGGAAAGAGGAACACAGGAGATCTGCCTTGTCCCAAATAAAGGCACCACCTGGGTGATGCTGCTCCAGCCTTCATGAGATGTTCCACACTGTGGAGAAAGGAAAGGGTGTTGAGGAGAAGCCTCTGTTCTGCCACAAAAATCCCTCTGAAAAACCTGGAAAACAGCTTTTCCCTATCTTCTCCCAAACTGCAGGAATTCCCCCTGACCTGCAGAGTCTCTGCTGAGTGTTAGAACTTTGGGGTATTTATTTAAGTTACTGCGGTGACTTTCATCTTTTCTTGCTTGTCACAGTAAATCAAAGTTAAAAGCAGGAGATATTGCTATGGAGAAATGATAATCTTAAAAAATGATGTTTAATAATGTGCCCTGAATTGTGCTGATGGACCTGTGGGCTTTGGGAGCTGACAGTGAGAGGTGCCTTGGTCACCACCACGAGTCTGGGTGAAACCTCCACGCACAGGGGATGTGCTGGACTCACCTTGAAATTCAAACCAGATCCATTTTTAAATCCCCTGGGAACTCTCTCACACTCCCTGGCTACATCAAAAGCAAGGCAAGCCTTTATCTTCAGTGCTGCTGAACATCAGCTGAAAAAACCTCAGTGGGCAAATGTGCAAAATTATCCCTTTGTGCTCTGGGCTTGCTTCAAAAAGGTTTCCATTTCTCCTTGCATCAGTGCATTTGTTTTCTGTTGGGGGTTAACTTTTCCCCAGTTAATTCACACGAGGAGCTCTGGAAAGTGGAAAGTGAAATCTCCCTCTCACTGGATTTTGCAAACAGGTTCTGCTCAGACCAGATCTCAGCCTGTGACCCCATGTGAGGATGAAAAAGGGATGAGAATTAACTCCTCTCACACTGCGCCTCATTTCCCACCACAAAGAAGAATTGGAGGTACAGCCTGAGAAAAACTTTTTTAGTTTATTTTCAATTTATTAAAAAAACACCCCAAACTCTGTCAACATGACATGAAAATTTGTCTGAGCTTTTGGTAGACTTAAAAATAATAATTAAGATTTCTCTTGGAGTTGAACAGAATGTTCCTTTCAAATCCAAAATTAAATACCCTTTTCTACTTGAAAGCTTGCTTAAACACCTACAAATGAGATGAAAATACATTTAGGAAGTAAACATTGAATTAAAAATTATGCTGATTTACAGCAGGAAGTTTGGACATACCTGAGGTTTGGGGTTTGCTCTTTGGGGGATTTTTTTCCCCACAGTTTCTTTTGACCAAAGAAACCTGGCAAAAATGAGCAATTCAATAAAAGTTTCAGATTCTAAGATTTTCTGCAATGGCCTATAAGAAAGGTTACACTGATCTTTGATGCTCAGGGTAGAAGAAGTTAACGCAAAATACTGATTTTGGAGAATGCTCTTAAAAATATAAACTGTCTGATAAAAAATTGTAACTGTGGAAGACCTGCACTGAGTCCTTCATCAGTGGTATCCCAAATTTCCAGTGAAATTGGGTCCTGTTCTACCTCTTGGGGCCAGAAATCCTAAACCCCCTGATCCCCCCAAAATCCCCTGGAGCCTCTGGTCATTATCTGGTGGTGAAGCCACCAGAATTTCTGAGGCAGGAGCTGATCATGGCCCAGGACTGGAAGGAAGGATTACAGCACTCGTGTTTTTCATTGGAATTGAGATGTTCAGAAGAGATCCTGGAGCCAGGGAAATCCGCAGGTGTGGGTGGCAGGTTCAGTGGCATTAGGAACAGGCAGTGCATCACAGAGGGATTGAAAAGGAAAGTGCAAACTGCACCAGCAAATCGTTCTGAAATTTAAAAAAAACCTAAAAAACAGCAAACCCAACCCAAACCTGTCCCTTTCCCAGGAGCTTGGAAACGCCACTTCTGCCTGCAAGAAAATCCCTGCCAAGTGACAGCATGGATCGTGGGGATGCAGAGCTGCCTGATGCAGCCAAGCCCTGGGAATTTGAACAGTTAACAGCTGGACTAATTAGAGAGCCCAGTATTATTGGGATAACTGATAACCAGGGCTAAGCAAGGTTATTTTGCGAGTAATAGATTTGACTTTGCAAAGAGCAGTGGATATTTGCAGAGCTAATGAAAACTGCGCTTCCCAAATTAAAGCAGGAGCAGGCAGGGAAGGAGCTGGAGTGCACCTAATTAAAAATGCATGCTGAGGCAGGGAGGCAGAGTCCAAGGGTAAACAAATGGCAGAAAGCAGATTTGTCTGCAATAAATGCAGAAGGAGGGATGAGGTGACTTGGGGTGCCCAGTCCCATGATGTAGAGGTGGAATGGCCATCCCTGGTGATGCCTCAGGATTTCAGCTTTTCTATTTTCCATCTGTTTGTAACCCTGCAGTTCTTTAGTGTGTAACTCCAAACCCCACACACAGTGGGAGCTGCTGCTTCCCCACTTGGGGCAGACACAACAATTCCTCTCCAGGCCTGGCAGCCAAGGACACCTCACTGCCCCAGGGCTGAGATGGGAACAAAAGTGACTTGGAGGGAGCAAACCTGGGCTCAATGACTTCATTACCTGGAGCTGGAATTGGGTGATTAACCCCAATATGCAAATGGACCAAACTGATCAAAGTGTGCAAACCCTGACCCATCATCCATTTTTGGGTGCAGCCCCTGGGGGCTTTGTCTGCCCTAAATGTACCTGAAGCCCTTCAATGAATAGAACAGCTTTTTATTGCCTTAATTCTGCCTGGCCTCTGTTTGGGTAGCCCAAAAAGCATCACTGGGAGCTCTCAAACCATGAGCAGATGTGGTCCTGCACAGCCTGGGGCAGTAGGAAAGGGGGAATGTGGAGGAAAGTCAGGCTTGGGGATCTTGGAGGGCTTTTCCATCCTAGGTGGTTCTGTGATTTGGTGGTTCTATAATTTGATGGTTCCATGATTTGGGGTTCCATGATTTCGTGGTTCCATAATTTGGTGGTTCCATGATTTGGTGGTTCCATGATTTGGTGGTTCCATGATTTGATGGTTCTATGATTTGGTGGTTCCATGATTTGGTGGTTCTGTGATTTGGTGGTTCCATGATTTGGTGGTTCCATGATTTGGTGGTTCCGTGATTTGGTGGTTCTGTGATTTGGTGGTTCCATGATTTGGTGGTTCCATGATTTGGTAGTTCCATGATTTGGTGGTTCTGTGATTTGGTGGTTCCATGATTTGGTGGTTCCATAATTTGGTAGTTCCATGATTTGGTGGTTCTGTGATTTGGTGGTTCTGTGATTTGTTCACTTCTCCTCTCTGAGCAGAACCTTGGGGCTGCGGGGCTGGCTGACCCCAAACACAGCACGGGGCATTGTACCCCCTACAGAGCTGCTCCCTAAAGACTCTGCCTGTTGACATGCAAATGAGCTTTGATTTAAACTCATTAGCATTTCCCTGTCTAAGCCCTAGGTTGAGTTATTCTTAGACTCCTTTCTCTTGGAGGAATTATGACGTATTTATCTGACAGAGTGACGACCATCTCCCGCCTCATCTTCATAATCTAACCCAACCTTCACCGTTCTCCTCAGCTTTGTTGGACAAGGAATGTGTCACAGGCACAGCTGTGTGGCATCTGCCTTTCCCAGCCTGCAGTTTGGATAAACTTAGCTTTGCTTTGGTGCTCTGGGTTGGTGCAGCAGGATCCCAACTCTGGGAAAAACTCCCAAGGATTTGGCAGCTCCAGCTGCTCGCACTCAGGATTGGGCTTGTGTTTCTGGTCCTCTCATATCAGAGTTCAAAGCAAAATTCTCCTTTAATCTGCCTGAGGTTTCATTATTGCTATTATTTTTTATTGTCATATCCCTCCCTGTCTTTCCAACAGGAAAAGGAAATCATATATGAGAAGGATATATAGGATAAGGCGCAGCATGAATTTTCAATATGTCATAAATTGGCTGGAAAACTAATCCAGCAACTGTGTGGAATAAAGGTTTGCTGAGCACTTGCTGGTATTTCTGGTTTAGTTATGGAAACAACTTTGGCATGATGATGGGGATTAGGAATTTGCAAAAGCAAAGCTGTTCACTTTGGATGCAGAAAAGGTAGGGGCATTATATCAAATAATGAATGGCTGAGAAAGGTTCTCAGCACCTCAGATCGTGCAAATGAGGGATCATTGAACATTATCCACTTTAACCCAAGTGGATAAAAAGGAGCTGTTTTCGTGGAGTGCCTGATTAGTTAGAGAAGTTAATTGATGCAAAAAATGGAGATGGATTCTAAAAGCTGGTCATTGCTAGAAGCAGCCAGTCTCTAATGATACCATTTTATCTTTTTGTGCTTTAATAGAAAGACATGCATCTATTTAGAGCATATTTAGCTGGAAATTTTAAAAGAGACACGAAGCTTCGTGCATCTGGGTTTAGAGGCACCTCACTAATGATTATGAATGAAGATGGAGTGCCTAACAGCCTAAATTGGCATGTTCCAGACATCTACTTCTTTCCAAAGCATCCTGTGCCAGCTCCTTGTCAAAGAGCAAACGTGGAAGTAGGAGCCTATGGATGTGAAGGGAATGAATTCCTGCATCTACACAGGGAAATATTTGGTGATGTCCCCACAGCAAATTCGTGGCCCATAACACAGGACATTTGTCAGGCATGGAAAACACCAGCAGAAACTGCCTCTCAATATCCTGACATTATTGCACTGGCTCCTGGCTGTGAAAAGTTTCCACATTTCAAGGCAAACTCAGATCTGTTCTGTTCAAACCACGGGGGGCAATTTGTCTTTTCAAGGGATTCATCCCAGCTGGCAGAGGAAGCTGAGCTGAAGGTCAAGGGCTGTCCAGAGAGGGGCTCCCAGCTCTGAGTGCCACCTTCCCATCCTCATCATCCTGGATTTGGATCAGCTCCCACCCTGCTCCTTACCTGAGCAGGTCACTTTTTACTGAGTTTGGACTGAAACTCTTAATACTACTGCACTGAAATGGCTGTAAAATCATTAAACATCTCTTGTTTTCCTTAACCTAAAGTCATTTAAATCACAAAGCTCCCAGAGAGTGTTGCTGGGACTGGAATTCCCAGATGTGATCGTGATTTAATGCAAAATGAAGTCTTATCATATTAAGCATAATTTTTATCGTATCAGTGACTTACTTAACAGATTAGTAAATGTTGTTTTTCTAAAATCACCAGACAGCTCCTGAGATGTAATTGGATTATGGCAGTTCATTTTCTCCATCAGCTTTGCAACACTGCAAAAAGCAAGGATTTGCCATTAGGGTATGGAAATCACTCAAATTTCTCTTGTAATTAGACTTAGCCTGTCTTTGCTGTTGGCACATAAATATTGGGTTGTGTCTTCGTGCAGAAATCCCTGTTCCCTTTTAGACATACACGGAATAAAACCCATGTGAACTAAGGAAAGCTAAAAAGGGATGAATTTCTAAGCTCTGTAACAGAAGAGTTCACAGTTCATTAAATATTTTCAGGAGCATTTCAAAATGGTTTCAGGGATTGTCTTTATAGAGAGTGGAATTAGAAATGTTAAGATCTTTGGGATTGTTACTTCTTCATTTTTTTCCCCCCTTTTTTACTAAACTCAGTTAAATCTCACCAAGTTTTGATGTTTGGTGCTTTCAGACCAATTTCTGCAGCTTTCCCTTTTCAAAGCCACTGGGCCATGAATTTGTTGGCCACTGGAAAGGTGACTGTGGTTCAGAGAGTGAAAATAAGGGCTGAAGATTATGTACACTCTCAAGGTCAAGTCTGAAACAGTATAAATCCATCTCTATAGAGCTGCTTTAAAGTTACATTAAAGTTTCAGCTGCTCCTCATAGTGAAAATGCTTTTTCCTTACCCTGATCTGAAGTTTTTAGGGTCACCCTTGCAAGGAGCTTTGCTGGTACTTAAAGACTGATCCAGTCCCATCAAATCAGGATGAAGACTTTTTCTTTCTCTCTCCACTCCAGCAGAACTCATAAAATTCACCCTTTATTGACCAAGTGGATGTTATGTGTCAGATCTGAGCACCTGGAATATGTGGGGTTTATTACTGCTCTACTCTCAGCAAGAGGAACTTTATTCCTGCAAAATCTCCTGGATGGAATTACAGTTTATCCAGCAATATCGAGTACTATGAATTCATGTGCATGGAAATCTCTGAGAGCTCCACTTGTACAGCACAAAATTTAGACATCTGAGCCACATTTTCATTTTCATATCATTTACTCTCGCCTACTAATAGCAATATTTGGAATAATTAGTTACAATTCAGCCTGAAGGTCTCAATTTCCATTTAACTGGCAAACTTCTACAAGCAGCACACATTAGCAGTTTGAAATGTCACAGCAAAGTTTAATCAGGCAAGACAATGCATGAAAATGCTTTAAAAATATTTCTAATTGGCAATGCAATTATTTAACTGATTGTCTAAACTGTGGTGCCTTTGGACACTTTGTCCAAGGCTTTCAACTGAGACTTTCCAAAATGAAAACTGTAAATCCAAGAAAACTGTGAACCCAAGATAACTGAATCCAAGGCCAGGTTGGACTGGGTTTGGTGGGATGGTGGAAGATGTCTCTGCCTGAGGGTGGAATGAGAGGGGCTTGAAGGTCCCTTAAAATCCAAACCATTCTGGGATCTGTAATCAACCAGGCAACATCCTCGAGGCAACTCCTTTGTTATGGAGCAAATCTTTAAGCCAGAACTAACACCACTGGTGCAGATAGTGAGGAGTGAAGGGCTGCACATGAAGGTATTGCATTTTTTGGGAAAGAGTTTAAACCCAGAGGTTATGCTCTGGTTAAGGAGAGCAGCTCCAAGTGCAGAACTCATCCCATTCCTCTGTGGATTGCTTGAGCCTTGACAATTCCCACCTCAGCCAGACCACAGGATGCCTTTCCCAAAGGCAGCAGCCTTGGAGGAACAACCTCCCAAACACATTTTCCCCAAATCTGTCCCCATTCTGCAGTAAATGCCATCTCACTGCCTGCACTGGGACCATTCCCTGCCTCGTGGGCAGCAGATCCTGCTGCAGATCTGCCTGCACTCACAGAGAATTTCCTGTGCCATCTGGATACAGAGCTGGATGAGGAAGCTGGGAATTCTCACAGGTCCTCAGATGAGCTGTGTCTGCAGGTTTTTAAAGGCACATCCCCAGGGAGCAGCAGCTGCTCTCTGTGTGTGTGTGTCCCTCTCCCTGCGCTCACCATCACTGGAGGGAGCCAGGCCTCGCACTGAGGAGGATAATTAAGTGAAATAATCTTTCTTTACTGTGTCTTTCAATTCCCCACTCCCTGCTCTGCCTTTACTCTTCCCCAGAGAGCTGCTTTTTACTGCTAACACTACTTTGGCCAGAAGGCTGCATAAATCACCTGCTGAGGAACCCAGGTCTCACCCGTGGCTCCTCCAGTACCACCCCATGCAACAGTTCCTCAACACATCATTCCACAGTGATGGCTCAGGTACAAATGAGAGAGCTGGATTCAAACAATTAAAGCAGTTAATAAGCTCATCCCATGGCCTGTTTGAAAGCCAGGGTTAGAAATTAACCAGGGGTCAAGCAGAAGGGAAATATCTTGGTTCTGATGCTGCCACTCTCAGGGAATATAAAGAACAGAACATCCTTACCTGGCTGGCCAGGGTAAGGATGTATTTAGCAAATGGCAGTGATGATTATGGAAGGATTTAATCACCTGACAGGTAAAGAATAATCCTTCCCCCTCTTGGAAATCATCCCTGGCAAATTTTGTCCATTTGGAGCTGTCATAAGGGAAGAATCCAGACTCTGACCCAGGAGAGTGGAGCTGATCCCTGCTGCTCCCACCTTTTCCTCTCTTCTCCCTGCACTCATTTCTGTGCCTCTGCCTGGAGAAGGGTGATAACAACACTTCCTATATTCCATGTGGGTTTTTTTTTAACTTCCAAATCCTATTGTCAGGAATCAGAAGGTGCACATGAATGGAGAGCACCTCACTCAGCTACCTGAGCATCATGGCAGGATGCTGCTCTTGTAACAACACAGTAAAATAAGAGCAATAATAATAACAACAACAAAAAATTAAATAAGGATACCTCTTTAAAAAGAAGAAAAAAAATCAATACAGTTTTGAAAAACCTGCTTTTCCTCCCTTTTCATCACTATTCCCTTTCCCTTCCCCTGCTCCCTCATTCTTCTCCTCCCTGCCAGCCCTGCAGAACATGAAATGGATTTTCCCCCCCCAGCTGGGAGCCTCTGCCAGTGGATATTGCTGCTGTGGAATGCTCTTATTTCAAGGTGCTGGCAGGGATTGTAAGACAGAGTTGAGCGAGTGAGTGAATTCCAAACTCACAAAATTACATGCCTACAGCACATCATATGGTTAATAAAATGGAAAAATCGAAGCTGTGGTCCCACAAGTTCTCTCCTTTAAAGCTCAGACACCTTTAGTTTATGAATTAGTAAGCCTTTTTCATTTCATAGTCCAGAGGGGATTGCTGTTTGCTGCCCTGCTCCTCCCGGTCCTGCTGTGCTGTGCTCTCTTATAACTTTTATTTTAACCTTCTACTACTTTTAATTGCATTTGAGGAAGAATTCTGCCTGGGAAAATGCTCCCTTCCTCCCTGCCTGACAGCAGTTGCCTTTGGAATAGTCAGAAACATCATTAAAACTTGGAATGATTTTCAGTTCTCCCATTGATCATTTATAATGTTTCATCCTTACCTTGTGTAAATAGGGTGAAGGCAACTACAGGGCTTCTCCTGCATTTCTATGGAGAAATTCAGGAGGAATTCCTCCATGGAGAGGGTGCTCAGGCACTGGAACTGCCCAGGGAGGTTTGGAGTGCCCATCCCTGGCGGTGCCCAAGGAATTCCTGGAGGTGGCACTCGGGTGGGGACAGCTTGGACTTGATGCTCTTGGAGATCTTGTCCAACCTCTCAGTTCTGGGATTCCTGAATGTCCCAAACGCAGCAGCCACGCCTGGGGTCACTCTGCATGCATTAAACATTGGAATTTATTAGACCAAAAGCTGCTTGCAGACAAATCCTGGGGAACAGCAAATGCTTCCCTGAGAGCAGCACGAGTCCTGCTCCGTCCCTCAATCCCATGGATAAGTAATGCCTGGGGAAGGAAGGAACATCTCTAATCATTCTGCTAAGAGGCTCTATCAACACTTTGAAAATGACTAATGGCATTTAACTCCCAGATTCTATTTGTTTATAAACTGACTCCACTTAACTCTTGGGATAGCTGAGTTTAGTAAGTGCTCATGGAAGGCTCGTGGAGCACAACCACGTTCTGAGCCTGGGATGAAATTGTTCTCCAAGGAATACTTAGGAATACTTGCAACAACGAGTGCTTTGGCTAATGACAGCAAACATCCTTTTGTGAAGGCTTTATTTACACAGCCCTCTGATTTATTTTGGAGTTGGGAAAAGAGTTCTTCCCAAACAGACAAACCCTGGGGAAATGGGTATTGAACCTGCCTTTTTTGGGGCTGTTATTGTGGCACATTCCTGGCTGGGAGTGTTTTGGAAACAAACCATATCCACAGCTCTTGGCTGAGCAAATGAGGCTTATCTCTGTGCTCTGATCTGGCTGAGCTCAGGCAGGTAAAGGTGTTTAACATGTTCCCAGTGTCAGAGCTGGGTTCCCCTCCCTGCCTGACATTTGCTGCTTATCTCTGACAATTAGTTGTGCTGAAATCACCTTGTTTGCTCCATTATCAGGGAAGGAGGACAGCTCTGCACTCACAGCTCTGCCTGCAATCTTGTTTTCTACAGCAGGATGGAATTTATTAACCCTTCACTCCTGCAGGGCTTTTACTTTCAGAAATTTCTGCTTTTTAATGGAAAGGTAGGGATTTATTTTTTTCTAGGATGTCATTGGTGATACCCCAGGGATGTGTAATTTGTATAGGATTCATTTCTGTATGCCTTGTAAAGTTGATGAATCTCTTGAGAATCTTTACAGAGACTACATAGATGGAAGATATATAATGTCTGTTATTACTACAGACTGGGGTATCCTGAAAATTGAGATAACTTAAGAGGGAATAAGAAGGACCCACCTAAAAATGTGCATTAAAATATAATATTTTGATCAAATTAGTGATAACCATTTTCCTAACAAACCCCAGTCATTTTTCATTTTGATTATAGTTTTTCTCTACCTTTCACACCTGCTTTTCATGATGAATTGTGGCTGTTGCTCTGCCTCCTCAAGCTCTGCTGGAGCCACGTGTATTTGGGATTTGCGGTGGTTCATTTTTAAAAGAGTTGTGTGAAAATGATCTTTATGTGTTTGGAGTCAAAATTAACCTTGAAAGAAAAGTCAAAACAACACAATGTACATAGCTCTGGTAAGTCATAAATCATAGGATCATGGAATGGGTTGGAAGGACCCTGAAGTTTATCCCGTTCCACCCCTGCCAGGGCAGGGACAACTTGCACTGTCCCAGCTGCTCCAAGCCCTGTCCAGCCCGGCCTTGGGCACTGCCAGGGATCCAGGGGCAGCCACAGCTGCTCTGGAATTCCATTCCACTCCATTCCACTCCATTCCATTCCATTCCATTCCATTCCATTCCATTCCATTCCATTCCATTCCATTCCATTCCATTCCATTCCATTCCATTCCACTCCATTCCATTCCATTCCATCCCACTCCATTCCATTCCATTCCATTCCATTCCATTCCATTCCATTCCATTCCATTCCATTCCATTCCATCCCACTCCATTCCATTCCATTCCATTCCATTCCATCCCACTCCATTCCATTGTTCCCTCCCAAGGAACAATTCCTAATTCCCAATATCCCATCCATTCCCTTCCCTCTGGCAGTAGCAGCCATTCCCTGTGTCCTGTCCCTCCAGTCTCTCCCCATCTTCCCTGTTGGCTCCTTCAGATCCTCTTCTGCTTTTCCCTCACAAAAAGTGAATCCCTCAATTCATTACCAAGTTCAGCAGAATTGTGACATCCAGCACCCCTGATCTCTCCTGCTTTCTGCATTGTTTACATCTAATCAGCTTTCTGTGCTGGGTTTATCCTTCCCCACACAGGCTGCAGTTCCACATGCAGTCCAAATTTAAGGTTTTTTACTCTGTTTAGGTGGAAAGATTTTATTTCTGAAGCAGCTCTTGAGAGAACAGATCAGGCTTTGGCTGTTGCTCATTAACACCTGCCCGTTAAAGTGTAAATTTCAGACAGGAACACAGAGGCACCACAGAGCTCACTCTGAGTATCTCCTCTAAAAAGGTTTTTGCGGGGTGAATTTCAAGGGTTGCTTACAGTTTTATGCCTTCAGCTCCATTCTGCTGTCCTGTAATAAATGCAGCCCTGGAGGACTCCTCTGAAGAGTAACTTCATTCCTTCCCTCTTGACAAGAATATGATGAGTCCAGCACTGGGCTGTAGTGATGCTATGTGATTTTTAGCCATAATGTCATTTAAAAATATGGATTCATTTACATTATTCAGAACTGCTAAACTTGATGGTCCTCATCCTGACGACCTTTGCTTCTAATTTTGTAAAACTTGGCTGAAGGAGGGATGAAAATTCACCTGATACACTCAATGTATCACAGACAGTGAAATCTGGTGGAAATCTGCTCTTCCTTCCACCCATTCAGCTCCCATTGATTTTAAATGAGAATATTATTAATTTTGGTAGCACAAAGGCTTTCTTTTTGCTAATTAAGCCCCTCCCAATTAACACATTTCTCTTTATAAGCCTCCTCCAGGGAGTAGGAGGGTTTCTTAAGGAGAAGAAAACTCAGCAGAGGGAGGGTAACTCACCATGGCAGGTTGATGGGACAGGAAACAAGCACCAACATTTCCAGGAATGACTCTGACTCCTTTCCCTTCACATGGGGAGAAGTTCATCTGAAACCAAGAGACATTTTTTTTTTTTTTACCTGACACAATTTTTCCTACTGCCTGACATCAGCTTTGGATCAGTGAAAAGGAGGAATCCAAAGGTAAATAATGTGTGCAAACAAATTCGTTGTGAGGTGACGTTAGATGAGAAGAGCCCAGAGACAGCCCCTCTGATCTGAGCTCTTCAAACACAGCTCCTGCATTTGCATGAAAGCTGCATCTCAGAGAAACCTCTAAGACAACAGCCAGGCAGCCACAAAGTGATTGCCACAGCCCTGACATCACTTTGAAAACACTCAGCCTAATTCTCTCAAAATTTGACAATTAATTGAAATTTGGTTACTTGCAATCACAGGAATGAAAGCAAAAAAGGGAAAAGTGTAACAAGGCAAGGCTGGTGATTAAATAGCAAGTTTTAATTGCTTCAGAGTTGATGAGCTTTTGGTGGCACTTAGGAGTCAAATGTCCATGGAAATACAGAAATCCCCACTTGAGTCAAATCCCCAGGAATGGTGATTCCAGCTGGCTGAGGCAGTGAGGGACCATCCCCAAAAGCTGGATGAAGGTTTTGGGAGGATAAACCCCCCCTTTTGGGAGGATAAACCCCCCCCTTTTGGGAGGATAAAACCCCCCCTTTTGGGAGGATAAACCCCTCCCAACACCTCCTGCTGAATTTCCATGCACTGATCACTGCAAAGGGAAGAAAAATGTGATTTCCATAAAGGAGAGGCTGGATGGATCAATCCCAGGAGCAGGGAGAGGGATGGGGCTTTGCTGAGCGCTGGTTCCACACCTGGGGGTACAGAAGAGAGCTGAAGTTTTTGAAATGTGGAGAAGAAATAAATGCCTAGGAGGTGAAAGAGTTTTAAATGACTTCTAAGGCTGAAGTTTTGCTCTCAAGGTCAAAAGGCCCCTGCACCTGACTTGTGGAAGGAGAGCAGAAATTTTAATTGCTGGCTAGGAAAAAAAAAAGCCATAGTGGGAAAATAATTCCTTGACTCCTTGAGATAAATCAGAGCAAATTCTGGAGAGCTATGTGTGAATACAGCCAGGGGAATTGGAATTAGAAACAATGAGTGAGGTTAAAGCTCCAAAACAAGTCTCCAAGTGGGAGGAAATGGTGGTGTCACTCACTCTGAGGCAAACTGCAGTGCATGGGACAGCTGAGAATTTGAGGTCAGCCTCTCTAGGCTCAGCTCAATTTGAGGTTAGCCTCTCTAGGCTCAGCTCATTGCCAGCTTAGGAGCAGCCTACAGACAGACCTGATGTGAAATCCTAAGGGGCCGCCTGACAATAGAATATCAGGTTAAAAACCTGCTGGGCTGTGCCTGGTGCTGGGGGAGCTGGGGCAGCCCAGTTCAGGCTCCTCATCAGTCTCTAATGAGGAAAAGGCATTTGCAAAATTTCTGGCTTTTTCTTAATAAATTGGACCATTAGCTGCTGAAATAAAACACAAGGCGTGAAAAAGAAAACATTACTCCCTGAACAAAGCAAACACGCTCTGATTAATTTACTTTCTTTCTGAGTTGACAGCAGAGGTCAGCAAGGAAGACAACAGAAAATCCCATTTTCTCAGCTTGGTTTCAGGTTTTTTAGGGAGGTCACTGCGAGCAATCACCCACCTGGGCACTGAAACGTTACCTCAAATTACCTGCAAGTCCTGGCCACTTTTTATCCTGCTGCTTTGGTGTCACACCGTGGAAACCATTGGCACGTTTCCACCTTTGGAAATCTTCCTCCTCAGACACTGGATTTGCTCTTTTTCTTTTTCCTCCATAAGCTTTCATTCTATTATAATTATAATTATAATCAATTGTGTTGTGAAGCTGTGGTTTCCCCATCTCTGGAGGTGCCCAAGGCCAGATTGGAAGGTGTCCTTGCCCATGGAAGGAGGTTGGAACAAGGTGAACTTTAAGGTCCCTTCCCACCCAAACCATTCATTCTATGAAGTGGGGAAAAAAACCCACAAAAATAAAATGCCATTTATTTTAAACATCTTCTCTAATCCATATTCCCCCCTTTACACTCATTATTACATTTTTTGTTTAAATATTGTATTTTTTGAGGAACTCATCCCTAGAACTACAATTAAAAGGAAGCACTGGCTGACTCAGCATTAAGTTTGCTCTTCAACCCTTATCTCTCACCTCTTCCTTCTTCTCAAAGCTTCCTCTTCTCCACACTCCATAAACCCTGAACACTAGAAATAACATGCAGACCACAATTAGCTTTTTCCAGAAAAAAATAACTCTAAATATAATATAGGTATGGGATCTTATCATCAGGGTTTTAATAGAGGCAATGAATTAAAAAAAAAAAGAAAAAACACAATAAATTACCATTAATTTTATAATATCATTTGTGTTTGTATAGAAAGACTTATAAAGAATAAAGATGTTACTGGTTAGATTTTTTCCAGCAAAGAATTGCTTCATTTAGACGTATTTAACATGATTTTTTTTTTTTTTTGCGTAAGTCAATAAAACAAAGAAACAAGGAAAAATATTTATTTCATCATTATAAACTATGGAACTGGGTGGATTATTTTTGTCACTTCTGCAGTGCAGCAGAGAGGTCTATTTGTAGAGAACCAGAGCCCTCCTTTGATGTGGGTGCTCTTAAACAGCTTAATTGCAAGGCAGATGGTAAGAAACAACACACACAAAAAAAAAAAAATCAACCCTGCTGAAACAAAACCCTGCATAAAGGTGGAAAATTGCTTGAGGAATGCTCTGGTCTCACAGGGAGAAATCTTTCTGTTTGTAGCTGGTAACTGCAAACTCCAAGGCTGTGATTAGGCTTTAATGCAGAAGAGGTAACACGATGTAGCTGATGAAAACATGTCAACACAGCGTGGGGGAAAGAACAAGGAGGCGACTTTTGCCTCAAAAGAAAAGTTTCAGATCTTCAAACACTCCCTGACTTTGGTAGCAACAATTGGGGGGAAGAAAAAGCTTCAGTACAAAACATCCAAAGTGTTTTATCAAATTTCTGCAGGCTTGTTAATGTTATGGGCTGCAGAAAATGTAGATTTTTTCCCCTCAGGTCCCCAGTTTTAGGTGCAATATGATGTCATGGGGAATTTGGCACAGGACCAAACACAGCCTGAGCTCCAGGAGCATCTCCAGCACCAGGCTGAGCAGGGCTTGGAGCAGTCTGGGATAGTGGAAGGTGTCCCTGCCATGGCAGGGGGTGGATTAGATGATCTTTAATATCCTTTCCTACCCAAACCATTCTGGGATTCCAGGATATTGGTGATCTTGTTGGTGGATATCTCAAGGTGGAATATTTGGTGGCCTTATGGGGAACACTAAAAATTGCCAAAAAAGGGCCTCACCTCCAGCTGTATTCTCTGCTTAACCATATTAATGATAATTATATTACAGATACAGATACATTACTTTCCAATATCCTTTCCAACCCAAACCATTCTGGGATTCCAGGATATTTGTGATCTTGTTGGTGGATCCCTCAAGGTGGAATATTATTTGGTGGCCTTATGGGGAACACTAAAAATCGCCAAAAAGGGCCTCACCTCCAGCTGTATTCTCTGCTTAACCATATTAATGATAATTATATTACAGATACAGATATATTGCTTTCCAATCTCCTTTCCAACCCAAACCATTCTGGGATTCCAGGATATTGGTGATCTTGTTGGTGGATCCCTCAAGGTGGAATATTATTTGGTAGCCTTATGGGGAACACTGAAAGTTGCCAAAAAAGGGCCTCACCTGCAGCTGTATTCTCTGCTTAACCATATTAATGATGATTATAATAAAGATATGGATACATTACTTCAAGCCAAATAATGCAATACAAAAAGCACCAAAACATGAGGAAAGCAGTGTCATCCATTAGTAATTCCAAAGCTAGGACTGAAATTCCAGCTGAAATAACAACTCCCTACAGGCAACACAGGTTTAGAGGGGAAAAAATATAAATTGTGCTCTCTTGCAGTGGAGAACCACAACCTTGATAGCCCTGAGGGGATTCCACCTCAGCCCAGGCAGGACATTAGGAGTGAATTACCCATGGACTGGATTGATAATCAATGGAAAATACAAGGTGTTTAGAGAATACATTGCAAAAATCATGCCAAGACGAGCAGCGGAGTTTTCTTGTTTCTGAGGAATGACTGTATGAGCAAAAAAAGAAAAAAATCTGGCCTGAAAGTGAAAATTCAAATGCAGGCTCACAAATCCTTCTGGTGACTTCAAAGTTTTAAAAATTTCTAAACTGTAGATGTGGGGAGGGTAGGTATCCTGTTTCTGAGGAGTCACAATCATCATTTTAAGGACTTTTTTCTACCTTTGTTATTCCATAGACTCCTGTGCAGGGTTGGAAGAGACTTAAAGCCCATCTTATCCCAACTCCCTGCCATGGGCAGAAACACCTTCCACAACACCACCAGATCATGGCTAAATCTAAGGAAATTGTAAACAAATAAAAATAAAAATTAAAAAAAATGAATAAAGCAATTATAACTCCAGGTAGGGACTCTGGGATTAAAATTGCTGTTCCAGGAAAGGGAAACAATTCCACATTTTGGGGGTAAGGAATAAAGGCAAAACCTGGACTTGGATGCCAAAATGCTTAAAGATCCTCAAATAAATATATTTCCAGCATTACTGAGATTATTTTGTGACAGATTTTGACCACTGGCAGTGGAATTAAGAGCTCTTTGCAGGGTTCTCCATCTAAATTTCACGACTGCCAGATCCTAATCTCAGGTCCATGTCATGCCTTGTTTGCTCCACGCTGTGATGCTCCCTGCATATCCATTAGCCACACTTCCTTCCCTCCTTCTCCTGAGGTTCTCCCAGATATATTGCCCTTCTGAGATTAAAATCTGGACCTAAATCTCCAAAGCAATTACACAGACAAAAAGCAGCAATCTCCTCCTGCTCGGGGGGCAGGGGTGGGATGGGGGATTCTCCACGTCCTGCAGGAGGGATCAATACCTGCACAGATATTCCTGCCTTGATCTCCTTGCTCTGTAAAGCTGCAGGAGTTTGTTGCAGATTTTAATGGAAAGACAATTGGACAATATGGATTTTTCTTCCCTCCTGGGAAGGGTGTGTTTAAAGAGCCAAAGCAAAACAAACGAGGGGTGGAAACAACAGCCTGGGTTTGTTTTTTGCCTTTGTTTGAAATAAAATGCTACTGATTTTTTTAGTGTCTTTGAATACCTTTTCCTGGTGTCTTTGAATACCTTTTTTTGTGTCTTTGAATACTTTTTTTGGTGTCTTTGAATACTTTTTCCCGTCTCTCTGAATGCTTTTTTTGGCAGGTTTTCTGAATAAAAATTAGTAAACAGAGAGAAAGAAGCTGCTTTTGAGGTCCTCAAGAATTGGAGTTTTGGAGTGTGTTATGCCTGTTAAAGTTCTAATGACTGAGAGTGACATAAAAATGGATTTATCCTTTTTTTTTTACAAATAAAGTTTTATAGTGAATCAATCCTAAATCACTTTATGCTGGCTCTGTTCCCACACGTACTTAAACAAGTCGTGGTGCCTGGGATCACTGCACTGGCATTTATTGCTTATTTTGAAAGGCAGGAGGAGAGATTTTTGAAACATTTCATGTCATTACAATCCCACAACCATTAATAGGTGAGGAGAGCTTTTTCCCCACCACAAAGAGACAATTTCAAGTTAAATATGCACAGCAAGAGGCTTTGCCTACAGGGCCAGCAGAGCTGGGATTTCCCTGAGCACTCAATGAACTCCTCATTTTCCCATGTTCAGGTGTCAGGGCAGAAATCAGCTTCTCTCAGGCCCAATTCATGCCTGAAGTTGTCCAGTGATTTTGGGGATTTTTAAATCTTAGCTGCTCATGGGAAGTGATGGGTGGAATGTGGTCTGCACAAAGTCTTGCTTGTAATCCAACACAAACCAGGCTGCATTGTCAAACATTCCAGTATTTCCAACATGAACAGAATCAGAAGCAGGAGTACCTGGGGGATTTTGGATCAAAATCACTGTAATTTGCAGATTTTGCTGCATTACAGAAGAAGAAACTTTTTCTTTTGGGCGCAGTTACCAAAGATTACAGAAGACAAGAAGGTTGGAAAAGGATTAAAATAGAAGAATTTAAGAGTCTTATCATTAGCCACACTGCTTTTATGCTATTAAAAGCAAATCCACTGAGGTTAACACTAAAGAATGTTGTCTATGAAATTTGCTTGATTTTAAACAGAAATAATTAAATACTGCTGTAGTTGTCTCAAGAAACAAATCCTTCTCAGGATCAAATATCTCCTTTTAGGTATAGAAGGGATTAAGTGCTATTGCAAAAATGTTCATGTAATTCTATTTAGAGCCATGAATTATGCAGGTAGGGAAAAGACCTATAGCAGGAATAAAATAATAGTAAAAAAAGAAACAAATATAGGTGGCATTTTTAATGTCAGATACAGAAGAATTCAGCCCTGGCAGCCCACAGTTCTCGATGACAAAGTTATGTGATCCTGCAACACTAAAAAGGGAAATTTAGATTTGCAATTAAAGAATTGAAATGGGGTTTTGCCTACCAGGGCCCTCCAAAGCAGCACTGTGCACCATTTGCACTAATGGATGGTTATTCCACGAGGCAACAGACACTTGGATGTGCTGATTCCTTATCTGACATTATTGAGAGGGAAGTGATGCTTTGCTAGAGTAACAACTGGATTTACCTAAATCAAATAATAGGATTTTGTTTACTTGTAAGGTCCTTTAACTTTCACTTTGCATTCTGGTCAATATTTTGGGTATTTTAAATATCTCCTGGTCTTTAGAGGGGGAAATCATCAGTGGGCTCAGAGCAGACACCTGAACTACATGTTGTGATTGTGGCTCTGCCAAACCACCATGGGAAAAACATTCCATGGATGTTGGTGCTTCATTTGCCCTTTTGGGAAAAAATAAACCAGCTCCAGATCCTGAGTCTTTCCCCTGGAAGGGCCAGGTTTTCCCTGTAAAATTGGAAGATTCCTATTTCATGGGTGTGTTGTGAAGATAAATAGCACTTAGAAGGTGTTTTGATGCACTCATGGATAAAGTCTGTGGATTGCTCTCAGTAGTTTCATTGGGATTCAAACTGGAGCTTGATTTCCTTTCCTTAAATTTATATTTCTTGCAGTTCTTTTTAAGGCTTCCAGAGGGGAAAAAAGAATTGAAGATTGTAAACCAAGAAGAAAGAGTCTTAAATCCTTTGATTCTACTTTTGTTCTAATGGTGAGGACTATCACCTGAAAAGAAGGTTTTATGGCTAAAATATCATTAGCTGCTATGACTGAGGCGCTCAGGACGTGCTATAAATTTCTCTTAACTGCTGCTGATCCTTAACTATAATCCACATCTAAACCTCACATCTAATCAGCCAACTAATCAACTTTTCAATCAACATTTCACAAGTAGTCTTGACCTCCCTAAGACCACAGCTTTATCAGCTTTATCCCGAAAGGCACAGCTCCGAGATTGGGAAATCCTGGGCACTGTATGAGGCTCAGAGTTTGGATTTTTATTCAGTATTTTGACCTTGAAACCCCTGAATCCATCAGATTTGTCAGTGACAAAAGTAAGATCAAGCCCTGGGTGCTGGGGGATCCTGTGCCAGTCTTGTTCGTCGTGGTCATGAGAAGTCACCACGGAGCAGAGCTGGGGGATGATCCCAAGGGATGATCCCTGAGGGCCAAGGGGTTTTCCAGGGCTGAAAACACCACCCAACACCCCTGGCAGGACAGAAACTGTGAATTTGGCCCCACATCTGGATGGCAGCCCAGAGCCCACAGCTGCAGCCAAAGGAGGCTGCTCCAGAGCGGGGTGTTCTACCCTGGGGACGATCCCCGTGAGAACTGGAGGTGTGCAGCCCAGGAAAAGGGAAAAGCCATCCCTGTGAGTGCCCTGGCAGCCATCCCTCAGCTGCTTGGAGCTCCAGCCAGACCAACTGGATGGCAAACAGCAGCTTTTCAGCAGGCACATTTGGGTTTTATTCTCCTGTGGGATCGGGAGTGATAAAACCTATTCATGGCAAGCACTTGAGGGACAATGTGGCTGCATGTGGGAGCTCCTTGTGCAGCTGCAGCTGCAGGGCTGGCACACACAGCCCTCCCTAAAGGCTCCATCTCCCCCCCTTTGTGGCAGATTTCCTGGGATTCAGCCCTGCCTGGTGCTGATGGCTGACCTGGGCACAGGTCTGATGTTTAAACAGATTTATTCCTCAGCAAGCAGTGGTGGGTAACAAATTTAATTCCATGAACACAGCAATGGCACAGCTACACATTTCCTCCCTCCTGTCCCTTTATGTTCCAGGCTGCCCTGGATAACCCAGAATCTTCCATAGCAGTATCACCAGTCCCAATTGCTCTGCAGCCCACCATTACTGCCAGCTAAACTGGGGTTTTAACTTTGTCTTTGTTCTCCCCAACACAAAACAGCAGAGACACCATTTTTTCCCCCCTCAGCAGCACTGAGAACAAGTGGATTAGTTCCTCTTTAAATATTTAATTCTAATTTTCTACAAGTGCAAGAGGAAGTTTGGGGAGCCAAGAGATGTTCTCCTTCCAGTGAATGAAAGGATGAGGTCAAAATCTTTGGGCAAAGATTTTGATCAAAGGCTTTGGTCAAAATCTGGGGGAAATCTCTTGTATTTATCAAGAAAATAGAGAACCCAGTGACCAATATCAGCTAAAGGCTCCCCACCAGGACAGCCACACTTTGTGATCATGACCTCCACAACGCTGACCTTTTTCCAAACGAGGCTTCAACCACAGGTCCAAATTGCAGACATTTATTACTGGAGATAAAGGAGTAAATCCATTACTGGGGTAATAATGGACAGTTTATCTTTCATGCACGTGAGTCTCTGTAAGGGAACCCAGAAAATCCTTCACCAGTGACTTGCAGGAGTGCTGGGGCAGGACAGAACGTGGGATGAGGGAGTCACTGCTGGGATCTGTGACCTCCAAGGGCTTTTCTTACCAAAACATTTGGAATTCTCTGCTTCTCCTCCAACTGCTGACCTTTCTTTGCCCTTCCCACACTACACCCCAAACCACACTGTTGGGCTCTGTGTTTAAAGAGTGTTTTGCTCCTGAAAGGTCACAATAAAATCTCTCTTTCCCGAGCTAATTCTACTCTTATGTGACTTAATTTCATTCTAAGACATCACAAAGTGCCAATAAAGGGTTTAAGTAAGGGGCTGCACCCAGTGATTGACTGAGTGGTCAGTTCTCCTGAGCTAATTACAGTCCTCTGAGCTGTTCTTAATGAGGGATTTTGACACAGGGGATGTAAAGTGACTCCTTTGTTCTACCTCCACTTGGTATCCCCATCCCTGGAAGTGTCCAAGGCCAGGCTGGACGAGGCTTGGAGCACCCTGGGACAGTGGAAGGTGTGGAACAAGATGGACTTCAAGGTCTTTTCCCACCCAAACCATTCCTGTGGATTCAACGAGGGTGAAATTAATAAATTAATAATTAGGTGGATACACAGATCCTAAGGATTGAGCACCAGCTATTACCAGAGATACAGAGAGGATAAAATATTCTGTTTACCAGCTGAAATAACAATCAGGCTGATTTAGGTTATCAGCTCCCTCACAGCACAAGACAGAATTAAAATGAGCTACCGTGGAGTTAATTTGAGATGTTTGTTTTTTCACCACACTTTATGCACCAAGAGGAGAAAAATTGGTGGAACAATTTTCATGAGCAATTTTCATGATATTTTTTTGAAATATCTGGTGTTCAATAGATACCAGGGACATTTCTGTGTGGAAGAGGATCTGGTAAATCCTTCCTGTCTTCTCTTGCAGAAGTAGGCTGAGGAGCTGGGAGGTTTCATCCAGGATTAATGCACTGATAGAAGTTAAATCAATGTATTTGGGATTTAACTCCTTGTGCCATTTCACAGTGATGGAATGGTTTGGGTTGGAAGGGACCTTCAAGACCCCCCCAGTTCCAACCCTCCACATGGCCAGGGACATCTTCCACTATCCCAGGATGCTCCAAACCCCAGCAAGGGGCTTTTCAACATTTCAGGTTGAAATTGCAAATATTTTTTTTTTAATAGACCAGGTGAAAGGCTGACCTCCCCAAAATGTAAAATTTCATTAAATCAGGCAGAAATGTGGAGACCAACTTTTCAGAACAGCAGTGGCATAGACTGAAGGCAGATTATTGGAGGACATGGATTCCTTTGGATTTCTGTGCTCAATGCTGGAAGCAAAAGGAAAGGTCTAGACTTGGTCTCAGGAATAAAAAATATCCTATAAAACATCCCTCATTTCATAGAACCATTAAGGGTTGAAAAGACCAAGATCATTAAGTCCAACCCCTCCTCACACATTTTGCCCAAGAGCTGAAACTGCAAATTTATGGAAGCAGCCCCACAGTTTCCAAGGGAATGTTTCACATAATTGTTTTATCCAGTACATTTCTGTACAGGAAAATGCACATCAGCCAAGCTTTTCTTTTATGCAGGAAACACAACCAAGCTCTGACCTCACTGACATTTGGGGGGTTTGATCACTGGCACTAAATGCTTAACAAGCAGAGATTTGATTGTGTGGCACAAAGCCTGCATAATTTATTTTTAATAGTCTGATAAAATCCCTTGCATGGGTGAAAGATGCACAAAGATTTGGATAGTGGAGAGGACTCCTCCTGGAAAGATTTATATGATATCTGTGTGATGGGAAGAGAGATGGGGTGTTAAACTGCTGGGAACTGTTGGAGTAAGAGCTAAGTAGAATGGGATAAATACTCTCATTTTAAGGAGAACATGAAAATCAGATTCTGAAATGTTGTCTCTAAAAGTGGGTTCTAAAGCTGTGTAGAAGTGCATTCTAAAAATACTCTTGGTGATATGGCTTAGTGGGGAAGGTGCTGTTTGGGCAAAGGTTGGACCTGGTGATCTCAGAGGTCTTTTCCAGCCTTAATGGTCCTGTGATGGTGTGAAAAAAATGAAAGAATCTGACTCCAGTACAGCTTTTCTTTGTCAGGTTTGTTATTTATCGATATCAGCCCCATAATCATCTCCAAACAGGACAAGGAGCACCCAGAGCAAACCTCCTGTAGGTTTCCCCAAAATTTTGGGAAGATTCTGAGCAAACAAAACCTTTCCTGAGCTGAGCTTTGCCTCTCACTGAGCTGCCTCCTTTGCAAGGCTTATCCTTGTAGGCTTTTATGCACCCTTGAAATATATTGGGTATTAAAATACAAAGCCAGGCTTATTCTTGAGTAGAGCCCTTCTTATTACAGTTCTACAAGGCAACAGCAATCCAAAATCATCCTGTGAGATGCACAAACTGACCTGCATTAGTTAATTTTCATTAGTTTTCATTCAACTTCATTAAAATCATAAGCAATGGTCTGTTTTAAGAGAGTGGAGTTTTAATTAAGCTGATCTTTGAGGAGGAAGTTGATGGGATTACATAAAGAGAGCTCTTTTTCAGCGTAATGAAAGTTGGTATAACTTTACCAAATTCAATTATTTCTTCCCAACGCAGCATGAAAAATATTTGGGAAACGACTGAAACAATTCTTAGAGCAAATTATAGCCCTGTCAGAGAACAAGAAATCAGTGTGTCAAAACACGAGGATATTTCTGTACAAAGCATCCAGCAAGTGACTTCATACAGACGATCCCTGTCTGCATATTATATTCCTCATTAAATCTATCTGCAGCTGGAAAGAGGAATATTTTCTGTTTGCCATTGGAAATTAAAGAAAAAGTAATAATAACCTGAATGAAAAACGTCCTCAAACATAATCCAAAGAAGGATGCAGGAAAATGTTATGTTTTAATTCATCTAAGCTCACTCGGTGCTGTAAAATCCTAGGTGCAGCTTTACAGCTTTTGTGAGCCCCAAATAACTACATTTTCTGCAGTAAAACCAGATCTATAAAATTCCACTCACTCTTCCCAGGTATACATTTTTAATAAGTGGATTTTATATAGTGGTTCCCTAAAAGAAGGGCTGAAATTACAGCCACTGCCAGACCACAGACACTGCACTGTTCATGTTTCACTTAGACCAAATTGTGATGAGGGCAGAGATGCTCCAAGAT
Organism: Fringilla coelebs; assembly: GCF_963513975.1. Classification (NCBI taxonomy): domain Eukaryota; kingdom Metazoa; phylum Chordata; class Aves; order Passeriformes; family Fringillidae; genus Fringilla; species Fringilla coelebs. The sequence continues at coordinate 20,032,024 of NC_140039.1, forward strand.
CATCCTGGGGAGAGTGGCTGGAAAAAGAGCTGGTGAAATTCCCTCTCCCATGGATCTGCTCCCACTGCCATCAACAGCTGTCTGGAAATGGAGGAACCAGGAGGGAGCAACAGCGCTTGAAGGGTTTTTGTAGAATATTCTAATAGCATTATCACAAAATCCCAGACTAGTGTGGGTTGGAAGGGACCTTAAATCCCACCCAGTGCCACCCTGCCATGGGCAGGGACACTTCCACTGTCCCAGGGTGCTCCAAGCCCCGTCCAGCCTGGCCTTGGACATTTCCAGGGATCCAACTTTTCTGGGAATTCCATTCCAGGGCCTCATCACCCTCCTGGGGAACAATCCCTTCCCAATATCCCATCTAAACCTGCTCTCTCCCAGTTTGAAGCCATTCTCCTTGTCCTGTCCCTACAGTTCCTGAAATACCCATATTTCTTTACTTCTTTTAGATCAAAACAGATTTCTTTTTCAAGTTTACACCCAGCATTTTGTTGCAGGGCTGAAATGTACTGAGCAGTGAGATACTAGTCTTTAAAGGATGCAAAAACCATAGAGAAAATTGAACCTATTTGCTGGTTTTAATCAATTTTTTATCAGTCTTGGTGAGAACCGTGCCTATGATGCAGCATTTATAGACTGTAATTCCTAATGCCTTATCATTAACTAGAATATTAGACATTTACCTGGTCAAGTGTAGCTCCAGAATCCCAGGATTCTGAGTTTGGAAAAGCCTTCCAGGATCATCAAGTCCAAGCTGTGCCAAATCCCCTCCCTGTCCCCTGTCACTGTAGGACATGAAAGAACACAGGCACACACTGCTGTTCTCAAGGTGAAGAGAAAAAAGGGGAGTTTATTTTCTGACATTTATAGATTTCCAAAAGTGACAGTGGGTTGGAGGGTGACAGTGCCACCTCTCCAATGACACTGCACCAACCAACAGTCCATCACATTTCTCCTCCTCCATAAAAGAATTCAAAACAATGAGTTATTTACAGAAAGGGTGTGAGAAAGTTTGCTACAAAAATGTCAACATAGAAGGCTCAGAAAATCTTAAAAAATCAAGGTGACAGTCCCCAGCCCAGAGCATGGAGTGCCACATCCAAGTGACACCTCCAGGGATGGGCACTCCAGACCTCCCTGGGCAGTTCCAATTCCTGAGCACCCTTTCCATGGGGAAATTCCTGCTGGTGTCCACCCTGAGCTCCCCTGGCCCAGCCTGGGGCCGTTCCCTCTCCTCCTGTCCCCTCTGTCCCCTCTGCCAAGTGTCAGACAGAGAAAGCCACACTTGAAAGGAGTGGCTTGGTTGGTAGCTACACCGATTTCTGTCAGCAGAGAGGGTTTGTGCATTTTTCTGTTCCAGCCTGGGTTTCTGAGCCCTCCCTGTCGCAGCTGAGTGGCTCCTGGCAGCTGACACCCATTAGGTGACATCTGGTGCCCTGGACTTGCAGGCAGTGATGCCTCTGTGCTCTCCTCCTCCACAGGGCACAGATGGTGGACATCGATCCAGGGACCGTTCAGCACGACTGGGAGGGGGAGTAATGAGAGGACACTGCAATTCCCAGGCTCCCTGCTCCAAGTTTTCTCTCCCTCGAGGAAAATCGATGCAAAATGTGAGTCACTTTTCAGATATTTCACATCCAGGAAGGTACAAGCACGAACACAGCCCTGGAAATCTGGAAATGCGCAGCTGGCGTTTTTCTCAGATGGCTTTTTTATCTTTAAAAATAAATTTTAAAAAATAGCAAAAGAAACACAGGTTTCTTTTGCAAAAAACCACATCTCACACAAAAATCCTGAAGAAACAAAGGGATAAGCAAGCTCCCCACATTTTATGAGTAGAAGATCAGGGCAGGATTAGCCACAAAGCCATTAGAAAGTCTCACTAAGGTCACAGTGATTGTCTGGAGAGCAAAGGTTGTTCAGCAGTGATTGCTCTTCAAAACACAAACCACATCCAATAACACCACCAGCTGTAGCACAAATAACTCCAATAAAAACCTTCATACTTCTTTTTGCTTATACTTTTATAATTTCCTTGTCCAATCATTTCCAGTCAGGGATGTCCTGGTGTTAGAGAGATTCCAGTTCCATTACAGACGAACCTCCAGCTATTGATCAGAGCATTTCCCACCCCAAGAACCAGGACACAGATCTGAAACCTGCTTTTCTGCGGCAGCAGAGCAGCTGGGAGCAGAGGAACTGCTCAGGCTCCTCTCAGAGCATCACTCCTGGCTCCAGAGGTCACCTTTGCTGGGGGGATCATTAATAAGCTGCACATTTTGCAAGGATTAACACCCACTAAACCTTGGCATTTATTCCAGAGACGGAGATCAATGGGGCACTTTAGCACAGGACTAACAACATCCCTGAGCTGCTCCTCTCCCTCTTTAATCATCTTTGGGGGGGTACAGAGGCAGCAGTTCAGAGGGTTTGTTTTCTGGTTTATTTGTGGAGCTGGGAACTAATTAATCCCCTTGTTATCAAAGCAGAGCCTCTGACTGGGGTTGTCCAGAACTCCAAAGTGGAGCCCTGAACAAACCACATGGACACAAAGCCTGAAGTTCAGGCAGAGGAAGGAGCTTTGTGGAATACAAACAAGGGATAAAGTAGCCTAATTCTGGTTCTTTGATGGATCTAGTGTGAAAAGGAAGACCAATACACTTTGTACTTTGAATTGTGTCTTTTTACACTCAGCAGAAAATCTGTTTGAACATTTTTCTGTCAAACCTGCAGATTTTTCAGTGTCATGTCCCCATCACGTGTGTGTGTGCCAAGTAAAATAAAATCTAGAAAAACTACAGAAAAAACAGCTATTGCATATGAAGGCATATTTCCTATAATTGACATTATTTTTTCCGTATTAATGTCCTTCAATATCACTCACAGTGCTAAAACACATGGAGAAGGCACTTAGTGTCTCTGCAGCTGCGGGGTAAGAGCAAAATAAGGATGTAAAATAATAATAATAATAATAATAATAAAAATGATTTACACAAAAAGGTAAAAATGGTGAACATTGCTTTCATAGCAAATTCCTTTCTTTTTTTTTCTGGAAAAGGATCCAAAAGGAAGGATCCTTTTCCTGGAGCTTCATCGCTGCAGTGGCTGTGCCACCTCCCTCCCTTGTGGTGGTCACTTGCCCAGAAGCCATCAAGAATTCAGGTGGGTTTGGTTTCATTGGGTTTTCTTGGCTTCTCTGCTCCAGCAGCAAACTTTCTGGGGAATTCTGAGTGCAATAATCCATTTTTGTGGGATTTCAAGACCTCTTTTATGCAAGAGCAGATCATTCCCCAATGCCTGTGCTGCTCAGCAGATTGCCCAACCTGTCCAGCAACTTAATTTACTTCCAGTATATTTTAATTCTTACAATGCAAGTGAATTATGATGGATTTTTCCTCTCAGGTTTCCAATATCTGTCTCTGACAAGACTTCAAGGAATATTCACAAGACAAAAGTAACCCCACGAATCTGAAATTACATCACCTCTGTATTGAAAAACAATTGCAAGGTTACCTTCATGAAAAAAATATGCTGAAATTTACTTTAGAACGTGTCTAACAGGACTGAGGGGAAATGAAGCCAATAATTTGGGAAATGTTTACTGATTAGCACTGTAAAATTAATTAATTCACTCTTACTTGAGCAGTGCCCTGGATTCATTAAGAGAAGCCCCCTGGGATGGGTGGAGGTGTGCCCATGGCAGGAGGTTGGAATGAGAAGCTCTTTTAGGTTCCTTCCAACCCAAACCATCCTGAAATTCTGTGCTTTATGGTTTTAGAGTAACCAAAACCCCAGTTCAGGTGGGTTACTGGAGGAATGTCAGAGCAGAAGGTGGCCCTGATGAGTAAAGCCCCTCATGGGATGGGATCCTATTCCTTTGTTTAAAAAAACTCATCTCAGGCCTTAAATTTTGCCTCTGTGGTCACAGGGATTTGCCCTTGAGCAAGTCAATGCACAGTGGAGAGTTTAGATCATGTCAGTCCTTGATCTAATTCAGTTAAAAAGTTGACAAAGACATCCTGGCTTTATCTGCTGCGTCTGAAGGAGAGATGGAAAAGCTGTTTCTGGCAGCTGGAAACACAACTGAGCTTTGATTTTGTTTTTTTTTTATTTTGTTCCTTTTTTTGTTTTTTTTTTTTTTAATCATCAATGTTTGCTTTGGGTTTGTTTCTTAGTAGTTTTTGGTTTTTTTTAATGTGATTTTCTTTTTTTTCTGATAGATTATCCCAATTCTTCAAAAGCAAAATCTCTGACAAAGGAAGGTTGATCTCAGTGAATTTTTGTAAAGGAAGGTTGATCTCAGTGAATTTTTGTAAAGGAAGGTTGACCTCAGTGAATTTTTGTAAAGAAATGTTGATCTCGGTTAATTTTTGTTTTGACAGGGTACTGGGCAAAGCCATAAAATTTTGGGAACATGCAAATGTTTTATCCTGACCTCTAGGAAAAGACTGGTTTAATATTCAAATTTATCATCACTTTCTGAGTCATTCCTCAAATATATGGGCAGGATCTTGAACAGGGTATAAGATAGTTCAGAAAAATCTAAATCAGAACTTTACAAGTTCTAATAAAAAGAAAATTCAGATGTTCAGAAGTTCGAAATTCAGCTGTAGGAGTTACAGTCTTTGTTGAATGAAAAAAAAAATGAGACCATGGAGAGGTTTGGGTCAGAAGGGACCTCAAAGCCCATCCAGGGCCATGGCAGGGACACCTCCCACTGTCCCAGGCTGCTCCAGCCCCAGTGTCCAGCCTGGCCTTGGGCACTGCCAGGGATCCAGGGACAGCCCCAGCTGCTCTGGAAATTCCATTTCAGGGCCTCACCACCCTCCCAGCCAGGAATTCCCAATTCCCAACATCCCATCCATCCCTGCCCTCTGGCACTGGGAGCCATTCCCTGTGTCCTGTCCCTCCATCCTTGTCCCCAGTCCCTCTCCAGCTCTCCTGGAGCCCCTTCAGGCCCTGCCAGGGGCTCTGAGCTCTCCCTGGAGCCTTCTCCTCTTCAGGTGAGCACCCCCAGCTCTCCCAGCCTGGCTCCACAGAAATCTTGAAGTGAACAATTCACCTTTTGAAGAGCTATTTCTAAAATTTCTTTAGAAATTGAAAAGTTTTAACAGCATTAATTTCCTCAGCAACTGAAAAATTCTGCTCCCAGTCTTGTTCCATAAGAAAGGCATAAGGAAATTCTTTTGTTTTGACATAGAAAAGGCTAAATTTTTAATAAACTTTTAAAATTGGCTACAAGAAGCTTGGGTTAATCTGTTGCAAGCAACTTTTAGTCTATTTACTCTTGATACCACTTAGAAAAAGCCCCGTAATTATTTAGAAGAAAATTTTAATGAGGAAATACCTAAAATTCCATTTTAAATTTTATTCCTAATTAAAAATGGAGCTGCTAATTATAATGCCTATCTCCTTCAGAAGGTGCTGCAAGGCTTAATTAATTGTCAGTAAAGCTCATTTGAGAAGCTCACAGGAAGAAAGTGCAAAAGTGTTTATGTTAATCAGGGGGAGAGCTCTGAAAGGGGCTGGCAGGGGCTGCTGGGCACCTGTGGGCACCTCCCAGGGGCTGCCACGTCCTGCTGTCCCCATTTCCCAGCCCTAGAGCAGAGCAGGACAGCTGAGGTGCTCCCAGTGTCATCAGAGGAGGCTCCAGGAGCGCTGCAGAGGGACTGGGGACAAGGATGGAGGGACAGGACACAGGGAATGGCTTCACTGCCAGAGGGCAGGGCTGGGTGGGATAGTGGGAATTGGCTGAAATGGAATTCCCAGAGGAGCTGTGGCTGCCCCTGGATCCCTGGAGGTGTCCAAGGCCAGGCTGAGCCTGGAGCAGCCTGGGGTGGTGGAAGGTGTCCCTGCCTGTGCTCACTGGATGGGGTTTGAGGTCCTTCCAACCCAAAGCACTCTGGCACTCAGCGATGGATTCAAGCAACTTTTCTCACTCTCCCCTGCCTGGCCCTGCCTTTTCTCTGCTGAAGCAGTCCCAGGAGGGAAAATGGAAATCCAAGAAGGTTTGAAGTTCAATCAGAATTTATGTCTGTGCTACTCTAGACAAGTCTCCCCTCCCTTTTTCATTTAAATTTGTTCAATATGGGACATAGGAAGGGGCAGCTGAGTGTTTGGAGAGGTCACCCAGGGCTGGGGTGGGATTCAGTGGCAGCTCCCACCCCTCCAGCTGACCCTGACAGAGCTCAGGATCCGGTTTGGGGACCAGGACCAAACAAAACTATTCCCACTCCTGTTCCAAACCTAAACCCGTGCAGTGACCCAGTTTTTGAGGAGAGAGGTTTGTGATTACCTGACAGGAGCTCATATTTGTACCAGAGGAACAGCAAGAGCACATTTAATCTTTCATGCTCCGCTCTGACAGCTGCGCTTTCGCTCGCTCAGCTTTCCTGAAGGATGAGCCAGGCAGAGCTGATTTCTGTACATCCCCAATTTCCAGACAGGGGTATGCACAAACTGTAGGAGCTGCTCATCTGATTGAGGCACTAATTGTGTGGGCTCAGGCTGGAGCAGCGTGGGGAAGGCAGCGCATTTCACGCTCAGCACCGGGGAAGAGCCACGCGATGCTCAGCGGATAAAAGGCTCGTGGTCCCAGCTGGGAAAACACTTCCATTATCTCCCAGCTGCACAGACCTTCCACACGGCTCCGTTCTGCCTCGCTGAGAGCTCCAAACAGTCCTGCAGGAAATTGTGGGGACCCCGAGACGTCTCCCTGCTCTGTAAGTACCGGAGCGTGCCGGCTGCCGCGGCGCGGATGCTGCTGGGGAGCCGCGCTTGCTGGGCTGGGTTTTTATCCTTCCTCGCTCCTCTGCATTTGCATAAGGGGGAGAGAAGGGGGAAAACTCGCTGCTTTATTTCTGCTGCGTGCCTGGAAATGGCTGATGCTCGTTCTGGGCAGAAAAGGGGGTGTGGGATGAATTTGTATGCGAGCGAGGGTGAGGCGAGCAGAGCCCGGACTGGGCTGGCCACAGGCAGCACAGGTACATCACCGAGGCTAGCACAGCTCCTGCTGCAGTGAAACGGGCACCACAGAGCATGACAGTGCTAATTCTGGCACTTCCAGATGACTTTCTGCAGCGTAGGAAAAGCTGGAGTGGGTAATGAGAGCCTAACCTTGTTTCTGCCGGCTGAAGGTGGAAAGGCAATAAACATAAATCTGCAGGGAAATGTAGGTAAGTCCTAAAAGGAAAGTTTTTCCCTGCTGCTCATTTGAATCGTCAGAGGAAAATATAAAGCAGGTTCACAGCCTGTGCTGAACTTTGGGGCTGCACCCAAGGACCTGCAGGAGTGTTTGTTTGGATATTGTTGTTTATTCACACTGCATGACACAGCTTTAAAGGATATGATACTTTATCAGAAGTTTGGGAAGTCTGTGCTTCCAGAAGCAAGTGCCTGACTAGAACTTTCTGCTAAATCAGATATTCCCATGGTGCTTTTGGGGTGAATCCTTGGATTCAGGCAGTTGTTGCATGTGGAGAGGGGCTCCTCCAGCAGCTTTTGCAGGAGCAGGATGCTCCAAGCTGACAATTTCCTGCAGCACTTATGGAGCTGAATGATCAAGCAAGATGCAAACGCTCTGCAAAGAACAGTTACTTGTCCTTTTATCAGCACTGCAACCCTTTGCAGATAAATATTGTGAGTTAAAATCCAAATATTTACTCCTTGAAGCAGCACTTCCACCTTCCTTTTTATTTTTCTCCCCCGAAGAGAGGGGACTTGTGACTTCCACACAAAGTCCTGAAAGTTCAGAGAATTTTTCAGTGTGTGCCACTAAACCCTGCAGTGTTTGTAATTCCAGGCACCACATCCCCACAAATAACCCATCTCCATCAGCCAGCTTTGCCTGTGGTGCTCCAGAGGCAGTGTCAGTGTTTCACATTCCACAAGTCTCTGCTTCATGGGTTTTATGACACTAAAAAGTCCCAAATCAGTACCTCCATGAAGTCAGCAACAACCATAGATCACATTTTATCGTGTACAAAAAGAAAAATAAAACCCCCCAATGTTTGCAGCTGTGGGTTTCAGATGCTGGTGAGGTACTGCTGGCCATGGATTACAAGTTTTACCTTCCATGCTGAGGATAAAATTATAAATAATCCATAACAACCTAAGTGCTTTAAATCAAGCAGGAGCCATGTCTCTTTTCCTTTGCTTCCAGCTTTATGACCACCATTAAAAAGGTTTGTAGTGCATAATAAGCTAGCCTAAAATTAATTTCTTGCCATTGGAGCAAGTATTTCCCTCACAGAACAAGGCACCAGTGTGCCCAAGGGGCCTGAAAACACAAAGCAGGGTGGCTCAAAGCATTGTTTGTGTTTGAACTGAGAATTTTCATTAGAAGATATGTTGTGAGTATGTGGGGATAGATCAGCTCTACGAAACAGCATCAAATTCGTATTTTCCTCCCCAAAACTGCATGTTACAGTCTTCCTTCTGTTAAAAACTGAGTTTATTGCAGGAGATTGCCACAGATTGGCCTCTGCTCACCTTCCTCAGGGACAGAGAGACACAAAAACCATCTTAATGGTGCCCTGCTTGTCCCCAGGCTCTCACCTTGACTCTGGAGCAGGGGAGGAAAACCAGCAAGTCTGGCCCAAAAAGTCATTTATTCCTTCTTCCCAAGGGCTGCATTCAGAGCTGGCCATAACTCTGTGCTTGGGCTTCGTCTGTCTCCAGGAGAAGTGGAGACACAAAGAAATTCAGGCACAGTTTTACAGCTACAACTCCCTGCATGGAAAAACCATCCCTGGGATACACAAAAAACCCCAGACAGAGCAGAATTTAGGTGATTAGGTGACCCTGTTTGCATCCAAAAAATGATCAGGCTCCACAAGTGTCTTATTTACACAAAGGCTTTCCACAAGAGCAGAACATTCAAGGAAAAAATAAACACCTTAAAAAGACAACAAAGCATTTTCAAGTGCCCTGATCACAGTAAACAAGAACAACCCCAATCAAAATAGATCTGGGCACTGTACTTAACAATGCCTCATCTTTTGGAGTTAAAAAACCACACACAAGGGTGAGAGAGAGCATCAGAGCTATGGAAACCCTACCTGGAGCTAGGAAAGTGCTGCACACACCAGGTCAGCACAGAGCAATGAGCCAGCAGGACATTTCTGCACCAAAATCCCTCATGGGGACTTGAACTCCTCCATTTCAGAGGCAGGATGGAAGCAGTGAGGAAAAGCTGGGATTTTTCCCAACTTTGTGCTCTCAGCTCTGTCTCCTTTCCTCCAAGAAGCTCCTGGTGCAGGAGCTCCAGCTGGGGCTTTTCCTGCTGGGTGAGGAGCAGCTGGTCAGCACTTCCTGCTGCTTTTATTCTGGAGGGCACTGGGGCTTCTTCCCAAAACTTCTGGGAAAAAATGATTGATCTGTCTTAATGCAGCCTTGAAATTCCTGAAGGGGCTCCAGGAGAGCTGGAGAGGGACTGGGGACAAGGGATGGAGGGACAGGGCACAGGGAATGGCTCCCACTGCCAGAGGGCAGGGATGGATGGGAGATTGGGAACTGGGAATTGTTCCCTGGGAAGGTGGGAAGGGTTGGGATGGAATTCCAGAGCAGCTGTGGATGCTCCTGGATCCCTGGCAGTGCCCAAGGCCAGGCTGGACACTGGGGCTGGAGCAGCCTGGGACAGTGGGAGGTGTCCCTGCCCATGGGGGTGAGATGAGCTTTAAGGTCCCTCCAACCCAAGAAATGTCATTACTTGATCTCATCTCTTCATTCATTGTGTCCTTGTGTTCTGGGTTTCCTGCAAGAGTTCAAACTCTAGAGCATGCAGGGAAACACTGAGAGAGAAGGATGGGAGGAAGGAGCTGGGGAGAAGAAAAATAATTTCCCTCACTCAGACCCTCAGATGTATTTTTAGCCTATGAAGACCAGAAGGAAAGGACCAAGTGAGTCAGAAAGGCAGTTTGTTTTATTAAAATTCCTGACAGCATCTGCTGTAATGCTCTTGTTAAAAGAGACGGAAAACATCAGAATGATGAGAGAAGCTGTGTTCTGCCCTTGCTCTTTGCCCAACATAATAATATGGAAAGGAGTAGAATTGTTTTCCCAGTAACTGGTTTTATTGGCTATATCCAAACATGAATGACCCAGGTACACAAAAACCCTCCCCAGGGTTCTGATCCAGCTCCCACCTGAGGCTGCTCAAACAAATAAAAACATTCTTCCTACTTTTCCTACTATGAATCCTTCCTTCTCTGCAGCACACCCTGATGTGATCACCAATAAGATCCATTTTTTTAATGAGATTCTTCAGAAAAAATATAAATGCTTTATATTTAGTAATGAATTCAGCTCTCCCAAAGCATGAGGATCCCAAATCCCTCTCTGTGGGGATGCCTGCAAGGAATCTTTTATTAAAATTCTCTTATTAAACTTATCTCTTATTAAATGGGGGAAGACTGGCTGGAAAAGAAGGATCCTCTGCTGCAAAAAGGAGTGTAAATACCAGGTGTGTACCTTTGAGCAGCACCTGATTTTAATTCCCATCCCTGTGATTCACACTGGGGACGTAGAACCTGGCTGGGATGAAGTTCTGCACCGAGTTTCTCACTGAAATGAATGAATTTTCAGGCATTTAGTGATTATTTCTGCTTCAAACACACCTTTTTCACTGCCTGGTCCCTTGTGGGGTCAGGACACCAGGAATGGGCAGAATGCTTGGCCCTGTTGCTGGAAGCCTGGTGCATTTCAGCCATTTAAATCCATTTCTCTCAGCCAGTTTGGTGTGTGCAGGACACGAGTGGTGCCTTTGGTGAGAGAAATGGGGATTAAAAGCACAGAAGTTTCTGCAACTTCATCTCTTCCAGCAGTTTCTGATAATCCTACCATGAAATTACAAAAGCAGCGGGACCAGAGCAAACCTCCCTGGAAATTGTACTCCCTCCATTTGGAAAGGAAGCCAGATAAGGGCGAGATTTTTATCAGCTAAATGACAGAGCTGTGTCACATGCACTACCCAGTGTCCCACCCTCAGCTGAAAACCCTCAGTCAGGACAGACTTTGGGCTGCTGTGCAGTGGATCTGAGGATCCCTGCCTTCCACAGGGTGCTGCAGCTTCCAAGGAGTTTGTCCTTGAGCCGAGGAAAGGAAAACAAACCCCAAATTCTCCGCACCCTGACCTCCAGCAGAGCTGCTGGTTCTCCCTCGTGCCTCAGTTTCCCTCCCCTGCTCCTGATGCTTTAGAGGGGGACAGTTCTGGTGACAGCTGGGAGCTGTTTTACCCATGGCACTGTCATTGTCCCTGGCACTGCACATCCAGACTCTCCTCACAATGATCCATCCTGCCCATCTCCCTCTTTTCCCCACTGATGGGTTTGTTTCCCTTTGGTTGGTAATAGCAGGGAAGCTCTACAGGCCCCAGAGAGGGAATTTCTCTCCCAGAAATTGTTTTGTCTGCTGGTTTAGAGGGAGCACTCGGGCTGCACAGCGGGTTAGAGGTTTTACCCCTGTTAAAGTCACTTAAACTGCCACCTTTCCCTCAGCACTGATATCATTAGTGGTGACACATTGCTGCAGCCTCTCCACAGAGGTCACCCAGCCCTTTCTGGAGCTATCACACAAAGCTAAAAACCATAAATATTATATTTAACCCTCTCCTTTCCCGTCTTACTGCACAACCACTGGAGGTGCAGGTCCAACTTCTTCCCTGAACACGCTCAGGCTGCTCTATTCCACCAAATCCACCAGTTAGGTTTGTAATTTCAATGCTGGCTCAATTTTTCCCACCCCAAAATCCAAATAAATACCAATATTTGGTATAAAACTCTAATGCCTGGGCAGCTGCATTCCCATCTGTCTGTGAAGGCAGAGCCACAGGGGAAAGGCTTGTCAGAGGGATCTTCTACTTACAAGGAAAATCTGTGTTTCCTGCATCATCGAAACAGGAACAGTTATTCATTAATTTCTTTGCAAAACCTGGGCTAAAGGTGTCCCTGCCCATGGCAGGGGGTTGGCACAAGATTACCTTTATGGTCATTTCAAATCCAGTGATTCTCTGAAAAAACTTCACATAAAAAGAAAACAGACTCCTTTTTTTTTTTTTTAAGGGAGAGAATTCTTGTAGAGCTGAGTGTACTCCAAATATTTGTTGTTGCTGTTTAAGTACCGAGCAGATTTTGAGCAGGATAAAGTCAGGCTAAAGTCTGTGCAAAAATTGCCAGGAAAATCACCTGTGCCAGGCTGGAGGTGTGGTGAGGAGGGCTCAGGAGGTGCAGTCCCATCCCTGGAGGTGAGGAGGGCTCAGGAGGTGCAGTCCCATCCCTGGGAGTGAGGAAGGATTGGGAGGTGCAGTCCCATCCCTGGAGGTGAGGAAGGTTCAGGAGGTGCAGTCCCATCCCTGGAGGTGAGGAAGGATTGGGAGGTGCAGTCCCATCCCTGGAGGTGAGGAGGGCTCAGGAGGTGCAGTCCCATCCCTGGAGGTGAGGAAGGATTGGGAGGTGCAGTCCCATCCCTGGAGGTGAGGAAGGATTGGGAGGTGCAGTCCCATCCCTGGAGGTGAGGAAGGCTCAGGAGGTGCAGTCCCATCCCTGGAGGTGAGGAAGGATTGGGAGGTGCAGTCCCATCCCTGGAGGTGAGGAAGGATTGGGAGGTGCAGTCCCATCCCTGGAGGTGAGGAAGGATTGGGAGGTGCAGTCCCATCCCTGGAGGTGAGGAAGGATTGGGAGGTGCAGTCCCATCCCTGGAGGTGAGGAAGGATTGGGAGGTGCAGTCCCATCCCTGGGGGTGAGGAAGGATTGGGAGGTGCAGTCCCATCCCTGGAGGTGAGGAGGGCTCAGGAGGTGCAGTCCCATCCCTGGAGGTGAGGAAGGCTCAGGAGGTGCAGTCCCCATCCCTGGAGGTGAGGAAGGCTCAGGAGGTGCAGTCCCCATCCCTGGAGGTGAGGAAGGCTCAGGAGGTGCAGTCCCCATCCCTGGAGGTGTCCCAGGTGGAACTCAGAGCTCTGGGCTGGGGACAGGGTGGACATTGGGCACAGCTGGGACTGGATGATCTCCGAGGGCTTTTCCAAGCTCAGAATCCAGGGATTCTGGTTAATGCCCTTGCTCAGGGGGGGCTCCCTGAGGCTGAGTCCAGCTCCTGCTCAGACTCACACAGCCCTTCCTGTTCCCTGTGTGCTGAGCACACAGCTGGATGTTTCATGCACCATTTGGCCACTTTTCCATATTTTTTCCCTGCCTGTTAATAGGATTATCCACCCCCTGTGCTGCTGCCATGCCCCAGACACGGTGCCAGGGCTGCCCCTCTCCAGGTCTGACTCCATCTGAGCCATCACCTCAGCTTTTACTCACCTGCCTGAAGCAAAGGAGAATCCTGGCTTATGAACCTGCTCACAATTGCTGCAGTTCCAGCCAGGAATAAACTGTTCTTAACCTAAATACTCCTCTGAGGACACTGAGCTCAGGGGAAGAAGCATAACTGTGCTGTATCTGGAGCAGGCAGGGATAAGTGAGCCTGGACACGCTGGATAAGTTGGGAAAGCAGCTGGAAAGAGAGGGGAGGGAAGGGAGAGCAGTGGTGAGCACAGCTGAACAATAATGACCACTTTAGATGGTAGTAAATGCAATGTGTCCAAATAAAACACAGGCTGTTGGAGCTACAAAGAATGAAAAGGCTGCCAAAGTGGAAGATTTGTCCAAAGGCAGCCCAAAAAAATACCTCAAGGGGAAGGGAAAGCCCAGGGTGTGAAAAGCCCTTCCATAGTGAGAGTGAGGAGAGGCTGTGGCTGGTGCTGGGCACCCCAGGGAGCAGCACCCATGGAATAATTGATTTAGCAAAATTAAAGAGTGATAAAAATGATAGAGCAAAGTGGGCAAAGGTCAGAGGAAGAAGAGCTGGTGTGGGATTAAATTTACAGGAAAAATATTTTTTCACTTTAATGCAAAACGGCCACTAAGGTGAGCCAGGATCTACCACTGAATCTCAGAGAAATCCCGATAACAAGAGACTTCAGAGGTATTTGGGGATGCTCTGAGGAAAGCTGTGGGGAGTGCTATTTGGAATTCCTCTGTACTTGAGGTATTTCAGCATTAATTGCACAGCTTTACTCAGAGATTACTCATTTTCAAGTTAGTCTTACTGAAGGTGTTGAATAATGGATGATATTAAACTTTGGGTTAGGGATTCAGGGGATTGATTTGGAAGACATAGGTGAGACAGCCCCAAAACCAAACTTCTGTCAAAAATTAGCAGAATGAAAGTTTCATTTGAACTGAAGAACTGAGAAAAAAAGCACCTTTCTCACTGATTCAGGCAAAATAAAAATGACTAAGCCTGTCACGATTTTACCTCTTTGTCTGGCTGACTTTCTCAGCAAGATTGATTCCAAATCCAGCTAAGCCCTGAAAGGAATTAGCAGGAAACTGCTTTGTTGGAGGATGCTGAGGGGGTGGGTTGAGCAGCCGGGGAAGCAGCAGCAATACCCAAAAATAAAAGCCCAGCCCTGGCTAACCAGGGGCTCTGCTGGGCTCACTGAAGTGTGAGTAAGCCATGAAACCTCTCCCTGGAATCCACAGAGGCAAAAGCAACTTTGAGGGAGCAAAAAGCAGGTGAGAAGGTGTTTGTGAGGTGGTAAAATGAGAGGACACAGAGTGGGAGGGACTTTAGGGACCATCCAGGGCCAGCCCTGCAGGGCACAGCCAGCAAAAGGTGTAAGAGCTGAATGAGGGATGTGGGACTCCAGGGGCTCTCCAAAATGCAGTTTATTGTACCCAAGGTGTCCCAGCAGCCCAGGTTGGTGGGTGACAGAGCTGTGCCCACAGCTGTCAGCTCCAGCTGCAGGCAGGCTGGACACCCTTTGGTTTGGTTACAGTGCATTATAGACTTTTCTTTGCTGAGCATCTTCATACAGTAGAACCAATCTATACCTTAACTGTTACCTATAGCCCATCATAACTGCTATAGTTACCATATTCCTGTTACTGCTCTCCAATCACTAAAAGTCAGTACATTACAGTTGAAGCCAGAAGTTGTTTTTCAGTTTTCTTGCAGTGGAAAATTCAGAGACCTTTTTTCTCCTTGCCACATTTGCTGCCTTGTTTGCCTGTGCTCTCTTCCTGCTTGGTAAAAACATCTTCTTGTTTGGGCTGGGTTTATCCTTTGCTCTAAGCCATAAAACCCCTTCTAACTCACACACCCTTTGCCTCCTTGGTTACCCAGTGAGACTGGCTCAGCAATTCTTTTCTTCTCTATCAAAACTTGCTCCCATCTCTATTCCTTCATCAGACTCCACATTCAAAAATCTTTCTGCCAAGCACCCATATCTGTGAGACTTTCTTGTCCAACTTTCATCCTTCCCAACAAAAAGGTGCAAGAGATCCTCCAGGAAGGTGTCACTGCACCTGTCAGCCCCCAGAGCTTTGGGTTAAACTCCTGCTTTCCTCTAAAGCCTGGCCTAACTCTGCACTCCTGTCAGAACCCAGGACATCCCTCTGGCTGCCCTGGAGGACTCGAGACCCTGACAGGGGGCTCGGAGACCTTGGCACGGAGTCAAAACCACCTGTGCCTTGGATTTTAGCCCTTGGAAAAAACAATTTCCAACCTTATATGAGGATTCCCAAGCCAGGAGAGTTTGAGCAGAATGACAGTTAGTTTGTTACAAGATAGAAAAGTAGGATTTTGAGTTTTTAGAGTGGGGTTCAGAAGCCAAGATGGAGGGATTTGGGCATGCTTTGTCCTTCTTCTTTCTTCTTCTTATCCTCCATCTTCTGGGTGATGTTGGCACTTTTGGATTGGTTTGGAGTAGAAGCTCACTGTCTGACATAGGTGATGGACATTGGGAAGTTATTGTAAATAATGTGCAGGTAGTTTTTAGTACAAAAAGATAACACCAGGCAGTCAGTGTGCCTGAACCCAACCTGCCAGACAGACCTCAGTGGGCTGGAGAATGTTACAGATAACAGCAAATAAACAGCCTTGAGAACCAGAACAGAAGAATCCTGATTCCTTCTTCGGCTGCCAGGCTGGGAAAAGAGACTCTCTGACACGTCTTGGGGTCATCCTGACCACAGAGACTCCGAGACACTTCCAGGCCAGGCTGGGCTTGGAGCAGCTGGGAGAGTGGGAGGAGAGCTGATCTCCAGGGGGATCTCCAGGCTCTTCCCAGGAATTTACATTCTTCAGAGGTGTTTCACTGTTAAAAAAAACCCTAATGGATGTTTCTGTTTTGCTTTTATTTCAGTGTTTTGGAGGAGCAGTAATGCTTTGGGTAAAATTCAAATCAATGCAAACCTCATAAGCCAATAAAATTTTATAGATGGTTATCCAATATGTAATTTGTTACACAATTTCTCTGTGGCTTCTGTTTATTGAGACATAAAGACTTTGCTTTTTTTAAGGGATGTTTTATGTGAGGAGGGCATAAGAAGGAATAACCTTTCATACCTATTGTGCCATAAACTAAATTACTCTTAACCCAAACCATTAATCTTGTGGTGGCAGCCTAATGAGACCAAAGGAAACAGAAACAAACTGCCTGGAATCTTCTTGAAGGGACAACTTTTATTTCCATCAAGCCTGTAGCTGCCCAGGTTGGCCACATGGATGTCACAGTTGATAATATCAGATAATATAATAAAAAGTAATCCAGGAAATGATGAGGGTATAAAGCTTGGGACAGGGAATGAGTGTAGGAGAGTTGTTCAGGTGTAGCTGCACACTCTGTTTATTTCCTGGCAGGAATTTCCTGCTGGATGTGAGTAATGGAGGGAAGGGAAGGAAGTCTGAGCAGCAGCCTGGGGGCTGCTCAAACACAGATCAGCGTGGCTTTGGTGATTTGGATCAGGAGGGCTGGGAAAGCTCTCAGGAAGAATGATCCCCACCCTAGTGAGGAAATTCACTGCAGTGCCTGGTGCTTATGACTAAGATGTTCTTTCTCTAATACAACTTTTCTTTCTGCAATATCCTTTGGCCTGTACACAACATCATTTTTCAGGGTGTAATTTCAAAGCAAAGGAGCAAAACTCGGGAGCAAATGTGACCTTTCTTTTTTATGTTTTATATTTCGGAGCCAAACACACAAACATAAAAGGAGCTTTTACTCAGTAGGTCCTGCTTGAAGTATGAGTGCACTGACCTGGAGATACACACAGAGTAAAAGCCAATTTGAGGCTGTCTCATAAGTTAAGTGAAGCTCCAAGTCTTTGGGAAGCTGATCTAAATCTTGCTGAAATCAGTGGGATGTGTTTCCCTTTCCCTGGCCTGCAGCAGCCCTTGCATGCTGCTTATTATCTCCATTAATTCCTGGCTGATTTCCCCTCCCCACAGTGCAGTTGTGGCTGTGGGATTTGCCTGGGTAAAGGAATTGAAGTACATGGTGATGAACTTGCACTCTGATGAGGGCTGGTTTGCCCGTTAAAGAAAGAAAAGAGGGTGTAACTGTGGTGAAGGAAGGAATGATGCATCTGACTCCATGCTCTCAGAAGTCTAATTTATTATTTTATGATACTATATTATATTAAAGAATGCTATACTATACTAAAGGATACAGAAAGGATACTTACAGAAGGCTAAAAAGATAATAATGAAAACTGGGGACTCTTTCCAGAGCCCTGACACAGCTTGGCCCCAGTTGGCCAAAGAGTGAAAACAACTCCCAGCAGAATGCAATGGAACAATCACCTGTGGGTGAACAATCTCCAAACACATTCCACACCAGCTCAACACAGGAGAAGCAAATGAGATAATGTTTGTTTTCATTTTTCTCTGAGGCTCCTCAGCTTCCCAGGAGAAAAATCCTGGGCAATGAAATTTTTCAGAGAAGGTGAATGCCACAGAGTGGGTCCCTTCAGACCCCAAGCTTGCTATTTCCCTTCAAGGATGACAGTTTTTTGTGAGAGGAGCAGACCAAGAGAGGAATAGAAACAATCTGTGCGTTGCTGTTAGCACAGAGCTGGTGAAAATAAATGGATTTGTGTCATTATGAGGTAACAACATTGTTTTATGTGTCAAGGGAAAAAGAGAAATGGTCCATTATTTAGATCAGCAGCAGTAAATGGATGATTTTAAGGCTGAGAAGCGGGGCCATCTCCTTCTTATCATCTCCATTCAATCTCCTAAACTCTTGCTGAACCTGTAACAGAGCCTGGGCTGTGAGAGAGAGCGAGCCAAGGCTCAGAGTGACACAGAGTGACACCAGCAGGAGTTATTAGAGGAATTTATGAGCACAATCAGACACAAGCATGACAAGAAGTTGGGGAAGAGCTGCAGTATCCCGGGAAACAATCTGCATTATTAAGAGCAGAACTCCAGGGAAGGTGTGATGAGCTTGACAAAGTGCAGACACTTCACTGCGGGATCCTCCTCAAAGTCTCTCCCTCTAAACCAGAAGCACTTTAAAGCCCATTAGAGACCAAACTCTATTTGGGGTTTTACCACTACAGCTCCAAGGAAATGTGAAGAAACTCGATGATGGAGCAGCTTTGCAGGGATGTGAGCCAAAAATGGGGCTTTTCCAGGGTTTTTTCTGCAGCTGTTGGGATGGATTTGATAGTCCTGGGGGAGCAGCAGGTTGGGGTTGGCCAAGGCTCCAGAGGTGGCTCTGAACTGGTGTCAGTGATGGTGTGAAACTGGCTGAGCCTCCCTGAAATGGGGCATGACCAGCACAGCTTCCTGAGAGCTTAAAGAAAGACTTGAAACTTTATTGTTAAATATTTTAGATCCTCGTCCCACGGAGACGTGGATCGCCAGAGAGGAAGGAGAGATGTCACCATTGGGGTTTCACTCTTCAGGTTTACCAACCAAACTATAAATCAAAGGATTTATTTTTTCCTTCTAATATGTAGCCCAAATTATGCAAAACACCTAAATCCATCTTTTGCAGCTGATATGAGAGTGTTGCTACAGCAAAGAATGCACTTGAAAATTTGTTAATTAGCAATTTCTGTATGGAGCAGCCATTCCACAAAGCTGGCATTAGACAGACCCTGAAGCAGAGAGCTTAAATCCCAAAGACCCCTTAAATTCAATGTTTTCCTTGAACAAATCCAAATTCAATGTTTTCCTTGAACAAATCCTTATTTTTCTCTGAAATATTAGCAGTGTTAAATCACCAGCCTCCAGTTTTGAAGGTAATTTATCTTGGGCACCTTTAAAAAGGAAGGGGAAATTTGGGTTGTTGAATTGTTTTGTTTTTATTGATGTGGAAAATGAAAGTGTGACTCCTTGATCATGAATGCACTCATGGATTTCTTGGGACAGAACATTTTTTTTTCACGTTCTAAATGTGGTGGTTTTGACCTGAAACAAAGGACAGCCTTTGTAAGAGGTTTGGTGAAATCACGTGCTTTAGTAGAGACTCCAAAAGGCAAAAGTTGCTTTTGATAAGGGATGAAGAAATGGTAAGAGAATGAGGAAAGATCCCCTTTGCTGTAGAAAGACAGATTTTGATGTTCTTCAATTCTGCTGAACCAACAGCTGTAAGAGTTTACAACAGAGAGTTTGATGCAGGAATGAAAGCAGAGAAATTTCACTTCTTGTGCCACCACAATGGCACAAAATGGATTAAGGGTGGGAACTGCTTGGGAAGCACACAGAAATAGGACACAAAAAAGGAAAGGAAAATACAGAGCAGGGGGATGAAAAGGGAGGGAGAACCAGCTAAACATGGAATTTCCCCCAGATCCCTTTGATTGGCACAATAACATCATTCAAACCCTCAGGATTTTTCCCTCTGGAGATTTCTCTGGTTAATTGTGAGTTTTCCCTGCACTTTTCCTGGGTGCTCAGAACCATGGTGGGGAGGGAATAATGGGAATAATTCCCCAGCACCCACTTAATCAGCAAAATCATTTGCATCAGGACTTTGCCAAGTGCTCCTCAGAACGGCCTGGGGTGAGACAGCAGTGCTTAATTCACTTTTTCTTTCCTGTGTTAGAACAGATCATTTGGCATTGTCTCCTCTCAATTATTCTCTGTGATTCCAACAACACGTTTTGGTGCATAAAGAGAGTGGAAATGAAAGCTCTGAATAGAAGGGGATAAAAGAGGCTCCTTGGAGAGCTGATGTTAAAAGGCAACAGGTGAAAATCCTGTTAGATTGCAGTGTCCAGTTTAATGGATGAGGAAACAAAGCAGAAATGAAAAGGAAGTTCTGCCTCTGGAAAAAAAAGAAAGCATTGCCAGGAGAAATCTCTTGCTAAATATTTATATCCAGTCCTGGCCTTTCACAGGCCTCTTTGAATTTTAAAATAGATTTATTTTAAATAACTGCATACATAAATAAGCACATCCTAAATATACCTGTGTATTAGGAGACTCTAAGTAAAATTATTATTCTTATCATAAAACAGATAAATTTAAAGGATTCTTCTTCCAAATAGATTTGGTCCTGGTTCCCAGCTGGTGCAAATTTGCATTTTTCCATGAAGGTCAAAGTTGTCCTACTCTCACCCTGGAGCAGCCAGCCCTGTTTACCTGTTAAAAACCCAGAACATCTCCAGAATAGCAAGTTCAAGTTCTTCAGTGTACCCAGGAAGGGAAAACTTTCCTAAATCCTGATTACTATTCCAGCTAACATTTTGCTTTTCTAACCTGTTCTGGGTTTGTAGGAATTGTCTGCTGCATATCCAGCAGATGCAAATGCATCAATCCCTGCATGTGTGACTTGTTTGGAGTGCAGGGCAATTATCCAGGAATAAAATCAATTTCTAACAAATCATCTGCCATGTGCAAAGCAGGCCTCTAATAGTAATTAAAGTCATAAAATGGATTAATGTTTCTCTCTATCTTTTCCTTTTACCCTCTGGTAAAAACAGCTCATACATGAGTTCTAGGAAAGAGCATGAACTGCAGAAGGAATTAATTAATAAGCAACAAATAATCACAAATCAATTCATTTTAGGCCCAGGATTACATCATGATTTTCAAGCAACTTGATACAGTGGATCACGTGAAATGACTTTGAAGTGACTTTGAGGGAATTTAGATGTTCATATGGAACTTGTAGCAAAAATAAAAACATATTTAATGTATAAAAAGGGAAAAATAGATAATTTTGGTGTAGTTGCACCAAAACATTCTCTGTAATAAAATGAATCTCTGAAGTTGTACCTCTGTTTAGCTCACACTGAAAAATTCCTCTCCAATACACTCAAATGCATAGCGCAAAATTGTTTTCTTCTCAAATTGCCAATTTAAATACAAAAAAATTAAGTCTCTAAGTTATTCCCAGACTTGAAACACAACCATCTTCTCAAAATCAAAACAGTGGTTATTGTTTAAGTATTTAAAGAAATACATGGCTATTTATATTTATTAAATCCTGCTAACTCAATAATTTTAATGGAGAACAGTGGAATTTCTGTTCACTCTGGGCAGGGAAGCTCTCCTGTTGGATTAAGTCTTTTTTTGACGCAGAGATGGGGCGACTGAGAGGTGTTTTAAAAACTTTTATTCCATTTTGAGTCTCATGTGAAGGGTGAGACAGTACATATATTATAATTCATGCCATCACAATCAGAAGCCAAGCATTTTTTAATTACAATAAGCATTTCTTGGTCTGTCAGCTTTAGCCACACCACGCTGCAGATGCCTTAAAGCCAATCATCTAAAATCACCCCTCGTGGGTCCCACTACAGTGCATCTTTCACAGTTCTATTTCTCCCAAGTATCTAGAGTTGTTTGCTAAGTTCTACAAATCCATTTCCCACATTTTCCCAATTTCCAGTCCTTGTCCTTCCTCCTGCCTGGCATGGAGCAGCACCCTCAGGGCATCCCCTTCACCACCCAGTGCTCCTGGATCACTCAAACCCTTCTGGATTTTCCATGGGGGATCCTTCAGAAATTCGAGTTTTGATCCTTGGTGGTGGTTAAAGGGCTTCCTCCTCTTCCTCCTCTTCCTCCTCTTCCCCCTCTCCTTCTGCATTCCACCAGCATCCAGCTCTGGAGCTCCAGCAGAAGAGGGAAGTCATTTGTATTCCTCTTCCCATCTCCAGATCATCTTCAAACCTGTCTAGACATTAAAGCAATCTGTTTGCTGCACTGATTATTCCACTTGGCTGTGTCCTCTATCTTAAAATACATAGATTATGCTGAATTAAGTCCAATTTCATCCAGAAACCAACTGATTATTTTCTTCCTTTTCCTCATTATCCAAGAGATTCTAAATGATAGCAATAAACAGCAACAGCATCACCAAGGAGGAAGGGGATGGGAAGGATCCTCATTTCACACTGAATCATTACTTGTTAAACAATAAGCCTTGAAATTAACTTTCCCTCCTGACACCCCAGCATGCACAAATGCAAATAAAATGATTACAGCCTTCATCTTGGGCAAAAAATAATGGTCATGGATGGTTCAGCTAATCTTCAAGTCACCCTGGAATTGCAGCCCTGCTTGTTCCTATTTATATTGGTTAGAATTCCACCTCATCATGGTTTAAATCTGTGGTCACCCAGGTCAGCCCAGATCTGGTCCTGGCCACTTTATTTATTGCTGCACTGCAGTATATGGCTATTAAAAAATCCAAATATTTCCTGACAGCTCTCGGGGGAAATCTACAGTTCATAATTTCCTTTCATGGTACTATTAATACTTCCTGACAGGCTGAAAGCCAGTTGTTAATAATCTGGAAGATTTCCAGGTTCTTGTCTAAAATTAGCTCCAGTTTCACTTCTATTTTTTTTTTTTTTTTTGGCAAATCTTACCCCTGATCCAGAAATTTCTGAGGCAGGAGTGCCAGGTGGATGCCCTGGTCCCCTTTGTCCAAGCCTTGAACCTCCTGGTTTAAAAGAACATCTCTCCCACTCCAAAATTCCAAGGATGTTTTTCTCAACTCCACTGTCCCTTTGGGAAGAAGGTTTGGTGGATTGGAGTTCTCTGTGTCCAGTGGGCAAAGAAATTGCCTTTTTTTATTATTTTTTATTTTTTAAGGTGTTGTGAAGGCCACCAGCTGGAGGACCAGGTGTGTAAGAAGTGCAGCAGCAAAAATAATAACTACTAAAGATACTGTTTATTTGAAAGGAGAGCCCCATAAAGATACCACAATGCCTTTAATATTGATTTTAATAAAAAGATCTGGGATATTGAATGGGAAGAAGCAGAAGATTAAACTGCAAACACCCAATAAGAGACTTTAGGGTGGCACAAATGAAAGCATGGCTGGGGTATCAGGCTCAGAGAGAAACAACTGCTGCATGAGATCTTGAGAGAGATGAAGTCTTAAAATATCATTGTAAAAGTTTATCAACAATTCCTTTATTAACCTCCATATCTTTGAAGAAACCTGCACGCTGTCTTTTGATGATATTCTCATTTTGCTCCTCTTTTTACTGAAGAAATGGGAATTTTGCTGCTGACTTCAGTCAAAACAGAATCAAGTTTTTTATCATTATTACACTGATAATATTTGGAAGGAGGTTTTTTTAAGCTTTTACTCATAGATATAAAGTAGATATTAAACTTTTCACCTGGGAAGAACAATGCGTGCTCTTCATTCCCAGTGCTTGGGTGCCATCAAGATCTGCAGCTTTAGTGTTTCTGAACATGTTAAAAGAAAAGTAATAATTGGTTCAAAAGTGATATTATTAGATTTGGTAAATTTAACACTTTCAGATCTCTTAGAAAGCTTTATTTTATAGTGTATTTTATTGAAAATTGATCCACACTTACATTTCAACCAGGCCTTGGAAGCATTTTTATCAGACTTTTTCCATCTCAGTGTTTGCTCAGTAATTGCTGCAGACTGTATTAAATGGCTGGGAGACAATCTTCTTGTTGTTGGAAATGATCTTGATGATGAACACTTCTAAATTCTAATTCACACGGAAAATGTTCTCTCCTGTAGTTCCCACAAACCTCTGAGGGCTGAAGTGAAGTTTTCATCCCACCAACACTTCCAGGACAGATTTCACACAGGTGTTGGAGTTGGAGGTCCATTCCCACATATTTAGGGATTAAAATGAGAGCAGAATTGTTTTAACCAAAGAATGAGCAATCAGGCACAGAGCTCACCATCCCATAATATGAAGCTCAGAACTGCACACTAAAGCAGCACAGAATCTGAAAAATATAAAAGCCAAACCTGAGTCATCAATTCCATTATCCCAGGCTGCTCCAAGCTCCATCCAACCTTGGACACTTCCAGGGATGTGCATCCACAAATTCCCCATGTCAGGACCATTTCAACGCTGGTGAATCCATTTGGAAAGGTGAGTGAGGCCTCATCAGAAACCAGAGCAAAGTCCACCCCATTCCTCCTCAAATGCCTTAATTTGGGGAGTTTGGCACCAAAAGCCTCTGTAGTGTCCCATCATGTAGGATCTCAATGTCACCTGAAACACAACGAGCTGTTTGCTCGGAGTTAGGAAAATGTTTTGAAAACACAAGATTTAAACCCTCCCCGAAGGCTTTATGCACTGAATTTGAATTGCAAATGAGCCAGAATATTTTCAGTTTCCCAGGAAAAGTAAGCAATAGCAGTCAGGAGTGAAAACCAAATGAAAATCCAAGTCCTTTTGTGAGAGAGGAAAAGTAGGAGCGATCGGTATCGGAAACCTTTGTTAAATAGCACGGGGTGCTTTTCTCCCTCAAAATATGGTTCAATAATTCTAAATAAGCAGTGAGAACTCCAACAGCATACGTAAATCTTGCTGGAGCCTGGAAATCTGGTCGCTTCTGCTCTCGCTCTGGTAGCTGCAAGTGTTTGCTATTCACTCTGTTATGGATATCTGGAAAATAGTTTGAGTGCAGAAAGCGCCTCGGGGATAAAAAGTTTGAAAAGAAAAATGTAGCTGTATATCATTGGCATTCATGAGAAAATTCACATTAGATGCCTTCGAATCAGGTGCTCAGGAGACAATAGAGAGATCAGGAGCAATGGTGTGCCAGGAATGCAAGCCTGGCTGGGACAGACTTATTTCCTGGCACATGAGGAATACAAAAGTGTGGAAGGCCAAATTCAAAAGATAATAGAGATGTGTGCAAGCTGGCGGGAGGGAAAGCTGAGGCTGCAGAATAAAAAGGCTGTGCGTGCACTCTCTGGATTAGAGCCTTCCCCTCCACATTTCCATTCCTCTCTCCTGCCATACAGATCTCATTCTATAGGTGTTACACCAATAAACCTGGAGTGAACTTCCTCCACCAGCACCACTGTGCAATTTGGCCCCAAATCCCTGTTGTTACAATTTTTTTATGTTTTATTTTTCCACCGGGTCAAAAAGTTGCTCTTTCTGCAAACACAGCTACATTTTGCCATGGGTAAAAATGTCAATTTGCTGGAATTTAGCTGAGAGCAAAATCTCATCATTCCCAAGGCCTGACAGGTTTTACCCCAGTTCAATGTCACATCACCACCTGAACCAACTTTCACTTGCAGAAAAGTTGTGGCAGAAGTGGGAAATGGGGCCTATTTTCATGAAAATTCAGATTACACCAGATTTGTGTTTTGTCACAGATTTGGTCTTGTAAATGTTTTGTTACTCAAAAAATAAATGGTTGTAGAAATTCAGGGTCATGAAAACCAAAGCCTCAGCACCAGGTTGGGCTCAGCAAAGAACACAACACTAGCAGTTACATTAATATGCTAAATATATGTCAGATTATTTTAATCAATAAATGAATCCACAGCCTGTTCCCTTCTAAATTCCAAGGAAAACAGCAGTACAACTGCAACCTCCAGCCACACAACAAGACAGCCTTTCCCTCTGCGTGCTAAGGGCCAAGTCAACACGTAAATCCCGCTTATAGACTGAATTTTTCAATATCCCAGATGTCCAGGAGGGAATGTTTGATGACAGCAATAGTTTTGTGTACTTTCTTTCCAATATTACCCAGAGTGTCTGCAAGGAGGAGCAGGTGCAGCTCAACTCATCCGCACAGAGCCATTGCTAACCTGGGAATTTTACCCACCTTTTCCCATTTATTCACCTCCTGTATATCCATCCCTGTGTGTCCCACACATTTGGATGTCCCAGGAGCAGACATCTCTCCTTCCTCACATATCAGAAGTGAAAATGACAGGTATAAAGTATCTGAGGACTGAGTTCTTTCCTATGGACTTGTTTTCTCTAATGGGAAAACAAAAAATGCTGTTGCCTCCTTCTATAACAAACATATTTGTATAAATTACATCCTGCTGACAAATGGACACACAATCAGGACTTTTAGGGGGAAATGTAATGTTTCCCCCATGATCATATTTAACATATTTTGTTTTCCATCCATCTCTCTGCTCAAACCATGGCATAACAATTAGAATAAGTGATAGCAGCACATCCAGGAAACAAAGGGTATGATGGCAGAATTTATCTTGTTACATTTCTTGATTTAATGCCAGTCTGGGATTTCTGGTCTGAACCAGATTTTTCTTATGCTATAAATATTTCAGTTTTTTCATTTATTCTTGATTTAGTTTGACAGTAAATAATCCCATGGAAGCAGCTGTTGGAAAGATGTTGTAAAAAATATTAAGTGCCTGCTCGCCAGTTCAGTCCTTGTGTATGTCAAAGGGAAGGGAATAAAACAGTTGGGTAACTTAAAGGAAATATTTGTGTGTGTGTGTGTGTGTGTGTATTTACAGTAATGCCCCATAATTTGCAGTTCTAGGAGCAGAAGAATTACAGTTCTGAGGACTGATCAATACCTTGTATGAATACAAAGAGTTTGGGTTGTATATTCTGGATATCGGCAGGTTCTTGTTTCAGGGTTCCAAAAAACTCATCCATAACCCAACAAGAGGAGAATAGAAAGAAGGGAAGGTTTCAAAAAGATATTTCCTTGCAAAAAAAAAAAAGGATCTGTCCTCTTGGAAAAGGCAGGGTCTGCCCAGTTATTTGGCTTTTATTGCTTATTTTTTGTTTGGAATATTTTTTGTTTGGAATATCAGGAAGCACGTCAGTAACTCTGGATGGTCTAAGTCCATTCCCAATTTTCTTTGGCAACTCCTGCACCTTTAGAAGGGATTTCTGCACTAAATAACTCACTCACACACAACGTGGAAGAACCAGAAACTGGAGATATTTGAGAGATCTTGAGGAAAAGGAGTTGGGTGGGACCTGTCCAAGAAAACAACCACAGAAAAATACCCAGCCCAGGAGGGGAATCCAGACTGAAATGCCAAAGAAAACACGGGGGAATGTGCAAAATTCGTGGCAATAGCTTCAGCAAAAGTGGGTAAATTGCAGACAAATGCTGGTTGTTATCTGCTAACAGCCAGCTTGGCACCCACCAGGATGATTTGTCAGCAAATGGGAAATTTCAGCCTCCTCCCCCTGTGGTGCTGCACACACAGGCCCTGGGTGCTTGGGGGATCTTCTCCCTCCTCCAGGGGGAAAAAAGATCTCTAACTGGGACAGGTAAAGTCCCAAAATTAATACAGCAGGAATTAGATGACATCTAAGTAATTAATTAAAATCCTAACTTTACATTTTTTGATCTGAATGTATCCTATTCAGGAAGGACAAGGGAAAGCAAATTTAAAGTGTGGGGTTTTTTTTTTTTTGTCTCAGATATCACAGATATGTACACGAGCTTCAAGACAAATATTGACAAGCAGGAGAAAGGGTGTGAAATAAATATGATGTGATTCAATAAGGAAAAGCACCAGGTTTTCCACTGAAGCAGAAATAATCAATGCC
Organism: Fringilla coelebs; assembly: GCF_963513975.1. NCBI lineage: Eukaryota > Metazoa > Chordata > Aves > Passeriformes > Fringillidae > Fringilla > Fringilla coelebs. Next base: position 20,059,605 of record NC_140039.1, read on the forward strand.
TACCTTCAGTGTCGCCAGGTGGTTTAAAGGAGGGGTTGGAGTGGAACCTGAACTGAAGGCAAGTGATCTGAAAAAGCACCCAAAAGTATTTAAAAAGAAAGGAAATATTGACTGAGGGGGTTTAGGTGCAGTTGCTGCCACTTTGGGCAGGGTTGATATACAAAGGTACAACCCAGCTCATCCTTCTCTGTTTCTACTTCGACAGAATTATAATTTAATACTTTTTAATCCTTTTCCTTTCAAACACTTATAAATGTTGCAAATGTTCTTCAGTAGATCACAGCTGTGTGTGAAGTAGGACAGCATGAAAAGCTAAAAGAAACTCTGGGGTTTTTCCATCCTCTTTTTCCAAAATTTAGAAGCTTGTCAAGATTTGATCATTCCTCGGGATTTTAAGTGTCTCCCTTGAGACCACCTGCATTTTTTAGGTGATGTTTATAGAAAATATTAACAAAATTAAGTCCTTTAGACAAGTGGGACAGCTTCCAGAAGATTTGGATTTCTTAATTTTCTAAAAAAGATCTCTCTCACTCCTATGAGGAATAAATTCCAGGGCAACCCTGGATGAGATCTTTTCACACTGCTGTGAAAAATGAGACAAGTGAGAAGAGAATATGGATCCATAAGTGTGCCTCATAATTGTAATTTCTCAGTGGAAAATTTTCAGCGCTTAAAAGGTTTGGAATGATTTTACAATTTTGTAAACTCATTTTATTAAGTGATTTCTGGTTTCAGCTGCTTTATGAACTGATCCCCCACAGTAAATCACTCGTTTGCCCTTTGGGAGTATAGGCCAAACAGATACTTTTTCCTGGCTTAATTCATCAGCTGTTGACTGAAATGTCAAAGGAAATTAGAGATAATTGTTATGTAAATCCTTACTGCGGATGGTTCATTTCTGAAGGATCAAACTTCCCACAGAAAAGATTTTTTTTTTCCTTTTTACATGGGGTGTGTGTGACATTGTGATCCCTTCTCCTCCCCTGGGAGATCAATCGTTTTTCATCAGGACACAGCACATTCACCAAGGGATCCTGGCTGGGATCAGAACGATGGAATTGTGGAATTCCAGACTGGTTTGGGTTGGGAGGGACCTCCAATCCCTTAATCCAGTGCCACCCCTGCCATGGCAGGGACACCTCCCACTGTCCCAGGTGCTCCAGCCCCAGTGTCCAACCTGGCCTTGTGCACTGCCAGGGATCCAGGGCAGATTCTGGGAATTCCATCCCAGCCCTGCCCACCCTGCCAGGGAACAATTCCCATTCCCAACATCCCATCCATCCCTGCCCTCTGGCAGTGGGAGCCATTCCCTGTGTCCTGTCCCTCCATCTCTTGTCCTCTCCAGCTCTCCTGGAGCCCCTTCAGGCCCTGGAAGGGCTCTGAGCTCTCCCTGGATCCTTCTCCTCTCCAGGTGAGCACCCCCAGCTCTCCCAGCCTGGCTCCAGAGGGGCTCCCTTTGATGGATCAAGAAATATCTTAACATCTGATGAACGTTTAGGAGTTGAAAAAAGCTCATTTTTCCAAACACCTTTTCTTCCCTCCCAGCCCTGTCTGGCAGAGGGGCCACAGGAAGATTTCTCTTTCCTACTTGGAGAAACTCCCTCCCATCCAAGAGATTTCTGTGCCACATGGAGGGGATGGCAGGAACCCCAACATTACCTGTGGTTTTCATTCAAACTTTGAGTCATTTTGGATTTCTTTTTAATTCCAGGATGATCCTATCCTATTGCATTTGTAGTGCCTGAGTCTCCAAAAGGTGCAGTAGGAGGTGATTTTACCTGGGGAAATTTGGGGTATTGGTTTGGAGTCTGTACTTTAATTGCCCAATATCTCTTCCTGTTTTTGCAGAATATCCAGGTAGTCACAGGAAGACACACTTTACTTTCTTCCACTGATTGGATGGGAGGAATTTTTGACCTTGGAAAGTGGAGATGGTGTTGCTATGGAAACTAATAAGTCTGCTGCCATTCATGAGCTGCAGCACAGGTAAAATGTTCCACTATTAGTGTTTGTGATTGATAAATCTCTGTCAGTGTCATAGTTCTTGGAGAAAGGAGAAGCAATTACCAAAATTAACAGCCATTTTTGTATGAACAAGTGACTAAGGAGCTTTTCATTAGGACACACTTTAATTTTAAACAACTCCAGGTGCTGCCTTTGAACCAGAAGAACACTTTTCAGGAGCATAAGAAGGCTGGAATCCAGGTAATAGCTTTAAAAAATAGTCTAAGCTGCAACAGTGAGAAAGAAAAACAATTGTTACTTGGGTGACAACACCATGAACACATTTCTTGGCCACAATATCAGCAAATGAAGCTGGATTGAAAACCAGATCAGTTTGGGAGCACTGAGTTAAAGGTTTTGATTCCACATTACATATCACACCCTCCAAGTGCTCCCATGCAAGTGAAGTGTCTCTAAATCACAGTTAACTGAAAAGCAAATTAAAGTATTTATTTATGAAGTCCAGCGATGGGTGAAAATCATAAGGACTGTCAATATAAATACACAAAATGAAAGAAAATCTTGCTTAAAGTGCAAAGCAAATGCAACCATTCCTTCTTTGCCTCCTGCTGGAGTGGTGATGGACCTCATCCTCCCACCCTGACGCTCCTCAGGCTGGGATCAGAGGACAAAATGTGCTTGGAGGAAGCAGAAACGCTTCCCCCCTTTCTCCTTCCTGAGTATCCCCTGTGTTGGTTTAAAATGTCAACAGTTTGTAACATATTGTGAGGTAAAATGTTCTTTTCTGCCTGGCTGGGCATTGCTCACAGTGAGGGTTTGGTATTCTGAGTTCACTCCTGCTCTGAACCTTTCTTCCAATTAAAAGCATCTAACTTGACAATGCTGTTCCATAGAGCCATAAAATGGGATTAACTCATGTGGCTCATTACAGCCTCCTCTCCAAACAGGCACGGGGTGGGAGCTGAACTCTTTGAGGTTCTAATGAATTTGGGGATGGACTGACCCTTCACACTTGGCTGTGATAGAAACCATGACAACTGACTTTTGTCTCCAATTAATGCATTGAACTCTAAATAGCCAGGATATTACTCATGTACTTACAAGGAAATTGTATTAAAGTAACCTCAAATGGTACTTAAATTAATTATGTAGTGCATGAGTCAGCAGCTGTTTGAAGTGAGGAAACAGAGCAGAGGGCAGACTTCAGTACCATTTAAAAATACAATTTAAATGAACCTCGATGCTGTTTTATCTAAATGTGAAATGTAAACCTCAGGATAAAAAAAAAAAAAAAGCAAATCTCAGGATCAGACTTTCTGTTAAATCAATACAAAGTTGCTATTTCAGTAACAAACAACCGGCACATTAAGGACTAAAAATCTTGGAGTATATAAAATATTGTGATATATAAAATATTCCAAGTGAGCAGTCGCTCGTTTAAGCTCAGCTTTGCTGAACTAATCTCAACAACCACGTGTTTAAGACCCAAATCTTCCCTTTAATTCCTCTGTGCCCCACTCAGCCCTCCTGGCTACCTCTCACAGATCCTTCCCTCCTTTACTACTCTGAGTAAAGCACTTGTACCAGTCTTTCAGAGCACAGGATTCCCCTGCAATTCCTTGATTTCTTGGGAAATATTGGAAAATCCTTGATATCTTGGGAAATATTGGGAATAGATGGTGGTCCTGGAATCTGAATGGCAGGAGGAGCAGGACAGCTGCATGAGGGACAAGATATTCTCACACCCATGATTTGCATCTCCAAAAATAACCTTTTCCTTCCTTTTTTCCTTTCCCCCCCCCCTCCCCCAGGCTTTAATTTTTGAAACCTTTTGTCATCTCCATCATTCTTGCCAGAGGATCCTCTTTAACAAGCCCAGTCCCAGGCTTTAAACCTGAGTGAAAAGGTACTGGGAGCTCACTTTTAGATGAACATGTTCAGCTTTTAAAGACTTAAAAATAGCTAAAAATGTAAATGTTCCATATTCCCAGGCACCAAGAGTGGCTCACAACGGCCCTTTTGTCCTGCTCCTGCTCTCAATTAAGGGAACAGCAAAAGCTCCCACCGACTTCACTGGGATAAGTTAATTTATTCCTGGGTATAAATTAACTGCATTGATTTCAGCAGAGCTCTGCTGATTTTCACTCCATGACATTCTGAAATATGCCTGATGGTAACAGTCAAACTGCACTTATGGCAAAACTTCTCTGATTTATCTCATGGAAGGTTCACGTCAATTTAGGAATAATAGAAAAGAGTGGGAAGGTGAGGAAGCTGCCCTGATGCTGAGCAGAGCAGTTTTGTGGGCTGGGATGGAAGGGTAATTCAGGGTCTTGGATGGCATTGGTCACTCATTTCCTCCTTGTTTCTACCTCAGTTCTACCTGACATGTAGAATGAAAATGATTCTGACCTATAAATTAATTTTAAATCTCAGGATTAAATCTGCTGTGCAGGAGAACTGGATATTATTAGCCCCCAAAATGGCAATTCAATTACTCAAAAAATCAAACTGCCCTCTATATTCTCTTTATAGGCAAAAAATCGTGGAAAGAATAATGTTCCCTCCAACTCTTATTTTCCAGCAAAGCTTTTTTATGTGTCTCAACGAGGGTCTTTAGGGTTTTCTTGCAGTGCCTTAGGGGACAAAATAAAATAAGGTAATGCATGCACAGTGACACAGCGAGGAAACAGATTAGATTTTTTTTTTCATAACCCATTGCTATTTAAATGAGATAATCTGATCTAAGCAGAGCACCAGAGGCAAGAAGGGTGATGAAGATAAACTCAGAGATCATTACTTTAAATTCTGTGTACTTGCTATAGGGATGTACAACAACCATCTCCTGACATCATTGAAATTTAAACATTATTTGATATGAATATGTTAGGAAAGAGCCTTTGCTTTCTGGATTAAAGATGTAGACAGGATTTTGGGAAGTTGAAATTAACAGACCTGTCCAAAGTGCTCAATAAAATAAAATAATATAATTGTCTCTTCACACCAAAACTCTCTCAGGTTTTCCTCCTGTGGCTGCTCCTGGATTGTGCTGCTTCCTCTGGAGTTGTTGTGCAAGGCAGGTTGCCAAGAATATCTTGATGAGGCAGAATTTTATTTTCATTTTTAATATCATATTTCTGTCCTAAATGTCCATCAGACACACCTCAAGCTGTTCTTTGGGGGTGTCAGCTCAGGTTCTCCACCAGGCTGGAGGAAACTTCCTCACCTCTGTCTCTCTCTCTCTCTGGTCCCTCCATTCTCTCCTGTGCCAAAAATGAATTACCTCCTGATCATTTCAAGGGTCTGTCTTCCTCCTGGACAGCTGATCCCAATTTTCTGTGTCCTTCCTGTTCCTAAAGGGAAATGGCTCCTCTTTGACCTGATTCCTGGTGGCCTCTTCCCTTCAAATAAATCCATGCATGGAGAGGTGTCCTTTGTCACTGCCCTTTGTCACTGCCCTTTGTTCTGCTGATGGTCTTGGCAAAGGGGATTTCCAGGATTAAAGACAAGGAAAAAGCAGAGTGGGAATGAATTCTATCAGGCTGTGGACAGCAGAAATATCCCAAGCCAGTCTGACCTGAATTTGGAAACGAGGCATCAGCTGTATTTTTACACAGCCCTTTGGCTCCTTGCCTCCCAACCACTCCAAGGTGCAACCCCAACCTCCCAGGCCGGGCTCTTGGCCCATCATTTTGGAGCTGTTAAATTAGAGAGAGACATTTCCCCATGTAAAGTGTCCTGATCCTCCTCTGGGTCACAGCAGGATGAATATTGAACACATCACATCCCACACTCTGCCTGCAGTGTCTCACAGATTTATTGTTGGCATAACAGCACCTTTAGGGATGGAACAGCACACCATATATTTTAAGACAAGTGACATCTTTGCTATTTCTAACAGCAAAATGTGGAGATGAACTAGTCCAGCCTGGAAATGTTGAGGCTTCCCTGAACAACCAGAAGATCTGGAGATGTGCTGATGAGTCAGGCAATGATAATAATTAGGTGTCCCTTAGACAGCATGGAGGTTTTCGTGGTTTTGGGAAATAAAATCTGGATTTGTGTGAAGGACTTGCAAGGCGGTGGCAGGACATGGCTGATACTGCAATGTCCTTCCCAGGAGAGGCAGCAGGGACGTTTAAAGAACGTTTGTTTTGTGCTGTGGGGTGCCAGGAGGTTCAGCTCATTTCCCAACATCAGCGAACAACAACCTCCCCTGGTGCACCAGAGCCAGAGCAAAGGGAACCCCATGCCCTGAAGGTTACATTTGGGGAATGTCAGGGGGTCTGAGGCTTTCCACCAGACTGACTAAACCCACCCCAGAGCTTTGCTCTGAGTGGACACCAGTGCCACACACACTTCCCAAGGACTCTGCCGCCCTGAATTTTTAAGATTTTTTTTTAAGCTTTCTGATGTCTACATTCTCCTAACCAACTTTCTCACACACTTTCTGTAAATAACTCATTGTTTTGCATTCCTTTATGGAGGAGGAGAAATGTGATGGACTGTTGGTTTGTCCAGAGTCATTGGAGAGGTGGCACTGTCACCCTCCAACCCACTGTCCCTTTTGGAAATCCATAAACGTTGGAGTCAGAAATTAAACTTCCTTTTTTTTCACGGTGTGCGCGCTCGTGTTGTTTCGTGTCCTGCAGTGACAGGGCTCCACACCACCCCACAAATGGAGCCAGGAATTCTGTTCAACATTCCCTACCAGGGGCTGCACTCACCCCTCAGAAGAATCTCCCTCGTGGTTCTTCATCTCCCAGAAAATCCCCTTGGTGGGGTTCCCCTGGGAGCAGGGAGGTGGTGCTGAGAGCTCGGGTGCTGCTTTAAGGTTCCCCTTTAGATTACAGCCTGCATCTTTTTCCCTGTCAGGGAAATGTTATTTACAGGTCCTGGAGAGAGGTGGAGATGCTGCAGCTCATGGCTGTGAATTCAGCAGAGTTTTGTGTTTTCTGTATGGCTCTGGTGGCTAAATTCTTTAGTCTGAAAGGCCTTGTCTATTTTTACGCTGGTTTAAATAATTATTGCTTCCCAATCTTTTCAATTAGTTGCTTTGCATTATTTTCCCCCCTTTTATTTAAGTTTTACATGATTTCCTCCTGTTTCATATCAACCCATTTTATCTCCCAACACAAAAGGCTCATTAACTTTTAAAAATAACATCCTGGTACTTTAGAAGCCATTATTTTTTTTTTTTCACTTTTTTTGTTGCAACAGCTTCAAAGACAATTCAATTTTACTTTATTATCACTGCCAAGAAGTTGAAATTAGCAGGTGATTAAGCACTTCAAATATTTTGAGCATTTTCTATTGTCAACAATGGCAAATTTAAGTATAAAGAAATTAAACTTAAGAAAGCACAATAAAATATTACTGAAACAGTTTATTGGAGCACAACATTTTCAAGGAAAATTGCTGGTTTTAAGTAATTGCTTAAACAAAGTAATTTCCTAAACAAAGAGTTGGTTTAGATCAGATTTGAGAGATAAATTATTCCCTAAAATGGTTGAGACTCTGGCACAGGAGAAGCTGAATTTTGAGATTCCCCATTTCAGAGTTACCAACGTGGATTTTTTGAGTTTGAGAACCAAATCCACTCCCTTTTAATCTCCACAACCAATGGCTTAATTGAAGAACGGACACTTGAAACCTCAGATTTTATTATGGAGAGAATGATGGCCACAAAATCATGGAATCACTGAAGGGTTTGGGTTGGAAGGGACCCCAAGGATCATCTACATCCTACATGAAATAGAGAGAAATCCAGCTGAAGTCTAATTTTCCACTAGCAGAAGTGAAAATTTCTCTTTTTTTCCCCAGAAATCAGACCCTGGGAATGCAAAAAAACTCTGAAACAACAACAAAACAAACAAACAAAACGCCCAAAAACCTAAAACAAAAACAATAAAAAACAACAACAACAAAACAAAACCACCAAAACCCAAACACCAAAACAAACAAATAAACAAAACACAAAAAAACCAACCAACCAAACAAAAAAAAACCCCACCAAAACCCCAAAGAAACCTAAAAAAGAAAACCCAAAAAAACTAAAACCCCAAACCAACCAAACAAAAAAACTTTACTTTATTTTGACATGAAAACTTGACATGGGTGAAGATCTTGCCCACAAACTTTTAAGTGCTGCAACAATATCTGTGACTTCCAGGTAATCACAGGCTGATCATCCCTCCCATTGTTTGCAGAAGCTGGAAAATAAAACGTCTGGGGTTATTGATTTGCTACTTCTTTTTCATTTAGCGCCTATTGATCGCTGTTTATGTGTGTGTTTTTTGTTGAGCAGGAATTAACATTGAAAACTTCTTGGAATTCACTGCCTTCACACCTGCTTGACATTCCTGGGGAAATCTTGCTGCCACAATCCCACTCCAGCTGGGGGTTTCAAAAATTGGTGTTTTCTCCTTTGGCCTCTTGGCAAAAAAAAAAAAAAATATTATTAAAAAAGCTTTTTTAATGCATTAAAAAGCACTTTTAAATTATATTTATATTTATATTTATTTTTATTTTTATTTTTATTTTTATTTTTATTTTTATTTTTATTTTTGGAACTTGCCTGGGACAGAAAATGTGGTTGTCACAGAGTTTGAGCTCCCAGAGTCACTTCCAGGATGATTTAGGTTATGGCACCTACATTGCAAAAATGAACCTCTTGGGGCTGGGAGGTGTTTTCTCATCTCTGTCTGCAAGGGGAGATCTGGTGATTTGCACAAAAAATTGCTTGTGGAGGGTGGATGGGAAGCTCTGGGACAGTGGGAGGGAAATGGGGATGGATTATTCCAGATGGATGGATGGATGGATGGATGGATGGATGGATGGATGGATGGATGGATGGATGGATGGATGGAAGTGTCTGGGGTAGCTCTGAGCTGCTCTCTGGAGCTGCCACAGCTGGGCCATATGGAAAACTCTCCTTTCATTGCTCTTGTGACATTCAGGTCCCACAGTTTTCCCAGTTTTGGCTCCCAAAACAATGGAAATCACAGGCCAATCACACATTTCCCAGGAGACTGGACTATAGTCCTGAGCCAGCCAGCAATAACGTGAACGGATTATTTTTATTTACCTTACATTTGCTTTTCATCCTCCAGAACACCCCTTTTCTCTATTACTCCATTCATATTCAGGATTAAACTCTTTAAAAAAATTAAAAATTAAAAGCAGTGTTTAATTGTCATGGAATTACAGAGTTGAAGGAACTGCAGGAGCAGCCCCACATGCACCATGTGAGGATTTATCTCAGTAATTGCTGTGGTGCCTGGCACAGTTATCACCATTAACATCCAGAGGCAGATAAAGCTCTCCAAGGCTTCTCTTGCAGGAGTGAGAGGGGAGCAGGAGGGCAGATGTGGGGTGTGGAGGCAGAGCTCAGCACAGAGGGGACCTGCAGCCCCCATTGCCCTGGGTCTCTGCCTCCCCTCGTGTGCCAAGCCCACCCAGAGCTGCCAATCCTTGTCCTGTAGCTCAGGCATTTCCTAAATTCCCTCCTGCTTTGCAGCATTATAAACTTTATTTTGATATATTTGATTTTTAGGCCCTGGTAGAGTTTAAGCAATAGCACTTTTTTCCCCTTCTGGTTATGGCATAACCAGTATATTGTCCTGTGTTCAATATTAATATCTGCTTTATTGTTCTATTCTAATTACAATCTCATTATGAAAGGGGCCCTATGTTTTCCTGTGACAGATATTGCATCTCATTGTTAGTGAATCTTGGTTATTCCATGCTTATTGTTATTAATAATTTGTAGCAATTGGATTGGAATTAGAATATTACTTTGCTAAATCACTTTTGCTGCTAATTAAGGCACTGTGTGTGACATTGTTTCACTCCAAACATCATCGTCCTGCTTTTCAGCCTGCTCTAATTACCTGTAACTCACTCATTTCGACTCAGAAATCAGGTCTTTTAATCAAACTCCTTCCAGCTCTGCCCTGGTGGGAATAGGAATGAAAAGTTCTCGTGGACAAAGATATTTGTAATGACAAATGCACCTTTCAGTGCAGCCCCGGAGCTCCTTAGAAACAGAATAATTGTCCTCAGTGCTTCCAAACACAATAGAAGGAGGAGGGTTCTGAGGGAAAAGTGAAAGGTGACTGAAAAATTCCAACTCTTCAAGGTATCAACACGGAAATCGCCGTAGCTTTAAATTGCCTTCTCTGTGAGATCAGATCTGTCACACTGTTTGCTGGGGCAATATTTCCTCTGGAGCAGCAGCAGCTCTTCGTTATTTGCCTGGGAACTTTGCTCACTTTGGTGCCACACAAACAGGAGGCACACAAAGGTCACGCTTGAGCCATGAGTGAAAACTCACATGAATGGCCAGGGGGCTTCCTGGCGTGTGCCTGGCGTGAGCAGGACTCTGTGACAGCACCTCTGACACATCCTGAATATTGCAGCAGTTTGAGGAAAAGGAGAAAAAAAGGGTTTATTTCTGCACAGTTCTTTCTGCAGCCATTTTAGGAGAGTGTAAGAAAGGTGTGGAAAAAGTGCAGATATTTGTGCTGGAGCTGTTCTGCAAACAAACCTGTGCACACAGGCAGCAGCTTCACCTTTCTTCTGTCGTGGAATCACGGAGTGATGGAAAGGTTTGGGTTGGGAGGGGACTAAAAGCTCATCCAGTGCCACCCCTGCCATGGCAGGGACACCTCCCACTGTCCCAGGTGCTCCAGCCCCAGTGTCCAGCCTGGCCTTGGGCACTGCCAGGGATCCAGGAGCAGCCCCAGCTGCTCTGGGCACCCTGTGCCAGTTTATATCTGTATTTATGTTGGCTCCCCCAAGGCTTTACACTGTGGCAGAGGTAGAGAAGGGGTTCTTCCCAGGAATATTAATTTGGTTTTCATTTAACAATCTTCAGAATTTAATGGTAAAGGTGAAAGAGACAGATTTGGTCTCTGGGTTTATCTGGGGATTTCAGGCTGGGTAGAAATGGCTGTGGGAAGGATCAGGGAGTCACAGAATCAGAATGGTTTGGGTGGGAAGGGTCCCTAAAGATCATTTATTTCCAACCCCATCCATGGGCAGGGACACCTCCCACTGTCCCAGGTGCTCCAGCCCCAGTGTCCAGCCTGGCCTTGGGCACTGCCAGGGATCCAGGGGCAGCCCCAGCTGCTCTGGGCACCTGTGCCAGGGCTCAGCACCCCCAGCTCCAGCAGCATCCCTGCATCCCAGGGAGGAAAGCTCTGGGGCACCACTCCAGCACCACTGCAAAGCCAAGGAAAGGTTATTTCCATGGCAGGTTATTTCTGTGCACTCCAGCCTGGCTGGGTTGTTTGCCACCAGATTTCCTTAAAAGCAGATGCCAAGCTCGTTATCATTTAGGAGAATTGTCTGGGGAAGGAGCAGCCTGTTAGAAAATCAGAGCACATTGTCCCTTGGGAGTGGCTTCTCTGGGCACTGCTGGGTGCCCTTGGCCAGGCTGGGTTGGTTTTGTTGCACACCCAGCAGGTGCCCAGGCTGCCACTCCAAAACCTTAGGACAGTCTCCATCTCACCCTAGAAAATGCTTTAGAGTAAAATCCATCCAAACTTCGGCTCACGTGCTCAGAAAGGATTTCCCCCCAGCCCCCATGTGATTTATGGAATGCAATTTCTTCATCCTCTAACATTGTCTCACTTCATACACTTATGCCAAATCGTTTTTGATGATTTATTACTTTTCCTACAGCTTATAAAAAATTGGGTATCAATACAATGTCAACAAAACTGTAGGGGTTAATCTCTAGTAACTTATTGAGCATTAATCAGATTCATATTTCAGTCCTGTTAGAGTAAAGCTACTAAAATCACTGATGGTATAATGCAACTTAAATCAGAATATAATGTGATGCCACCAGCTTCTGCTTCTATTTAGATTTATTCTGATTTACACTGAATATGGCAGAAATGAAAGACTTTTCTCTGTGCCTTCCTTGTACATTTGTGAGTTTGCAAAACACAAATAGTTTGCTCTAGGCCAGAGAAAGTGTAACAATTTATGCAATAGATATTGAATTCATATTTGCCTGACAAGTGACCTTATCAGCTATAACTTGTCATCTCCTAATTAGTCTACATTTATTTTATTCACTCAATTAACCCCCAGCCTCTCCAGGAGATAAGTTGGCGATACACGAAATTATGTGTGGTGCTGCAATTAAAATGGTGCTGCACATGTACTTCACAAATTTGCCTTAAAGAAAGGTAAACCTCATTAATATCCCACCAGTCTGGCTGCAAATTAAAACGGTTTTATTGCCAGTGATGCCACTGACTTTCAGTGCTCACTGGCAGGGAACAACAATGTCTTCTCTTCAGAGAATCTAAGAAAAAAATCACGTAAAACTGAGAGTGCACAGTGAGATTTAGAGAGCAGAAATACCTACATATTACTCAACTCTCCTTCCCAGAGAAATGCCCAAGTTCTTAATTAAAAAAAAAAAAAAAATACAGATTAAGGGTGACCTGAAAGGTGAGAGTGACCTAGAACTTGTATGGAAAAGAAAAAAATCCTGTGAACAGAATCCAGTCTGATTGGTATTTTGTGCCTTGAAATAACTTGGGTTAAGAGTTTTGGATAAAAATCTGAACCACAGGACCAACAGAAATTCATGCAGACCTTAAGGAAACCAAATGTGAATCAAGATTTCTGTCCCAGTTTGATTTGTGTAAAATGCTTGTGCACATACACAACTAACCTATAGGAGGAATGGAGACAAGAGAGTTGTTGTCAGCCCAAAGGTGGATGCCCAGTCAAGTCAAAATACTCAAACAAACATTTATTGCATTGCACTGACATTTTACCCAGATGTCTGCCTAGTTTTCAAGATATTAGGGATGTGAAAACACAAACACACAGAAAATGAATGTGGCGAAATAGGACGTGTTGTAAATTCAGTTGGATGCAATTATTGAGGAGATGGAACATGGAACACCCTCCTCTCTTTGCTTTGAAACCCTGCAGTCTAAACCTGCTGAAATTAGAGCTGAATCCATCACTGATTGTGTCACTGCCCAGAAATATGGCCTTGGGCAGGTTTGTCATAACTCTGCTGGCGATGCTGCGGCCATCAGTCAGGAGGATGCGATTTCCCAAGCGCCACAAGTCAAGCAAATGTGCTCTCAGCAGCCTTGTGGGACAAGGTCTGCTGCAGATGGATGGCACCAGGCTGTGATGGATGGCAGGGACAGGGCAGCTCCTCACACACCTCTGGGCTGTGACTGGGATCCTTTGGGAAGGACAGGCACTTCCACTCTGGATCCACAGAAACCAGGGAAAGTGCTGGATGCCCATCCCTGGAGGTGTCCAAGGCCAGGCTGGACAGGCTTGGAGCAGCCTGGGATAGTGGAAGGTGCAGCCTGGGACAGTGGAAGGTGTCCCTGCCAAAGGCAGGGATGGGACTGGATGGGATTTAAGGTCCTTCCAACCCAACCCATTGTGTAGTTCAATGATCCAGCCTGGAATCAACACTTGCCCTTTTGTCTTCACATCCTGAAATTCTCCAACACCTCTAGATCTATTGATTTATTTCTATTATTATAAATAAATTACATATATTCTATACTATATATTAATATCATAAATATAATATATATAAGATATAGTTATATTTATCAACACTCTTGATTTATTTTGTTTTATAAACTCACCCGTATATTATTTCCCCTTTTTGGATTTCATCTTTGCGTTTCATTTCATTTTGTCTTTGCATTTATTACATTTCCCTGCTCACATTACCCCCACAATTTTAACACTCTGTCCCAGCTCAAGAGATGACAAGCAGCCCCTACATGGAGTGTCCTCCTTTCTTTGGCATCAAAACACTTCCCATTTTTTTTCCCCCCAATCTGCTGCAGCTTGAATTCCACCACTGGCAGAGATGAGATGACTAATCCAATTTCCCTCTATGCAAAGAGTCCTCTTGCATTTCTCTCTGCACTTCTACTTTTTCCCTGAATAGCCGTCATTTAATGCCCCGTTATCTTGGATGGCTCTCATTTAGTGGTTTATTAAGCAGTAATTCAGCAGCCTGTTATCAGTTCCTCCTAGAGCTGGGGAAAATATGCCAGCCAAGTATGCGAGATTTCCGCAGAATTACAGCGGTTTTGTGATTTTTGGATTAGAGAAAAATTACCCCAAAGTAATAGATATGAAATGTTTTCCCTGCATTTCATTATTGGCCCGGTGCTAAAGCTCCCATCAGGCTATTCCCGCTGTAGATTGTCTGATTTTTATTCCTTTTTCCAACCCAAGCAGGGAAATTCTACAAAAATCACAGAGAACTCAATGGACTGAGAAGTCCTAAACCTGGCCTCACTTTTTCTCCTGCACTTATGTCCTTTCTGAATGTTTCCAGGTGAGGAAAAGCCATAAATTAACTTTTAAGAGCTTCTTAAAAACCAGGGAGTTGAAGGGAAATAATGGGCAAGGATAGAATCCAAAGTGTAGAGGGGTCAATGTAAATCCCAGCTGGAAAAAAAAAAATGGGTTTGCAAAATAATTTTGATGATAGAATAGGTGAAGGAAATTACCTATTGGAATTTGATCGGCTTGATTGGAAATTACAACTTGTAAAAGTCGGTGAAAATAGTATTTTTTAATAATAAATCATTGCTGTTTCCTAAAATGGCTGGATTTTAACAAATAATGAAAGCAGAGGTAGAAGGGAGGAGGTGAGAGGGTGATGGAGCAGCTGAACTGGCATGGAACAGCTGCCAGAATTAGGGAATTTTTGTGTCTGCTCATAAAAAGCATTTCAGGCTCCGGTTTCCCTCTGGAATCTTGCACAGGAGGTACAGGAGGACCAATGGTGCAACCTCCTCCCTGGTATTCCACGTTCTCCAGGCTCCTCTCGGGGTGAGACCCTCGGGAAGGGTTCACAGGGACACCTCAAACTCCCGGTCTGGGCTGCTGCTGCTCCTGGGCGGCTCCAGAAGGGCGTCAAACATTGACATCAGGAGAAGAAAGAGTATCTAAACAGGATCATTCCCAATTTTCCCTGGATTTTCAGTCTGCTGACCTGGCCAGCAGCATTTCCACCTCATGTGTGGCTCACAGCTCTTCCTGCTGACCCTTCCCTTTCCAGCCCTGCTCCAAGGCAGAATTCCAGTGCAGCCCTGTCAGCCTGCACTTCCCCCCTGCCTTCAGCTGGGTTTTGTTTTGTTGTTTATGCTGTCATTTCTTTTTCTTTTTTTTTTTAAAGACACATCAGATAAAGGTCATTTTTCCTTGAATGAAAAAACACAGTGAATTTGACAGTGAGACATTCCCAGCTTGCTCTACATCAGAAATGTTGATATTTGCTCCTCTAAAATAGAGTAGAGAAAAAAATTGCCTGAGTACTCAATGGCTGCTAGTCATTTCCCAAAAAAAGAGCATTTGCAAAGTTATGCTTGTGACTTCTGCTAAATTCCAGGGTGCCTTTACTGGAAGGATTTTAACTTCATTTATGTTTGCTCAGGAAAAATAAGATAAAAAACCATCATGAAGGTATTAAACAGCCACAAAAGATGATGGCTTCCAATAGTGTCTTTTGGCTGATCCATAATCATTTGCTTTGGCAATTTTATTGGGGAACATTAAGGCTGATCACTAACTCCGTGTTCCTAATTATTTCTGAAATATTGTGCTGTTTTCTGTGCTGAAATGCAGAACGAGCAGAGCAGTGGGCTGGTTGGGATTGCAATGTTCTAACTGGGTTTTAATCAATGAGTGATAATGAGAGCTTGTGTTTTGACTTTCCCTTCTTAATTGCCAGTAATAAAGCAGATCCTCATTGATGATATTTAGCAGAGTTCAGTTTCATTCATCTCTGTTTATTCTATTTATTTTGAAAGTGCCTGGGAGCTTTCAGCGGGCTAGACACAATAACAGAATATTCAATGCTAATTATATTTTCCTTGCCTGATATTTTCCACAACAGAGGATGATCCTGCCTTTTCCTGGGGTGTGATTGCATCTCCCTGTTTTCTGGAATGCAGGAGGAGTCAAAGGATAAAACCATGTCCAATGAAATCCCAACCACATTTTGCTATTTAAATCTCTATTTTCCTTCTGCTGCTCATGAAAGTTGAGATTTTTTTTTGGTGTTTTGGGTTTTTTTTACCAGAATGCCAAAATAAGAATTAAATATAAATACTCTCAAGATGAGGCACATCTGCAAGTGCTGCTGACCAGGAAAATTCATCTTACCCAAACAGGCACAAAAAAGCCACACAAGGTCTGATCTATCTCAGGTAGATCTTCTCTGGCCAGTTGTCAATTTTGCAGCCTGAGTTTTGGTTAAGAAAGACTGATTTTTTTCCTAAAAGTTGAAGTTCCAAATTTAGTTTTGATCCCTCAAATGCATGCCAGTACTGTGATGACAAATGCATGTGAATCAGTCAGTCAATACAATAAATATTTTGATAATATCCCGCCTGAATCATCTAATTTAAATCAGGACCTGCCTTAGGTTTAAAATGTTTTAAATAATCCCTTGCATTCCTCTTCAATTATGTGTAAGAAAATAAAGAGTTTTTTAATCTTGCCCGGATCATTGCTTGAGATGATTTATACCCCAAGATTTTCTTCCTGAGTTATCAATCATCTCAAAGCAAGGAGTAGGTGGCTGCCTGAAATTTCTATATCAGATCTTTCTGTGTCCTGAGGAATTTTTGCTGTGGCAGTAATTTGGGCTACAAAAATAAATGGTCTCCACATGTTTTTTATTATCTTCACAATCTCGATTATTTCTAAGCGTTATCCCAGGATATAAACCTCGTTATCTACATATTAAATCATCACTGATGTCAGGGTCTTGCAGCTAATTCCTGACTGGTTTAATTCATGCCTCTTACTTCAGCCCTAGTGAGAAAAACAAGCATCTGGGAAGGAGCCATTTTGTTCCAGAAATTCAAAATAAATAAACCAAATTTAAATAACTTGTACAAGGAGCTTAAACACCCACCTGCATTATAGTGCTGTAGAATGGAGATTGTATCTGGATTTCTACAAGGTCTGAGACTCTCAATGCTGCAGAACCAGAATACAGCTTCACATCACAACAATTTTCCTGTTGAGCATAAGTGGGAATTACCAAGTGTGACCTCTGGAAACAAGGATGAATCACTGCTTGCTTTGGTAAATTCAAATTATTTGCAAACAGGACTCTTCCATGATTTCTCTCCATTCCAGTGTGGCTGCATCTTTGAGTGCAGCAATTCTCCTTTGTCCCCTCTGTCTCCAGAGTCCCTGGGTGGGAAAGAAGAGTTGCAAGGACTCAAATGGGTCTGAAATTTCCCCAAATTCCTTTATTTTTTTCCCCCCTCATTTTCTGTGGAAGCAGAACTGCAGTTTCTCATGTTGCTATGTGCTTATTCAAGTAAGTGTTTCACTCTCTCACATTAAGAAGGCATTGGCAGGGCATCTATCAATGGAATTTTGGAATCATCACACAAAATTCCAATGACAAAAATCATCTGAGCTTAATTTCTCCCCATCCTCTAAGAGAACAAAGCACAGTTACACTTTAAACAGAGAAAAGTTAGAGAGAAACAAAGTGCTGGCTTTCTTTAAGTGGCAGGATATTAAATGATATAGCTGTTATCTTCTCCTGTAGCATAAATTATTGAATTAAGCCTTCAGTCGGTTTGGCAACAGTGCCAAATGAATATTACAGGAGTACAATGCAGCAAACAGAATCTGTCATTGAATCTGGGGCTGGATTCAATCTGTCACTGAAGCTCAGAACTGGAATTACAGTGAACAAAATGCTCGTGCTCTCGATTGGAAAAGGTTCATTATTATTTATTCATCTTGCCTGGTAACACAAAAAAACCTAATGAAGTTTCATTGAGAAGGGGGCACGTCAGGACTGGTATCCATCAGAAAGGCACATCCCTCCAACTTCATCAGGCATATTTGTCTCCATAATTAGATGTCTGTTCCACCAGAGCTCTCCACCTGAAGGACATGCCCAAGTTCATGACATGAAACAAATCACCCACGCTAATGAAAAGGTGATTTTCACCTCTTATTTCACTTGTCTGCAGCTCCCACAACAGCACAAAGTGTTTGGGAAATCTTTTCATAAATCCTAAAAATAAAAGTCAGGCCCAGGTAGGAATTTCAGCAATGTTGCTCGCATGTTTGTTTATTTTTCAGTAAAATATTCCATTATTAATACAGGTGACACATTGAGTATTTATAGCCCCTCTCCTGGAGCACCTTTCCCCACAGCCCCACAATGAATTGTTCATAAATCTGTGCTCATCTCCAGTGGAAAGCTTAAATCAGTGCAGCTCCACTGAATGCTCTCCACAACCCATCCATTAGGAGCAATTTTCCTTCTCTGCAACGTGAACTCCCAGTCTGGAATCTTTGGGGATTATTTGGGGTTTTGTATGGAACGTGGTAGCCTGTAAATCTGAGGTTTGATTGCTGTGCTCAGGGTGATAGCAGGAGAAAATGTCATATTTTGGCATTTAGGGGTCCATCCTAAATTATTTTGGGATTAGAATGTGTGTATCTCTTAGCTGGGTAATAAATTCACTGCTACCCAAATATATTCCTAGAAAGTGTTGAAGCAATACTGGTTATTATAAAACTTTTAAAAAAATGTTGGGAGTATCACATTTTGACAAAATCTTTTGTCACTATATATATTTAATTGAAAAAGGCTCATAATTCTCATGACTATGACAGTTTTTGCATAACACTTCCATAATTATCACCTGTGATATATTACACCCTGATTTTCTATGCTAGGTTCTGACAATAACAGTTATATTAGGAATTAAATCTGTATTTTATAGCTTGATTGTTTGTTTTCACACCCAAGGAAAATGTGCAGTCAGTCCATAATCTGAGATGTTGTTTGCTACATCAGCCTCAGCTCACCCTACCTGCCCCACCATAGACATCCTGTTTAAATAACAGGAAAAATATTGGAATATTTGACTCATTTCTCAAGGAAAAAAATTGACAGGATGCAGAATCGACTTACTGAGAACATTTCAGATTTTTGTGCCATTTAGGGCTGGAGGAGCCCTGATTAAATAAAAGTTATATCTCCAAACTCAAAGCAAAAGTGGGGTTCTCCAAGGGAGCCACAGGCAGCTTCCATCCATCACACAGGGGATGAGGGGACAAAGGAAGGGGCACTTGGAGTGCCAGCTCCTGGGAAATCCAGATTAAGCCTCCTTCCATCTGCTTGCCCTCGTTATTTTTCAGATCTCAAGGAAGGAACACAATTTTCCCACTGTCTCCCTGCTGGAACAGCCTCGAGTTGAGACAGGGGAGATTTAGATGGGATATTAGAGGAATTTTCTTTATGGAAAGGGTTCTGAAGGTTTGGAACAGCACCACCATCACTGGAAGAGTTCAAAAAAAGTATGGATGTGGCAGCTGAGGCCATGGTTGAGTGGTGGTGGTGCTGGGATGGATGGATTTGTTGCTTGGGAAGTCTTTTCCAGCTGCAATGAATCCATGATTCTGTGCAAGGGATGCCTTGCACTCTTGCCTGTCATTTTAAAGACAGTTCCATTTATAAACCCTGGGCTTGAGTGTCAAATTTGCCATTATTATGAGAGTTTTTCTGACTTCAGCGGTGCCAGGACTTCCCCCTGTATGCCTCATCACTGCCTCCCCTTCTCCCAGCATCACAGGGAGCTAAATGTCTCCCTGGATTGGTGTCTGCTAGCAGAGACACTCTGGAATTCCACCAGCACTCCCAGTCTGACTCTTTCAACAGAAGCTGAGACTTGAAAGGAGCCCCGTGCCTCTGGAGCTCTGAACATCAACATCTGAAGGGAGAAAACACATGAAAGTTGAAGGCCCTTTGGGAAAATCCTGCAGGTCTTAGGTTGCTTCTTCCTGCTCAAACCTCCAAGATGCAATCTGCCTTTCTGTGTGTCCCTGCTTCAGCCTCAGAGAGCTGGGTGGCAGTGGGAGGGACAGAGGGAGCCCTGCCTGTGCTCCTGACAAGTCCTTTTTCTTTCCACACAACATTTTCATGGCCATTTCTCTGCTTCATCTTTTCCCATCTTCTCTCCCAGTGTAAAAATGTGACTCCTTGAAGGGATGTGTGTTACTTCAGGTGGTACCAAGCAGTGTCTCATCCATGACCCCTCGTTTTGCATCTGTCAGGCTCCTTTCAAAGTCCTTGAGCTCCCTGCTCCAGGCTCCTTTGAGGAAGGAAATAATAATTTCATTCTGCTTCTGACAAGATTCAATCAAAAACCCCAGAGCTCTTTGCAGCTATGGCATTTAAAAATCTGTGCACCCCATAAACCCCCTGTCTTCCAATTACAAACTACCCATATCTTCAGATTAAAAACCCCCAAAAATCTGTCCATGACATTTAAAAATCTGTGCACCCCATAAACCCCCTGTCTTCCAATTACAAACTACCCATATCTTCAGATAAAAAATTCAACAGATTTTGTGTAAGCTGGATTTTGCATAGTTTTTCTGCTGTCATTAGAAGGGGGAAGGGTTTAATTCACCTGTCCCATCCCTTTTGCTGGAGCTGACAGGTGTTTTACTATCACACTGATTTAAAAGACGCCCCTTAATCAGGTGTCAGCTTTGGCCCATAAAGTCATATTAATGTTTTGGATCAGATATGAAGCTCTATCTAAGGCACATTAAGAAAGATTCATTAGAAACTCACTACCCCTGGAATTTACAGCCTTCCTGGAACTTAATAGCCTGGATAAATTCCTCCTTATCTGGTTTGCTTATGTGAATTATGGCAGTTTTGCATTTAGAAGCTTCTCCTCGTGGTCTTCCATAAGGATTCTCTGATGTGGTCAGAATTCTCTGATATGACATCCAGAATCATGGAATGGTCTGGGCTGGAAGGGACATTAAAACTCATTCACTTTCACCCCACAGGGGCATCCTTCACTGTCCCAGGTTGTTCCAAATCTTGTCCAGCCTGGCCTTGGACACTTCCAGGGATGGGGCCACAGTTTCTTTGTTCTCCCAGCCCACCAGAATTCCCCATTCCTGGTCCTGGAGCAGTGGATCCTCTGGAGTTTGGCTCCTTGGAGCTGATTCTCCCAGACAAACCTAAAAGCTCTCCCTGCAAATAGATTATGATGTTTCTGGGGCAGTCTCAAATTCACCAAACAGATTTTGTCTGCTATCACCGAGCAGCTTGGGGTAATGGTAATTCCAACTCCACTCTGCAAAAAATCCTAAAGGGAAGGAAGATCTGTGCAGCAAAGGGATAAAAGTCAGTTAATTTACAATATTGGCCTATTGAGTTATCTATACTCCCATTACAGCCTGGGCCAGCCCAAACTGCTCTTGGAATGTTCTCCTTTGCATTTCCAGCTGGGCAGAGACCTCACAAGGAGCTGGTTATGAATCCAACCAGAGTCAGAAACAGGAAAGAACAGGGAGCAGGATTTGGCTGGAAATTAAGTTGATTAGGTGTGAACTCCAGATTTGTTCTTCTTTCTCCCTGTCTGGATGAGGAAGAGCTTAAATGTCTAAATATTTATTATGGCTGAGTAAAACCTCTTAAACTGAATTTTTCAGGAATATCAGGGTGTGACATATCCACCCATTGCCCCTAAAGCAGTGACTGGGAAGCACTGGAACACCCCCTGCTTCTTCCATAATGATGGAAAAAACCGGGGTTCCTCCTTTTCCATTAGCACTGGGTTAATGCCTGGATTGGCTGAAGACAATTTCATGTAATGAATGAAGGGATGATGATTCATTTTCCTGCTTTAGCTTTGAATTCAGGCTGGTATAATTATGGTCTTTAAGGAGATCAAACTGATTTGGCATCATAAAGAAATACATTTTAAGTTCTTATCAAATATTCCATAACAAGGGTTTATATTTACTTTCAAGCACTATGCTGAGGATTCACACATGATTTTTATGTGTAGAAATGATGCATTTAAACAAATATTCATATTCCAATTGATTTTTTAAAAAAATCTGAACTATTTAAACCTTAACAAAAGCAAACAGCCCTACAAAAATGCATTTGTCATGTGTATCTCTGGAGAAATCATAGTGACTGTATTGAACCTGGAGGATGGAGAAGAAATATATGGCCATTCTCTATAGGAAACACAAAAGGATGCATCAGGAAATTAGAAATGACCAGCCTGACCTTTTCTATAAATAAGAGATGGACTCCTAGGACACCATTGGCTCTGAGAGTGCACATCATTTCTCACAAATTTGATGTTATTCTCTGCTGCAGATCAGCCAGCGAGGAAAGGATATTAAAGAGAGAACAAAACAACAGCAAGAAGCTGCCTTTACTAAAATTCATGGGCAGTATTTTTGTGACAGGGACTGTGGCATGTCCACTGGAAAGGAGCTGTAAAATATTGTGTCCTTATTCTACACATAAGGGACTGCTGCATTAAGGGCATGGGAAGGGGATATAAAATTAAGATATTCAATAGTCTGCAAATGACAAATGAGTCTAAATTCCATTTAGTAAAAAACATGGGAAATTAATCCCAGGTTTACCAAAATATTTCCATTTTTATGAGGTGATGTAGGGGTTTTTATGTACATCAGGTAGTTCTCCACTGGCCCTGGTGGGTACAGGGATTTAAAATGCAGAACGATGATCCCTGGGTCATTTTGTGGCTTCAGAAAAACTTCTGCCTGGCAGTTCTGGGAAGGTAACAAGGACTGAGGAAATGAACCCAGAAGGGAAGCAAATTCCTCCCAAAGAAAAGACAAGTCAAAGGGTCAATTGTAGCAATAGTGAAAAAAGAAGTCTTCAAATTTGTCAGGGGACCGAACCCAGAAGAGTGGCAGGACAAGAAACAAAGATTATTTAAGCATCCCAAAGGGCTGCTCTGCCTTGCCCTCGTGGTTTGCTGAACAAATTGTCTTCTTCCCTGCTCCCCAGAAAAGGAAGATCACCATGAAATAAAGAAATAGTTCTGGTTTGCCTTGCAATCAATCATTTAATTTTAGATATGATATGAAGGTTGATTATGTCATGCTACTCCTGTTTTGAAAGGATTGAAAAACAGGAGGGGAAAAACCCCAAAACACCAAGAAACAAGAAAACAAAAGCCCCATCAACAATGCTAAACCCAGGCCAGTATAAAAAAATTATACCCAAAATATACAAAAATAATATCTCAAGGGATGGGAAGGGTTGGAGGAGAAGGGTGAATGATTCCTTTAGACTGAGCTGTGAGCAGGGAACACCAAACCAGAACCACAATTCCACAATTCCATCCTTTCCTGCCAGTGCTGATGCACAGCACCAGGAGGAGGTGGATGGGCACATTTGGGAGCTTCCAAGGGAAACATGCAAAGAAGCTTCACTGTCACCTGCAAAATAAATCAGCAGCAGCTGAGCTCTGCAATTTTATTATCAATCAGCCTTGAAATATTTCCTCCTTAACAGTCCAGTGTCTGGAGGTGGATTCTCTGGTGGATATAATGGCAGACCTTACCTTGCAGCTGAAAGCAAAGGACTCCAAAGGACAATTTAATGTGGAAGGACACGCTTAAGACATCTAATCTGAAATTATTGTTTTTCTTTCACAGGGGAAGAAACCCTTCATGGGCCTATTTTTATCCAAGAGCCATATGATATCACTTATTCCATGGGCTCAGCAAATCCAGAGATCCTCCTGAACTGCACAGCTAAAGGATATCCACTGCCATACTACAGGTGAAGTCAACCTTGGGGAAATACTGTCTCACTGTGACTCTTTGAATTGTGTTTTAGTCGCTGCATCACCAGAAATAACCACCCCAAAATCTGTTGAGTGCTCACAGCAGGAATATGCAAAGTTTAGAGTAAATTTTGAGGAATGAAGGAAAAATATTTTTGCTGCTTTGCTGTAAAGAAAATTACCACAGGAAAACAAAATAATTGAAAATCATCCCCAAAGTATTTAAAAATGTACAGAATTAATTCTGAATCCACAGAGCAGCTGTGAAAAATGGGAGAATGGAAACACTGAGCATCTGTACTTGATAAAACTTTCCATACATTAATAAATGCTTGGAAAGCAGAAGAGCAACATCCTTCCCTTTTCTAATTCCAGCATTTCATGTTCATATTTATGGTGTTTGTTTAGAGAAACAGCTCCAATACCTATACAAGAGTCACTTAATAAAACCTTGGTACAGAGGATTTTTTGTTTATTTGGTAACTATGGATTCATCACTTACAATATAACTTGTTGCACCAAGGATCTGGAAATCCAAGTTGGATAAGAGGAAAAGCTGGGAACCTAGGGAAAAAAAAGACATTGTGCTTTCTTCAGAAAAGAATGGGGAAAGAAATGGTTGAGTTGAAAGAAAATTATGTATAAAAAAGAAATCATTCATGCAAGGCATGAAAGAAAATAATGTGCTACCAAATTCTTAAGAGAATATTTATGGAAGAGATTTTAACTGCTCCCACCACAGCCTTCCCTGGAAAGGGCCACCACTGCTTATCAGCTTGGCTTTTGGACTTCATGGCTTGATTTGTCCCCAGACACTGTGTTAGGAAAGGAACCCTTAATGTCTTTAATTTCCTTCATGAAAGGAACCCTTAATTTCCTTTTCACAGTGCAACTTCTCCTCCTATGAGTAGAAACCCTCATGTATTTCCCAGCCCATTTGTTCTCCCTGTTCTAAACATGGACATCAACTGGTTCAGGCCATGAATTTCAAGTCTCTCCAGATCATCCACCCTTCTGTTTCATATTTAAGCAGCTTCCTAGAAAATTCCTTGACTCTTTTATCCCCCCTCACCCCCACAAAGAGCAGAGACAGCAGCTTCCACCAGGCAGGAGAGCTGGGAAGTCTCCCCCATCCCATATTTTATATCCATATTTTACCTTTAATTTTTTCTACCCACCCATTAATTAAATTCCCTGGGTTTTTCATCACCGTTCCCATTTTTTTTTGCAAAGCCTCAGTTGCTCCAGGGACATGAGATCAACATCTGGGGATGGATCCTGGAGCCCTGAGGTCAATTAAAAGTTATCAGACAATCACTGCTGCAATTACAGCACGATTTGGAGGGAACAGGGAGCTTTGCACTTGTCTTTGATTTCACCACAGCTAATGCTGCCTTTGTCAGATAAGGATTGAGCCCATATATTTAAAGTTCCAACAATTTTAGATAAATCAAGCCCAGTATGAAATTTTAATCATCTCCTTTGCTGAGTGATGGCAAAGAACAGCAAGGACTGCTGGAGGTTTCTCTTTGATTCAGAAATACAGAACCACTCCAACAGGAAGAAAGTTAGATACCAGTTAATTTGCTATTTAGCAGTTTTTACATCAAGAAATATGCTGATAAATGCCTTTCCTTGAAATAAAAAATGCTTAGCATTTCCTAAAAGTTTGATTTTACTAGGTACTCTTTTTAGTCTTATAGACTTGTCAAAAATATTGATAATTTTTTGCAACTTCTCCTGAAAATATTGTGTGTCTGAGAAGCACAGTACAAGAATTGTGTAGAAATGTAGGTGGAAGGGCTGAGTAATAAAAATGAGGCACAATTTTCCCTTTGGAAGCAACAGAGAACACAGATTACACTGCAAAGATATGAATGGAAGCATCTCTGAAACCATTAAGAAATCTATATAAATGTTCTGATAAACATAATTTTATCTCTTATGTCTTTTTTATAAAATCAAAATTGTCTATAATATCAGGCACATTATTCCAGGTGTTTCCTGGTGTGATGTTGGTGGTAAATAAACACAAATTTTTAAGTTAGATTTATCATTTTTTGCACTTAAGCTTTTTTATAGTTATAGTCAGCAGAGGGTTTATCACCAACTAAGTCAGTGAATTTTACTTTTTTTTTTTTTTTTTTACAGCCTATCCATGAACACCCTGCAGTGTTTCCAGCAAGATTTTGATATTTTTAGCTTGATTTCAGGTGCTGTCTTTTCCTGCACTTCCATTCAATATCCAGAGCAACCCCCAGTCCTGCATTTTCATACAAGTTGGAAATTGAGGGTGTTTTCCCCTCCATAATCTTCTCAGGGAGGAGTCAATGGAACAAAGAAATAAATAAATCCAAGGGCAGCATAAGCAGCATTGGTTAGAAGAACATTTTAATATTTCAGCCCAACACAGAACGCTGCACTAAAAGGAGATAAAGAGATTCCAATCCAATCCAAATCCAAGCAGCACGAGGATAACTGGAGCACACAAATGAAAGGGAGGGAACAGAGCACAAAGTCTACAAGGCTCGCAAATGACATCAAATATGTTCATAATCATTGCATCAGGCTGGAGAACCATTCCCAGTAATCCCCAAAATCCACCCTGGGCACAGAAATTGCAGCTCTGCTCTCGTGTCCTTGTCCCTGGAATGCTCTTCCTTGGCTCAGTGCAGATTCTGCCTCAAAAGTGGGCTGGGATTAAAAGCTCCTTCACCCTCTGCTGCCTTGTTCACAGGCAAGAGTTTTTACTTCCCATTTTCTTCCTCACTGGAAGCGCTGTACGTGAAGGGGGGTTTTGCAAATCCTTTTCCCAATTACAACAAAGCCTCAGGTGGCTTGGCAGGACATTTCCATTTGAATGCAAATAATCTAAGAAATATAGAACACAATGAAGTCATAAAAATATTGATATTTTTATTATAGCAGCACGCTGAAAAGAGAATTTATTAAATCATGTGAGCATATACCCACTCGCAGTCCTTGGGCTCCTAGGGAACTGATCAATTCAGCATCAGAACATAGGAAATTTTTTAAAGTTTAGGTTCTGAAACAATTGGTGAAAGAAAAACAATTCAGAATGTATTTCCCATCACCGAGGAAAAATATTTTCCAATGGTTGCATGAAAAAATTCACAAAAATACATCGATGATCTCTGCCTTAATGGGCTTATGTTAAAAATTCCCTAAAATAATTATCCAGATTTCTGTGTATTAATACACTGCAGAACACACAAAGTCATTAAATCATTGTCTACCACATGAATTCATTAATTCACTTCCTTCAGTGATGTAAACATATTAATTAGGGAAAAAGCCACACCAGGAGCTGAACCCCTGATCTATATGCAAAGTTTAATAATCATTGTACCATGGTGATTAGAATGATTATGGGGATACTGTGAAGAATTCATTTGCAGCAGCTAAGCCAACGTCTTCACATTTGTTTGGAAAAACAATTATAGATCTTAATTGGGAGCCATGCAATGATGACAGCAGTTATTTCAGTGATTGATTCTGAAATTAAAGAGAACTGGCAAATTAAATACCAGAATATCTTAGATTAGAAAATGGAAAGCTTTAGACAACTTGGAGCATATGTAAATCCTGAAATACGGCACAATGCTAACACTAATATCCTAAAATACCAGCAAAACCTAAACCAACTAAAGCAAATATCAAAAAGGAATTGAGGAGAGGTACAGAAACACCAAAAATCAGCTGGAATTTTTAGGAAGAATTCCTGAGAGTTGCACCCAAATTTTTCAGTGTGGATGCATCCATGGAAGGGGAGACAGCAACCCAAAGAAATATCTTCACATTATTAGAATTGGCTCACAGAATTCCATTGATTTCATATTTAATCAGTCATTATCTCTCAAAACAACAAGTGCTCACTTGAAGGTCAGGGCACTCCCCGTACTTGGAGCACAGAATTGCATTTCAGAGCCTGGGATGGAAATCCTCCAGCACAAAACCAGCTCCTGAGCAGTGTGGGTGTGTGGAGAGAGGGCTGGGAGGGGATGACAGAATCCTGTGTATCCAGATCAGATTCCCAGACATAAACTGTGAGTTTGCTTCACTTTGTTACCTGAGGAAACTGCCCTCACTGTCAGGAGCTCTGAAAATAAGCAGAATTGGATCATTTTTACGCTGTGATCCTTCAGGTAATTAGCAAGGAGATGATTGCCCTGATTTGGGCACTGCCAGGAACCCAAAGTGAGCCACTGGCAATTTCTGAGTGAACCTTCCACCCAGTGGGGGCTTGGAATCACACCCAGAGATCAACACAAATGGTGAAGGCTGAGGAGTGGCTCTGATATGAAATCAGGAGAAGAGAATACCTGGCTGTGCCGTTTTAGGATTGCTGACCACCTAAAAAGTGGCATTGACAACCCCAAAACCTGCAGGCCTCAGTGGCTGAGTCCTTTATCCTTCCTTTGGCCCCGACATGAGCAAGGAAAACTCAACCCTAGCGTGACTGATGGCAAAGCCACAAAAATTCCCTTCCTGAAACGCGTAATATTTATTTTCTTTGAAAGAGAAATTGTATTTTGACATCTGTAAACAGCTGGGTAATGTTGCAGACACAATCCATTTTCTGCTTAGTGGACTAACGGGGACAAATGAAGATTTAAAATAGCAGCGTTCTCATCATTAAATGATCAGTCTCAGGCTTGCTGCATAAAAACTTCCCTCTCAGCTCTTGTTCTGCCCTCTCAAGTGCAATCCTTCCTGATCTACATCTCCAAAGCATTTTGGCTGTCCAAATTCACGATTAATCATTTGCAAGGACTGTAAAACACATTCACATTATAAAAAATAATGTAGTTGTAGACAAGGTATAAACCCCCCTCCGGTCTGAATGGATAACTTTGTTTGAATAAGTTATAATTACTTTTTGTGGACATTTGGGTGAACACTGGTGACTGAAGTAAAGATTTTCCAAAGAATGCCATTATTGCTATCATTATGATTGATGTAAGAAGCGGTCGTGCGTGAAAAATGATCTCATTTTGTGATATTTAACTACATTTTTATCATTACAGGTATGCTACAGCACACTATTTAAGATAAATATGAATAGGCTCTGTAAATTATAAGCATAATTTGATTTTTTTCCCCTCAAAGGTGGAAGCAAAATGGCACAGATATTGATCTTACCATGAGTTATCACTACAGGTTGGTTGGAGGCAGCTTGGCAATCAATAACCCACATAAAAATCAGGATATTGGAACATACCAGTGTTTGGCCACAAATTCATTTGGAACAATTCTGAGCAGGAAGGCAAAGCTTCAATTTGCATGTAAGTTGGGAAGATCATATTTATTAGAGCATTATTTTCCTATTAATTCTGCACGTGGACTGTAATTTATTGGGTAATTAAAGGATCATTGGGGATTCTGTCCAAAAGGTTAGACTTCCTTCTGCACTGCTTATTCCTAAAAAAAAAAAAATGTTCCTAGTAAATATTAATAACAAAACCAGACATCTGATGGCTGCTGCCCTCGGGAGCCAGAAGAAAAATCAGGAAATTGAAAGGTCAAGGAAGATGAGCACAATTATCTTCACTTAATAAAGGTGTTCTCACTTTTTAGGACAGTGGTTTTGTTGTTATCCCACAGGTAGCTTCAGCTGGGGGGGAAGAAATTGTTGCAAAAAGTTGAGCTTTGAGTATTCTGTAGCTAATGAGGTCTAATTGAGACACAAAAACATTGTTCCCCTAATTGGCACACCGATTTTTTTTTTTTTTTTTTTTTACCAAAGCAACACTCCTTTTCCTTACACAATGTGTAAAAGTGTGAGCTGCTCTCTGAAATATTTCATATTTCAGCTCCCTCAGGTCGAGCACGTTGTCTGTCTTGAGATGATTTAAAGTTTATTTCATCTTTGCTCCCCATTTCACTCCTTCACAACTTCACAACCTTTTTCACAAGGTTTGGACGCGGTGACCGAGTTCTGTGAATGCCCTGGGGAGGGGGGGAACAACAGTGACAACCAAAAAACTCCAGATATTCCCTCCAGCCCTTCTTTTTTTTTTTTTTTTTTTCAGTCTGGAGCTCAGAGCAGTCTGTTGCTGGGAGAAAGCAATTGTTTTCAAAGCTCATTAATAAAACATGTGACTAAAGCCAACCTTGTGTCACTATTTCAGACACCAGCAAACGGATTAATTATTAATCTTGTTCCATTTCTCATAGCAAACCTCGTGTCACAGGGGTTACACAAAGGAGACATCAGAGGTCAGGCTGGTTCACAGAGTGTCTTTCAGCAGGGCTGATCAAAAGGTGTATCACTGGTACCTCATTTAATAATGTTTTACCCTGAATTTCTCAAACAGCTTTGATTTCCAAGCTGGTCAAATGTAAAAAAAAAAAAAAAAAAAAAAAAAAGATATTCATTATTTACCATTTCTTCTGCCGAAACATTTTTTCAAGCCAGACTTCCTGTGTGGAAAATTTTTTTGAGATTTGAAGGTGAAAGTTGGTGAGTGACAGAACAAATCCCATTTTAGAGAGGAGCAAGAATAGACAGCCACCTCAAAATTGTCCACGGAGTCTGTAATCCCCAAGGAACCAAGGCAGGCCAGGCAGGGAGCTGGGAAGAGACCTAAGGAAAGGGAATATCCTTAAATGAAGGCACAAGCCAGGTGTAAAAAAAATAAAATTGAAAAAAAAAAAAAAGCAGGGGGGAGAAAGGAAAAACAGGAATATCTGTGAAAGAAAGAAGGCTCTGGTGATTATTCAGCATTTTATATCAAGCAGTTCCTTTATTTAAGCTTCATACCCCCACCCAAACACTTCCAAAAGTTCCTGCAGGGAGCAGATCCCAGAGCTGGGTCTGGTTTCCCCCAGCCCTCTGCCTGCTCCAGTCCTCCAGCTCCAACAGCACCACAGAATCCTAAATTTATCCCATAATCAAGCACTACACCACTTTTCCAGTAGTGGTGACAGATATTTACCTCCTTCCCCATGGAGAAGAGAGAGGACAGACAAATCAAAGGCTGTTATTTACACTGACAAGCACAAATTTGCAGGAAAATGCTTCAATTTAGCAGCATCACTGCAGAACTGGGAGTTTTAAGTTGTCTTACAATAGAAAAAAACCCCACAGTACATGGAAAATGTCATAATGACCTGATGAGAATAGTGGAACAAATTACCCTGAAACTCTTATTTCACAGTCAACATTTCCTTGTTTCTTATTTTCATGTTGCCATCCAATTTAATTCTTTGTTTCAACCAATACTTCAGGCTATATCTTAAAATCCAGGCAGGCAGGCACGCCTCTGTGATGACACTTTCATTCAACACCTCACAAAATGGGATTTTTCCCTGGACTGGAATGCCTGGCATATTATTGCAACCTCCCTGATAAAGAATTGGATCAAACCTTTTATCCAAGTAGCAGGGTTTATGTGTATTTGTCTCTTTACTACAAGCTAACTAGCTCTGAGTTGGAGTTTGAATTAATGATACCTCCAGAAACCTATTCAACATGTCAACTCAATATATATAAAAAATACTTTTTTTTTTCCTCTGTTCAAGATAGGAAGTTCTCCGAGAAGCAAAATAAATGCGGGACGAGATTAGAAATATGTCTTCAGATTCAGCTGGAGTTTGGTGCTTATCCTCTATTAAAACCAGAGCTGTCAAAGGAAAGCTGCAGGAGGAATATTGTACAGAAGGCAGTGGCATAGATTATTAAAGCTACAAGCTGAAAATGAGAGGCAGTGTCAGGGAGAGGGATGCATTAGGGGGATGCAAGGATGGCAGGCCCTCGGCATCC
The DNA here is from genome assembly GCF_963513975.1 of Fringilla coelebs. NCBI lineage: Eukaryota > Metazoa > Chordata > Aves > Passeriformes > Fringillidae > Fringilla > Fringilla coelebs. The sequence continues at coordinate 20,091,015 of NC_140039.1, forward strand.
CCGCCTCCTGCACCAGCCTTGTTTTGTCACAAATAAACTCAAAAGCTCCCTATAAATCCTGCAGGTCTCCTGCTCCCCTGCCAGCAGCGCATTTGGAGCAGCTCACACGTGTTTTTGCAGTTGTTGGGGTGGAGGTTTGTAAAGCTTTGGTGCCAGGCCTTGGCCGAGCACAGGAGCAGGGTCCTTGTCCTTGTCCTTGTCCTTGTCCTTGTCCTTGTCCTCGTCCTTGTCCTCGTCCTTGTCCAGCTGGGGTCATGGCCTGCCACCCACAGGGCTTCTCCCCCGCCAGGTCAGTGGTGACACCCAGCACAAGGGCACCTGGAACTCTTCAGCTCAGCCTAAAATGAAGGCAGAGTTTGGGAAGTTCATCTTGGAGCTAGGCCCGACTCAGCTTGAAGGGAGGGATGAGGACATGAGCGTCGCCCTGATTTTTTAAGTTTTTCTGAGCCTTCTGATCTTGACATTTTTTTAGCAAACTCTCTCACACACCTTCTGTAAATAACTCACTGTTTCTCATTCTTTTATGGAGGAGGAGAAATTTGATGGACTGTTGGTTGGTCCAGTGTCATTGGAGAGGTGGCACTGTCACCCTCCAACCCACTGTCACCTTTAGAAATCTATAAATGTTGGAGTCAGAAAATAAACATCCTCTTTTCTCTTCACCTTGAGAACAGCAGTGTGTGCCTGTGTTCCTTCATGTCCTACAGTGACACATGAGAGCTTTTCAAAGTCCAGCCTTTGCCCAATCTCCCCCTTCCCATAAACCCATAACAAAATTCCACGTCTACTCATTGTTTGAACACTTCCGAGGATGAGGATTCCATCATTTCCAGGAGCAGCCAGTTCCAAAGCTTGGCCACTCATTCAGTGGTGAAATTCTTCCTAAGGCATTTTTGTTGAAGGCATTTCATGCCTTAAAAAAAAAATTTAAAAAAAGACAAACAAAAAAACTTTCGGGGAAAACTGCTTCAGTATGGCTTCAACCAGAACTTTCTCCCAAGGCACACAGGGGATTTGCTTTAATTATTTCCTCGGTTTTAAGCAAAAATAACTGTGTGCAAACAACTGGTCTTGAGGGAAATCCCTGTAACAGGCTGCATGAAACAGCCTGTCCAGGCCTGTTACTTGTTCTTTTGGTTCTCAAACACATCTATAGCAGAGGCATTAAGGGATATGCAGGAGAATTAAGACGTGCAATTAAACAAACCAGAATAAAAAGGGACTCCACAATGAAAAAGAATCAAATGCAAACCTAATTCTTATTATTCAGGGCATAAACCCAGAAAAATTCACTATTAATTGAAAGCATCTTGTTGCTTAGGGATCTTAAATTAGATTCTCAGTCAAATTATTCTACCCTTGATGATATAAGTCATGATGATTGCAGCTTTCTCAGACCTGAAATTTTGAGAAACAACAACCACAATCTAATTTCTTGCCTAGAATTGGTCACTTTGCCCTGAACCTCACAGAAGGGCACACAGTGGAGCCATTAGACCCTGCATTTTAAAGTTCCCCACAACGCTACCAACCCAGGAAGGATTTCTCCTTGGAGTTTTTGGGCTCCAGCCACGTTCTCCTGGTTTTCAAAGTGGTGCTCCAGGGCCTTGCTTGGTGCTTATTCTCAACAGCATTTTCCTGACACTGCCACCCTCCCTGCTCTTGGCCAGTGATGATGTGTTCACTGCAGTGTGGCTGAGAGTGACAGTGCTGGAGCACTTGGAATAAAATCTGCAGCTCCCAAGAGCTTCCACATGCCTTTTGTCAGAGACAGGAGACACAGTTTTGCTGAAACAACAAATTAGAGGCAATAATTCCTCCTGGACTGAGTTTTTTGCCATCCCGAAACACAAAAATAACAGCCCATCATTAGCATTTAACCATTTCAGGGAGGAACATATTGAACCAAATCAAACCCATTTAGTGTTTGCTGGGTGGTGACAGGCTGAGCTTTAGCAGAGCCCTGTTGGAGGGGCTGGCTGGGAGATGCTCAGCCAGCCTGAAAGCCCACTTTTCATCTGATTACTTCATCGTGTTATTTACCTCTGAGTGCACACAAATTACAGAAACATCACAAAGCAATCCAGCAGCCTCAGGATGTCATAACCCTTTTCACTGGCAGTGTACGCTTTGAAACAGAAAATGGAAAAATCAATAGGCTTGGATCAGATAGGCTGAATTTGCAAAGTCTGGACATGCATGAATTTAAGGCTAAATGGCACCTACACTTCTGGCTGGGTTGTGTTGTGGTGCTGTGTGTGTCCAGAAATCCCTCTGTAACAATTGTATTTGATTAAAAGGTGTGCTAGCTGTTGTAACTACCACCTGGAGTAAAGCTCTCTGGGTCTTTAAGCTGATTGTTAATTCATCACAGCACACGAGCGCTGGAATACTGATCAGGCTCCCTGGCAGATGATTGCAGGAATGAACTCTGGCAGTGCCTTTCTTTCTCAAAAGGAGGCATAAACTGCTCAGTTCAGCACTCAACAGGCACTCAGGGATGGCCAGCTGATAACTGAGGAGCAGGAAGCAGGAAGAGCTCAGCTTGCCAGTGCCAGGAAAAGTTCATCATCAAAAATACATCCCCAAAAGTTTGACTTGGCGTTCTAAATTCCCTTTTCCCCTTCAGGGACAGGTAGGTAAAGCCATAGACTTGTCTCTGCCTATAGAGAATCATGGAATGGCCTGGTTGGAAGGGACATTAAGGCTCATCCAGTTCCACCCTCTGCCCCTTTTCACTACCCAAGGTTGCTCCAAGCCCCGTGCAGCCTGGCCTTGGACATTTCCAGAGATGGGGCAGCCACAGCGTCTCTGGGAACCCTGTGCAAGGGCCTCAGCACCCTCACAGGGAGGAATTTCTTCCCAATATCTCACCTCACCCTGCCCTCTGTCAGTTTGGAAGCTATTCCCCCTTGTCTTGTCCTTCCAGGACCTTTCCAAAGTCTCTCTCCATCTTTCTTGTCACTCCCTTCAGGCACTGGAAGACCACCATGAGGTCACTCCACAGCTTCTCTTCTCGAGGCTGAACAACCCCAATTCTCTCAGTCTCTATCCTCATTCTAGCACCACTCCCTACTCTACACACGCTGAGTAATGCAGTGACCCCACCTGTTTTAAAAGGAGGCTTTCTGTATAATCCTAGAATGGCTTGGGAGGGACCTTAGAGTTCATCTCATTCCCACCCCACTCCCTCTGATGCAGAAACACAGCTCAACTGCAGAGATGTGGAGAATCAGCCACAAAATTCTCCTTTGCACGCTCTGCACAGCCCTCCTGGTGATCCTGGTAACACCTCCCAGTCTTCCCTTCAGCTGGGGAGGAGCAAATGCAACCTGCAGTGGGAACATTTGCTGTGGATTGATCCTGTGTGGAGGATGGAAGTGCTGCTGTCATCTCTTCATATGTCACTAAACAGGCTCACAGCTCAAAATTGCCTTTTGGACTTTTAAGCACAGGTAGAATCCAAAAACCCTGCAGCAGCAGCAGTCACCCTCCCTGGTGTGGGGAGCTGAGGGCCAGGTTCTGAGCAGAACGAGTTACAGAAAATAAACCCTGTATTTTGTCAAAATTCTGCTTGGAGTGGAACCAAAGAGAACTTTCATTCATCACTTCTGATTGTTATGGACACTCTGTGCCAATGCTCCAGCTCTCTCTGCAGCAGCTCCCGTGGCAGGAGACCACACCAAGGTCTTTGCTTAATGGATGCTCTCCATGGAGCAGACCCAGCAGCCTCAGGCATGTTTTCTTTTTTTTTGCCCCTTTATTTCACAGAGTTTCTTCAGAAAATCAGGAAAAACCTGGTGAGAACCACTTTTGTAAGGAATATGACATTTCCAGGAGTAACAGCCCCAAGTCTTCACAGGAGAAGTGCTCCAGCCCTCTGATCAACTTGGTGGCCTCCTCTGGGCTGGTTCCAACAGGGAGGGCTCTCTAAGGGGTCACTGCCCCCAGTTTGTCCCCACCCAGACTGGGGCACTGGGCATCCTTCAAGGCCACTTTGAGCAGAACACATGCAGAGAGCCCTCTGCAATTTAATCACTCCAAGACCAAAACCACTGCCAGAGCTCACCACGCTCAGCTCGTCTCCCCGCTGAGCTTCCCAGTGTTTATTTCTTGGCAGGATTCTGTGCACACACCCTGTCACAGGCTCCAGGAAAAGCAGGAGCCACCACTCAGCAGTGATGAAGCAGGAAGCCTGGAAGGGTTTCACCTGCCTGCTGACAGGACAAGGCAGGGTGATAATAGAACTTCTATTTTAAAACTCTGGTATCACAAGAATGGGATTATGCAAATCTCCTGACATTCCCTGACACAGAGAACAGCCTGGAATCTCAAACCCAGAAGATATCTCCATAAGGAAGGGGGTGTGCTTTCTCCAGCATTCCCTCTTTTAGTCTCCTCTGCATTCTCAGAGCCCACACGATGTCCATTGACACCAAGTGTCCTGTTTATTTTAAATTGTAACAGGACCAGGCACATCAGAATTCCACTTTTTTTTCCCCCTCCAATGGTTTAAACATCTCTCTAAGAGTATTTAATCACTGTGTTCAAGGCTCTGCTCTATCAGCACTTGGTTAAAGCTGCTTTATTCCAGGTTAGTTCCTTAGACTTTTATTATAAAAGGAGGTTTTTTTAATCTGTCAAACAGAGATCTACATTGCAGAGAGGTTGTAAGGAGCATTACAAGCAGCAAACCAGGCAGATAAAGTAGCAATAGGGAACATAGAAGTATTTGAAGATTATCTTTTAGTTCTATATTACTTACTCTTCTTTAGGTCCTTTAAAAGTGTTTATCCTAAATCAACCCATTGCCAGCTGTATTGGAAAAGCAATATATGTGATTGAGATATGGTGGGGAACAAAGCATCCACAGGTCCTGGAGCTGATAGATTCTGATTGATAAAATTTAATACTGGGGAAGGATAAAACCTGTCTATGTTTGCAGTCTAGATCTGCTATTTTATCTGTTCTCCTTTCATTACAGACAAGATGATGTAGATTCCAATACATTATTGAGTGAAATATCCACGATGGTCACATCAGATTGTTCATGTTTTGGCGTGACAAAAAAAGTTACAGCGGATGTTTGCAAGGGAAAAAAATTACTAAATTATTTTGAATAAATGATTGGCTTTTTTTTTCTAATAAAAATAATGAAATTAATGGATCAGTTATTTTTGCAGTGAAGGTTGGTCCTGTGTAATGTTTTAAGGCAGCAGATAAAATTCTGCAGCTGATACTGGAGAAGGAGGAACAGTGTGTAACATTTGGACTTTTCATGGAGTGAAGGAATGAGGTCACAGGTGTTGCTTTTCTCAACAGCAAAACCACATCTGGCACAGAGAATGCACCGAGCTGTAAATATCCATTTCTAAATGCTACAGCAAGAACAAACAATGTAACCTACAGCTGAAATCCCACTGACAGGATTCACATCCAAAAATCCCCTCCATCGATCGCTCGGGTAAATCTGGAAATTCCCATTGCAAGGAATTCTTTGGGGGCTTTGCAGCTGGAATGAGGGAGGTAAAGAAGGGGCTGGGGGTAACTCAGGATAGTCCTACAAGAAGTAATTCTGTGCTGGATCAAGATCTCCAAAGGGCTGGGCAGGAATTTGGGAAGGGCTGAAACATCCACGGTGTAAGTTCTCTCTCTTCCTTGCCATTTTTTATTGAATGTATTTTGAGAGCCTTGATTATTATTTTGCTGGTAGAAGCATTATAGGATGGATTATTTGCCTGAAGTGGGACTGTACCCACCAGAACCCAGGGCAGGGATGCCAGAGGTGCTTCCTGCAGGACCAGGGTACAGCCACGTGTCCCCAACAACAAGGTCAAGGTCTGAGGGAAGGGAGAAGTTCCTGAACCATCTCCTCCTAGTTAAGAACAGGTTGCTATGGGAGCAGTGGGAAATATGAGGGAGAGAAGGTTTGGATAAGAATTAACCCCCTGCCAAAAGGACATTTGCCACAGCAGCCAGGGCCTTCTGCCCTGGAAGTCAGGAGAATTGTGGCAGGGAGAAATCCAACCCTTGAGGTTCAGCCCAGGGAGAGAAATCTGTCTTTAAGAGCTCTCCAATCTGGAGAAAACTCCTGCAGACGGCGAAGTGACTCTGGTGATGACAGGTGACAAATGAACTGCGCCGTGACAAGTGAGAAAACTGTTCAGGAATATGAAATATTTAACAAATATTCCCTCTGTGCCCCTCCCTGGGAGAGGGGCAGCTCCTCAGCTGTGCCTCTGGCCTGCAGATGGGCTTTGGAGCAGGAGCCCTAAGGCTGTGTCAACACTTACTGCTCAGAGCAAGTCCTGTGCTCAGCTCAGAAGAGAAATTTAATATTTTATGCTGCTAACTCTGTAAAAGCAGGGGAAAAAAAAATAACAAAGGCCAGATGTAGACCAGCTCTACAGCTTCCCAGCATATGTTTCTGTGCTCTGGGTTTGTTGGTGCATGAACAAAAATCAAGCCAGCTCAGGGTTTTTCCCCCCTCTCACCTCACCCTCCCTGTTTAATTTAATTGTGACCTTCCACTTTTTTCCTCTAGAGAAGCTTGATATTACTTTGTAAAGGGCATTTTCGCTCTTTAATTGAATAAGACAATCAGACTGCGGCAGAAATTATTGTTCCCCACCTTGAAAATGAGTGCCTGGATTGGCCATTCAGATCATTTCAGCTGAATTGAGGACCCAGGGCCTGTGTTCATCCTGAAGTGTAAATTACAGGTCCTTGCCCTTGGAAGATCCAAAGTAATTTAACTAAATAAGGAAGCAGCAGTGAAGGTCTTTGGATGATTACACAGCTAAGGACAGGAGCAGTGATTGTGGTTTTCCCTCTCTTTTTGACAAGCAGCTCCATCAGGGAGTTTTGGGGGACAGGGCAGCTTTCCCTTTGCCCACTCTGGGATGCAGTGCTCCCCTAAGGGGGAAACGAGAACAAAAGTGGGAATTGCAGTGGATTTTTAAGCTGTCCTGGTGAAAGGAGACGCTCAGGCATTGCCCAGGCTGCTCCTGGCTGACTCAGCTCCAAATCTCCCAGACCTGAGGTGCTAAAGGCTCACGAGTGCTTCAGATGGAGCAGGGGAACTCAGCAGGTGTTGAGGAGAAAATCCAAGTATTTAAAAGGCAGGAAATGGGAAATAGTAAGCGGCTTTCAGACACCTTAATTAGAGATAACACCACTCTTAATCTCAGAATTGAATTCATAGAAAATCAATTAGAACATTTAAAAAATTGAGATTAGATGCTAACGGGGAAAGATTAATGTATTGACAGTATTATCAAGACAAAGGAACTGTCAGAGGGTTTGTTCAGCAAGTTTAGTGCAGTTTGGAAAGCTGAAAAAGAGAGTTTACTTTGCAGTGGAAGTTGGAGGGAGGGAGATTAGCCATTCCTTTGGGAGATATTTGGAGAAAGAAGGATATTTCCAGAACACACCCTGTAGTATCCAGGCTGCAAGAGATTGGTGCTCATCTCTTTCAAGGCAATTCAGTGCAAAAATACTCAGGAGAAGCAAAGAACAGGGACTGATGTCCAGGAGGGGTCTGGGGTGGGCTGGATAGGCACAGATGTAGCTAAAAGGGCTTGAACCTCAAATTTTTCGGGATTTCCTGTATGTGAGAGAAGAAATAGCAAACCCAAATCTGGAAGCATGGGGCCTTCCAGAACTTGAGATAATTTTAAGGATTCATTTTTATTATCTGTAGTTATAACAGAGCTAAATTCTTTGATTCAGGCACCAAATTCAGCCCCTAATTTATTACAGCCAGAGCAAAGGAAGGTAACTTTGTCAGCTGATAACCCAGGTGGTGGAAAGACTCCCAGAAAATCCTAACCAGGAGCTTCCTTGGAAAACTGCTGAGCTCTGTACCCCATTGCCCCGTGAGGAAACTCCTGTTGTGCTGCACCACTGCAGGAACACCTCTCCTATTGCAATATATCACAGGCTAGAGGAGACACAGAAGGAAAAAAAAGGGGAACAGAAGTGATCTATCACAATTTGACACAGGCACGTGGAAATGTGAGGAATTGCATTGATTTGTCCTCAGGAGCGTGGCTAATTTGTAAGGAGCTCTTTCTCCTCATGCTTTAACATTCATTGCACATTTCAATACCAAGTAATTGCAACCATTATATTTGGGATTATGTAATGACAAAACATTTATGAGGGGGAAAAAAAATATCAAAAGTTCAAGAAAGCATGAAATCACATTAATTCAGATGAACTGTGGTAATTATGCAAGGTGATAAATTGGAGTTTCTCTAATTGTCTGAAACAATTTCATATATTAAAACACCCAAGTTTCCTTGGTTTCCTTGGAGAAGTTGTGTGCTCCTTCTTAGGATGGACTGGTTTGGAATGGGTGAATTTGGGAGGACTGTCCCTGAGCAGCTTCAGGAATTTCAAACACAGTTGGGAGGTTGAAATGAATGAGTTGCTGCTTGTCATTTGGTTTTTGTTTCTATTCAACATATTTAAGAAGCAGTTCCCTAATCCCAGGAAAACTGACCTTTCACTCTTGTGTAGTTAAATTTGCTACTCCAACACCTGTAAGGCAGTTTTAAATTTAAATAAACCAAAAAAAAACTCAGATGTGTTGGTAATAGCGGGGAAATTAGAATAAATATATTAATGAGCAGTCAGCAACTGGATGTTTCTTGGAGCAACCTGGTCTAGTGGAAGGGGGTGGAACAGGATGGGCTTTAAAGCCCCTCCCAAACCAAAGCCCTCTGGAATTTATGATTATCTCTGTTATTACGAGCTTTAAAACATTAAGGAATAATAGCTGAACCTATTAATTAACCTATTAATTAATGGAATTGCTTCACCAGGAAAGTTTTCTGTGCACCACTTCCATTTTGTTGCTGTCTCCAGAGACCGTGTTTTCAGGCAAACACCTCCCCCAGCCTGGGTTTGCTTCTCTCACTGGCAGGTTTGTGCTCAGCAAAGTGACACCCACGGTCACCTTCATCCAACACTGATATTCTTCTCAGCCTCTGGTTTTATTCTGTTTAAAATCTACCTGGAAGACTTTCAGGCCATAAATCAGGATAAAGGCAGGTTGGAGCACCCTGGGACAGTGGAAGGTGTCCCTGCCCGTGGCAGGAGTGAAACGGGATGGGCTTTAAGGTCCTTCCAACCCAATCCTTCTGTAATTCCATGATGACATCCTTGAGCCCAGAGGGTAAAGCTGGGTTACACCAGGGGAAAAATGCTCTGACCCATTTCTTCTCCCCACTCCCCCCTTCATTCCCAGCGAGGAGCTGACAGCCTCCTCCACCTCAGGAGCTCCTGTTCCCATCAGAGAAAGCCATTCCCTGACTCCACCCCACAAAATGCCATATGTTTGGGGTGCTGTGAGCACAGCCCCTCCTCGCCCAGCCCTGCCACACGCAGCTGAGTCCTTCCATTCCCACTCTTCCCTGGAAGGATCACTTGTGCATCTGAGAGTTTTGCTTGGCCCCCACGACCTCATTATCGCATCCAACTGATTAATCCTGCTCTACCAAGAGCGGTCTGCCAACACGCACAGATCCAGGGAGAAAAAAAAAAGTGTTTTTTTTGTTAAAACTCGCAGCTGAGAGAGCAATGGAGTGTGAGGGAACTCGTTGTTCTTCAAGTGAGATAAATACAGACAAAGAATGAAAGGAATTATGTAGGAACTAGGTGATAATTTATTTATAGATCTCTGCAGAAACACTGAAGTTAGCAAATATACCATCTGTTAAATAGTCATCTTATTCCTAAGTGCATATTAGCAATCTAAATGTGTGCCAAACACCTGATCTTAGCCTTCTTAGTTGATACTCTTTTTGACAAGCAACATTCTGCTTTATTAGGTTATGTCATGTTACGTTATAGAGCTGTGCTAGGGAACAGGAGCTGGAAGAACACAGTGCTCGTGCTCTCCCGGTGTAAATGAACACCCAGGGCAAGGAGAAGGGGCTTTGACAGCAGCCAGAATTTCAGAATAACAAGAACAAAGTAGAATATCTGTATTTGTCAGGTAATTTTTTTTTTTTTTTTTTTTGCTATATATATACACACTTAACACACTGCATTTTAACATTACTGCATTTTAATATTTCCTACATTTATTGCATTTCAAATTGCAAGAAATCATTGAAAACGCAACCCCATAGGTTGGGAAATAGATGGAGAAATCTTTGTGGCAAAGACAAACATTATTTCTGAGGGTCCACCTCTTCCCTCTCTCATCCACCTGGACAGCAAAGCAAAAGTAGATTTTTAAAGCTTTACTTACCCATTTGAATGAGGTGTCACAATATTCCATGGGAGATGCTGCCTGCCTGCAGGAAGAGTCCAATAAAGATGAAAACAGAAGCAACACTGACTCTACTAATGAATTCTCTTCATCTATTTTGCCTTGGTTTGCTCTTTCAGAGGTTTGGGGTTCTTTTGTTCTTCAATGATTCTTTATTACAGAAAGAGGCACTGAATAAATTCACTTTGTACAATTATCTATCAAAATCAATCAAAGCAAGAGATCATTTCTGGTTTGGCCTGTGAAATTTTGGGGAGGTGAGGGCTTCTAAAGGAGGCAGAGTGATGAAGATCTCGGAGTTAAGCAGTGCAATGAATTTTTTAAAGAAAATGTCTTTTCCTAAAGGCCTTTAAAAATTGGGTTAAATAAGGACATTGCATATTTGTCCCTGTCATGGGTGAGATGAAGAGATTAAATGATGATTTATGTGCCTCCACAGCTGCTTTTTTATACCTATGATTAATAAGCATAAAGGGATGGAAATCTCTCCCTCACTGGAAAATCCGAGTTGCTTTATATATCAAAACCACAAACAGCCCATGAAAGAGCCCAAACTCCTGCCCACGGATTTTGATCCTCAAGGTTGAAAAGTGGAGATTGAAAAGGCACAGCCAACTTCCCCACATGGATTCACCTGAAAGGGAGTGGGTTTAGGTGGGATATTGGGAAAAAATTGTTCCCTGGGAGGGTGGGCAGCCCTGGCACAGGGTGTCCAGAGAAATTGTGGCTGCCCCTGGATCCCTGGCAGTGCCCAAGGCCAGGTTGGAAGGGCTTGGAGCAGCCTGGGACGGTGGAAGGTGTCTCAGGGGTTGGGCAGGATGAGCTTCAAGGTCCCTCCCAAGCCAAAGCATTCCATGATTCCATTACACAATCAAAACTGGTCCTGCTCCCTGCAAAACAGTGCATCCCTGAGAGATCTCATCCTCCTGCTTTTAATTATTCCAGTCAGGGACACTCGTCACGCTTTTAATGGAGAGACACGGACAGGTGACACAGCACCTAAAATGAGAGTAAAACTGATAACATGACATATTGTGTCATTAAACTAAAAATTGCTACTAGCAGCTCATTACTTTCCAAAATCTATTCCCATTCCAGAGCGAGGTATTACACAGTTAATTCTCAATTGTCAGGAAAACCTTGTCCTCCTGCTGCACTGCGCTTCCTTGATTTTTTTTCTCCCTCCTTTCTCGGATGTCTCATAACAACCGAAATTTTGTTCTCAGCAAAAAGGAAAAAAAAAATAGGGCTGATTTCCCACAGTGAAAATATTGGGAAGAATTACTTAGAGGGCACAGATTTTCCATATTGCCCCAGAGTTTTTTTGGGGGTGTTAACTCTATTTTTAAGTAGAAATTGCAATTTGTTTTGTATTAGCAGCTGAATAAAAGAGATAGGAAAGGGAACTGTGACCATTTTTGCTGTCAGTGCCTGAATCCTAAAAAAATCTGAATTTTTGAACCTTTCTAATATTTTTTAAAAAAAATTAATATAATAAATATGGGAATTTGAGGATCTTTTCCCCCCTTGTCCCAGGGCACAGAGCCTCAGACCAGGCACCCCAACTAAATCTTCACAGGAATTTCAGAGTCCACTTTTCCACACAAATATTTGGTGCTGGCCTTTTTCTTCTCAGAAAACAATTGCCAGGAAAAAAAGAAAATGTGGTAAAATTTCTCAGATGGAATTTTCAAAATGAGTAAATAAATCCACAAATTCAGAGACTAGACTCTAATGAAGCCAAACTTTAATTAATCATATTACGCCCATCTACTATTTTATCTTTTATTTAGAATTACAGGATGGAACACAACGAAATAAATGAATTTTTTTTTCTATTTTTCTTGGCCTTTTTTGTGGTTTTTTTTTCCCCTTGGACTACCCATAATCCAAGGCAGAGCTGTAGCCAGCAGGCAATTAAAAGAACATCAGAGTTTAAAACCCTTTCCCCGTGTATTGACAGCCCCCATCTATTGTGCTATGACAGCACGAGGAGGTGCTACAGGTGCTTAATTCAATTCAGCCCCCTCTGAGCAGACAATGTCTTCATAGGAGACCAATATCCAGGAGATGAAGAGGAGGAAAAGAAAAATTAACTGTGTAAAGTTCAGCTAAGGGGGAGAAAATTGATATATTGACATAAATAGCTGAGGCTGTACAGGTAGTAATCGTTATTGCTCTGACCAACGAGGGCTGTTTCTCTCTATTGAACTCTGGCTCAGGTTGGTGTTCAGCTGATGAAAAATGGAACAATTGTTTGAAACAAGAATCTGCAGCAAGGTAAATAAAATGAGCTTAGGGCAGGCAGTTTACAGCTCTGTGGTATAAAGAGGTTTAAGGGGAAGCTGATATTTATTGTATTAAAGCATATTTTGAATGAGTTTTGAGCAATCATTTCCCAAATGGCTCTAAGAAAATGGGAAGGCTTCTCATTAGGATGAGAACTGGATCAAAAAATAAATAATCTTTTTTGTTTTTAAGCACGTCTATTGTGTCATGTTTTGTAATTGAATTAACAGGAATCAAGCTGATCATTCCTCAACATCTCAGTGAAACATGAGGAAGCAGCAGATGGAAAATAGACATTAAGAGCTATAAAAATCACCTGTGGGAGATGGGCATGGACAGGAGATTTCCCACTCAAAGTCCTCTCTTCCTGCCCTCTAAAACCAGTGCTAAAGCTCAAGGCAATTAAAACATATCCAAGCACTGCAGCCAGTTTGGGCCAGCCCAAAATCTTAAAGAAAACAACATATTTTTATCATCATTTAAACCTACACTCTGTGGGAGTCCTGCTGATCTTTAATTATCACTTGCATATATAGAACACAGCTGTTCTCTACTTCTATAGAAAAGGAAACACAGCAAAATCCATTTTTTTTCCAACTCATGTAGATTAAGTCTTGCAAGTTCCAAAAAAATGATGCTGGAAAAAAACAGTGGAATAATAGACTGGAGTTGCAAATAGAAATTGTAAACACAAATTCCCAAAGTTGCAGTAGAAATGCTGTAGGAATAAATATGTTGTGAATGCCAAAGGACTCAGTAAGGGTTGGACTTGGAGCTCTTTTCCAACCTTAATGATCCTGTAATTCCAGGCTGGACAAGTTATTCTTGCATACAATTTCTCAATGAAATTAAATTCTGTTGTCCAACACACGACTGGTTTTGAGTTAATAAATTGGATAAATTGGGAATAAGTTGGGAATAAATCTGATGGACAATAACCAGGCCTTGTTTTCTCCTTCTCCCTCAAGACCTGGAAAACTTTGAGACGAGACCGAGAAGCCCGGTGTCAGTGAGAGAGGGACAAGGAGTGGTCCTGCTCTGTGGAACTCCTCCCCACCATGGAGGTACGATGGGGACAGCCTGAGGAGGGGCAAATTCCCTGGGGGATCAGCACTGGAGTTTCCTTGTGCATCAGTTACTGGGGTTTACAACAAATTTGGATTTTGTTTCTTCAAAAGGCGCTAGGTACATGCGTTTTTAGGGCCCTTTAAAATGATTTTATTATTATTTTATTTATATTTATTATTTTATAATATTTTATAATATTTTATAATATTTTATTTATATTATTTTATTATTATATCAGGTAGTAGTGATGCCTTAAGGAGCTGGGACAGAGGCTAGATGGAGTTCAGAGGAATGAAGTGGATGTTTATTGAAGTGCCTTCAAATGCCACACCTTGGCAGTGCCCAAGCCACAGTCATGGCTCTGCACAAATGGCTTCAAGATGGAAGCAAAAGAGGGCTTGGTCATAAGATCTCACATTTTTAGAAGTTTTATTCCATTTGCATACAGAATTCATCTGTTCTATTAATAGCTTCAAATGATGAAGTTTCATCCTCCTTGCTTGCTTGCCCACCCTCCTCTTTTCATGTTTTTTGTGCTTTGGGCCTGAAGTTAGAAGAGATTGTCCTTGAGTCCCCAACTAGAACAGGATTGTTTTGTCTTCACCACCCTGTGGAAAGATCCCAGTAACACTTGATATAAAGCTAAAAGCTGCACACCAAAACAGAACAGAAAAACTCAAACCCCAAGGTATAAATTTAACCTGTCATTCCTTGGGGCACAGCAAGGACAGCACGAAGACTCTCTGCTGACATGCCTGGTTATGCCAGGGCCTTGGTCCTCATGGAATGGCAGAAAATCAGTCCTCAGCAATTCCTCCTACACCAAAACTACTCCAGGTCTGCATGGAAAGGCTCCTTTCCCCTTTAGGGCTTGCTGCTGCAGTGCCCTCATTTGAATCCTGCATCAGACACATTGGATTTGTCTTGGTGGTTTGAGTTCTGCTCTTGAATCCCTGATTTTATCCCTTCCTGAAAATCAGAGAATAATTTAGATTGGAAGGGGCTTCTGGAGGGGTGAGCTGCCTGTTTAAAGGAGGGCCTAGATCAGGTTTCATAGGAATTGTCAGTGCTTCAGATGGGGAATGAAAAGGAGTTTTCTGATGAATTATTTGGGAGTGCTCACCATAAGCCCCATGAGATCTTCCTTTCTGGGTGGGGTAAATCCAGGTGAAAATTTTACCCAAGTAAAGCAAGTATTTACTAACAGAGGGGAAATATCAATGGCATAGTTACCAAATTGTCTTGTTCTGCCCTTAAAGAATGAGCAGCTCTTGGATAAGTCACGTTCTGCTTTTGGCAGCAGTGACCACACGTCCACAAGAGCTGCAGCTTTCCATGTCCTGCTCCCAGCAATCCTCAATCCTTCTTAAAGAGACAGAGTTATAAGCCAAACTCCCAGGAGAAGGTGAATAGTGATGTGGAAAGAGGAGGCAGTATTTCAGAGAGGGAGAAAACCCCATCAATCAACAGCAACCCCTCCAGTCCTAGGGAGAGGAAGTGTCAGCTCACTGGGTGTTTACAGCCATATGAAAGGAGGATATAATCAAGGAGATGAAGTGAAACAAGGTCCTTAAGGGCACGAAAGGCTTCAAAGAGTCCCTCAAATGTATCAGTGGGACAGGCAGAAAGACAACACATCCATCCTGCAGCCACTGAACTATCTGTTTCCCTCCTGCTGCAGAGTAAAATTATGATTTGACAAATAGGAAGGAGGGGAAGAAAACATTCAGAACAAATAAATAGTTACGAGGTGAGCTCCCCCCAGATTAATTGAAGTGACAAAATGGTATCCACCAGCAAAGCCTTTCCCAGAGTGTTCCTGCAGCTGGGGCTGGGAGCTGCTGACCAGCCTGGAAAATCCATTCCCTGCAATAACAAGTCCCCAGAGAACAGAGCCTGAGTCCTTTTGTCATCCCTAAACACTCTGCTCAGGAGCCAAAATTCTATACCATGGGGATGAAGTACATGGTGTGAGCCATGACAAGTCAGAGACTATTTCAAGATGCTTGGGAAGTCATTTTTTGTTGAAAAGGATTGTATATTTAGGGTTTCTTTAATTACAACCCTTGCCTCCACCTCACAATACCTACAGGAGGAAGGATTACAAACTGTGCTTCCAGCTCACATTGCAAGAGCTGTGTGCAGCACTTTAAATGTGTCAGGAATTAGAGAGATGACAAGGAATTTGGAAGATAAGCCCTACCAGTAGGGAAAGGGTTGCCTTTCCTGTGATGGAATGACTTGAAAGAAGACAGGAACTCTCCTACAGCAGTTGTTTGAAGCAGCTGCTATTAATATAGGAAATTTGAAATAGGAAGCACTGGGTAAAACCTCCTGCCAACCTCTAAAAGCCAGGATAACAATAGAAGAGGAATAGAAATAATAGAATGGAAAACAAGGAGGGTCCATTAATTCAATTCCTCCCCTATAACATCAAGAAGATGGAACGAGAGCTGCAGAAGTGTTTTAGCCACCCATGGTCTCTAGAGAGGTGTCTCACTTCACTTTCTCACATTGCCAAGTTTGTCAGGTCCTGCACCACAGCACTGGAGTTAAACCTCCTGCTCACAGGAAAACTCTGCAGAGCTCATCAGGACACTCAGCTGCTGATCAGACACCTAAAGTGTTGGTCTATGGTCAAAAATATTTAAAATATTTAAAGCTCAATTAAAATTAAACTTAATTTTCCAATCGAGGTGACAAGGAAAGATGTGCTGCTTCTTTTTTTGTGCACTGGTTTCTTAGCTGAGAGCACTGCTAACCTATTTTTGTACAAGAGAAATGAGTGATTCATTTAAACAGAGGACAAAAATATATTAGTCAGCTATAAACCAAAAACAAACAAACAAACCCCGCCAAGCAAACAAACAAATGTACAAAAAGGCTGCTCCAGCAGCTTTCACATCAGTTTTTTAAGCATCTCAGAGAACAAAAAGAGAATTCCGTGTTGCTGTGAACTAATATTAGGACTTTCAGGACTGATCAAACACAAGCATGAAAGAAAAAAAATACCCACCCAAGTTTATACCTTAGATCGATTAGGACATTAAAAATTACAGTTAACAAACAAAAATATCACAGCCTGTAATTAGTTCTTAAAGCAAGAGCAGGGCTGCCCCCAGTTACCTGACCCAGCCCAACCCCTTTATTCCCTCAGCCTGCCCCTCCTCACTAATTTATGCACTGGTGTCTCTGGTTATTTATGAGGCTCATTTCCACACCTTGCAAAGTTCAGCTCTGCCATCCCTCTGCTTGTTAGTGAGGCTCAGCAGGGCAGGGGGGGAACAGGTGAGCTGGATTTTTTTTCCTCAACCTCATCCCAGCTCTGCTTTAAATTCTTTAGGTCAGCCCTTATCCCCTGTGTACTCAACATATAGTAATATTTTACTAGTGAAAAAAAGTGGTTTCTAGAGATCTCTGAGGTAGGGAAAGGCATGGAGGGAGGAAGGTGGAAGAAGCTTTAATTTCTGCAGCTACACATGAGCCTGACCTGCCTGTGCTTCAGAAGCTGCTGCCTAAATGGTAATACTTGACACAAGACGATGGGGTGGACTGTTGTTCATTTATTTCCTCAGAAGTGAAGCCTGATCTAAAGGCTGTTTCCTCCGAGCTGGCTCCCTGCAGAGCTTTAAGGAAGTTGCTAATCTTGTTAGGAGCAGCAGGATCACTCTGTATTTGCATTTATTGGTGTGGAAGAGCTGCCAGGGCTGGGAGTGCCACGGAGGCTCTGGGCTTTCCTGCGTGCTGACATTGCTGCAGGGAGGATAAATAAACCCCAAAACACTCCTAAGGATGCTCCTGTGGACCTGCTTGGGGGGGGTAAAAATTCCTAATTCTCAGCCTGCAGAAGGCTGGGGAAGGAGGGGAAATGTGAAACTGGGTGTGTGCAGAGGATGGGAGGAGATGAGAAAGGGCCTTTGATTTCTGCATTTCCTATTAAAGGCTGCACTTGATAAAGTGCAGAATCTGAAAGGGAGGGTTTGAAGTGTCTCTCCCTCTACAGAACTCAGTCATGGGCTGGGAGTCCTTTTCTCTCTGCTCCTATAATCTTTAATCCAGCTTCCCCACAGCTCCAGGGGGAGGGAGAGCCCCCTCCCTGAGCCCAGCCTGGATCCAGCAGCACTGATTGGGGTTTGCTTGGGCCGAGAGAAGCGCTGGAATGTTCAGTCCCCAGATCTGTATATCAGGAATGATTATCAACTCCTTCCCAGCCGAGCTCTGCAGGGAAACTCTCAGGGCTGACAGAGGTGGGAGATGCTCTCCAGCCTGGCCAAGCTCAGGAATTGCCCACCTGGAGGAGAAGGTGGATTAACCAGTTTTTGGGGTGAGAAGGGACACTGACACCACAAATTAAAACAAACAAACCAACAAACACACCCTACTATTGCAGCACTATAAAATAACTCCTGCTCTGCCATAAAAGTGAGAGCAAAGGGCTTTTTCTCCCTTCTTTGGCTCATTCAGTGGATCTGCTCATCTGGTTTATTCCAAGTGACCCAAAATGAAAGATTTTGTAACACAGTTCCAGATTTTCTACTCTATTACCTGTTGCTGTAGTAACTTTCCAAGAAAAGATACTGAGTAAGGGAGGAGGTTGTTGGTATTATGCCTTAAAAGCATGAAAAAAAGAGTTCAGTCTCCAAAGTTTGGCTCCTTCCTCTTGAGATTTCATCCAACTCCCACTGAAGTCAATTAAAATTAGGGTTTCTGCAGAGTTTAGTGGAGCTGAATTAGGCTCTAGGCAAGGATGGCCTGCAGATGGGTGATGATGAACCTGCAGCTAGGAGGGGGAGTGTTTCTATCCCTCATACTGGGGGGAAAAGCATTTAAATATGACTAAGAGGGGCTGGTGCTTGTTCCCAGTTAATGGGAAAATTCATCAATAGTCCCTGAAGCAATGGTGGGGAGCAGACAGGGAGAAGCTTCAGAAAATGAAGTCAGCTGGAGCCCCCTGAGAACAGAAATCAGGACAGAAAAGGTCTGGTTCTCTTTTATTGATTAATTAATTCACAGATTGACCTCCTGAAGAATGTCTGTGTGGCACAAAGTTGGCTTTAATAGAGTTTTATTTTATTCTATCTTGCACAGAGAATTCAGCTGCATTACCTGCTCCCATGCCTGGCTTTGGTTCCATGCCATAAAATATTTTAAAGTACCTCCCTGAGCATCCTTTTGGAGCTTTGGCAGGTACAAGGATGCCCTTACAGGGGGTCAGGGGTTTCCTCAGCTCTGTAACTGCCACCAGCAGAATTTGGCAGAGAAATTCCAAACTGCTTCTCCCTATGACTCATTCTCAAAATTAATTCCAGATTCTCTTGGATAAGCTATCCTGGCATGGAAATCTGGGCATCCAAATGTCAGGTTGAAGCACTCAGAGTGGTTTTATTGCCCAGTGGTGCCTTAGTGCAGGTCTGAGGAAGGAGGAAGACGAGAATTCCAGCTGGCAGGAAAATACATTGGGGTACCAGCCCTCTGTGCTTTGGGAAATCTGGGGGGCAGGCAGATCCAAAGTATTTCTTCCACAGAAATGTGGGCAACATTTACTTGAACACAGATTAAAGTATTTACCTGCGAATCTCCAGCATTTTCTGTAGAGTTCCCATCTTGCAGCTTAGAGACTTTCAAAAAAATGAGTTGAAATCAGGATTTTGCACACTTTGGTCTGCTTGCCCAGACAGTCTGCAGTCAGCAAAAACCTGTTCCTGAGACAGGGAAACAGTCTGCAAGACAGATCACGTCACGGCTGCATCCCTTATTTCTGCTCCTTCCTGCAGGAAAACCCCTCCATCTCCAGGTTTCCTTCAGTAAATAGATGCTTTAAGGCACCTCAAACTCCAAGGAAATGTGCAAAAGTGGGGCTTTGATCTTGTGGGTGAGCACGTGGGCCTGCTTGTGTAACCCTGAGAATTAATTGCTGCATCTCCCAGGTTTACTGCAGAGCACGGCAAAGTTTCACATTATCTGCAGGAAAAGGGAGCCCGTTGCAGGATTTAGCCAAGTATAGAAAGTGTCATTGATTGCTCCCTGGAGATGCATCATTTCTAATGAGAGTCCTAAAATGCTGGAAGCTGATAACATAAAACTCCACAAAACTACTGGAGTTTGCAGACTTATTACCATACTGCTCCCAAGCTGGAGCTGAGGGGGGGAAAGCAACGTAAATAATCTTTTTGGAATGGGGTTGTTGATGGGGGAAATGTGTAAAAATGAAGCTGTTGGCAGAACACTGTTAGCTTATGAATTATGCATTTAATTAAGAGGAGCTAAACTGGTAGATTTGGAAAGTTCTGATTTACTGTGGCTTGTAAAAGACAGGGTTTGAGTCCTACTCCTGCTGTTGGGTGCAGAGCAGCTGCAGAGAGGGGCTGGCAGGATACCCTGGGTCACCCCACACTGGGGGATCAGCTCTGAACCTGCTCCTCAGTGCCCCAGGCTTAACCCAAAAATCTTTCCCAAAAACAGGGAAGGGTAAACTCACAAGGATATCTGCTTTTCCAGGGTGGGCTACTCAAATAAATCAGTTTTAAGTTGGCTGGTCTTATAGATCTACATTATAAAGATTTGCTTTGCGGAGCACCATGTGGGAAAAGGGGGTAGAAAAGGGGCAGGAAGGGAGAATGGGACAAGAAGTATGGAAGATAAGGGGATGTTCATTATCAAATTGCCATAGGATGAAGTTTTAGGTTGTCTCCAAAATGCTTTTGTGCAGCTCAGCTCATCCCTCCATAAAAATCCAGTGTTCAAGCTCCTTGTAACCAGTTTAATTTTTCCTTACTGAGAGTGAAGAAAGGAGCTGTAGCACCAAGCAGCAATTTGCCCTCTGGATTTTCAGAGGGAAAGTGCCATAAACAGAAATTATTTCCTAAAGCAGCTTTCCCACGCCATTGCAGCACCACCATTCCCGGTTAGGAGCAGGCAAGGCAGGAAAATGAGAAGTAGCAGGGGACAGAAACTGCTGTGACCTCCTGAAGTGGCTTGAAATGAGCTGAAAACTCGAGCAATGCTTACCTGGCTATTGTAAAATTCAGGACAAAGGAAGGAATGATGAGGAGGACTCCGTCTTAGCAGAAGGCTAATTTATTGTTATAATTATATTATATTATAGTATATTATATTCTAGTATAGTATATTATATTATTGTATAGTATATTATTATATTAATACTAAAGAATACAGAAAGGGTACTTACTGAATGCTAAAATGATAATAATGAAAACTGGTGACTCTCTCCAGAGTCCCGACACAGCTTGGCCCCAGGTGGCCAAAGAGTGAAAACAACTCCCAGCAGAATGCAATGGAACAATCACCTGTGGGTGAACAATCTCCAACCACATTCCACATGAGCACAACACAGGAGAAGCAAATGAGATAAGAATTGTTTTCCTTTCCTCTGAGGCCTCTCTTGCTGCCTTTCAGCTTCCCAGGAGAAAAACCCTGGCTGAAGGGATCACGTTCAGGGAATGTGGATGCCACAGCTGGCCCATACTGATTTGTGCCTCCCCAGTGGTTTTCCGGAGGGATGTGTGATGCCTGTCTGGTGTTTTCCAGCCTTGTCCTACTCGTGGATCTTCAACAATACCACCCTGGATCTTCGGGAGGACAGCCGGCGCTTCGTTTCCCAGGCGACAGGAGACCTGTACCTGGCCAAGGTGGAGCGCTGGGACGTTGGGAATTACACCTGTGCCGTGAGCAGCGCCGAGGCACGGCGCCAGGCGTGGGGAACCCCCACTGCCCTCACCCTGAGGGGCGATGGTGAGTGCACAGCGGGGCTGGGCTGCCCCCAAACCCCAACTGCTCCTGCTCCACACGGGGGGAATTCACCCCCAGGGAGGGAAAGCTGCCCCAGTGAAGGCTGGGCATCCATGGGGATGATGGCTTTTGGGGCTGCCTCAAAACAGGGGCCAGGCAGAATTCAGGCTATAAAAGGATGCTACATTTATTGAAACTGTTCTATTTATTGAAGGGCTTCAGGTACATTTAGGGCAGACAAAGCCCCCCAGGGGCTGCACCCAAAAATGGATGATGGGTCAGGGTTTGCACACTTTGATCAGTTTGGTCCATTTGCATATTGGGGGTTAATCACCCAATTACAGCCCCAGCTAATGAAGTCACTGACCCCAGGTTTGCTCCCCCCAACTCACTTTTGTTCCCATCTCAGCCCTGGGGCAGTGAGGTGTCTTTGGCTGCCAGGCCTGGAGAGGAATTGTTGTGTCTGCCCCAAGTGGGGAAGCAGCAGCTCCCACTGTGTGTGGGGTTTGGAGTTACACACTAAAGAACTGCAGGGCTACAAACAGATGGAAAATAGAAAAGCTGAAATCCTGAGGCATCAGTGACATTTGAGCTGGCAGGGGCAGAGATGAGGAGATGAACACGCAAAGAAAGTCCTCAATGTCACTGAACAACAAGAGAATGTCACGTGGCACGTTAATATTATTTCCCACCTCGTGCCCGTGTTGAGGTTTAAATCCAACAAATCTTTCTAAATTTGTCATCTAAGCATAGCTCAAATATCAAATCCAGAGAGCTGCCTTGAGTTGCCGAGCTGAGAAACTCCCCTGCACACGTACAAACGCCTTCCTGGCAACATTTGTAATTAAATGTTCATGGGGAGAAATACAGACCTGGAAATCTGTACACAAAGTTTGTTTTGGGAGTTTGCCCACCTAAGTTTCAATATACTCGTGCTGTTTGCAAAGCAGTGGCGACAATCAGTGACAAAAGTCTGTGCAGAGTTGGATTTGGAGGATAAACAAAACTCAGCTGTGCATTATGGAATAATAAATAAATAAAGCATGGAATAATGCTGTCACTGCGAGGCTCTGCTGCTGTTCAATAACATCAGCAGATCACACAAAGCAAAGCTGTACTTCCTCAGCTCCAAAGTTAATAATTTGGCACAAACTCTGTTGCAGATGCTTAAGATCTCTTCTGATTCCTTTTTTGCCTTTCATCAGGCTATTCCTTTTCTCAGACTCCTTCTATCAGTCCCTTTCTCTTCTCCCATTCTCTCTGCTGGCCTCTGGGTTGACTCCAATGCTGGCAGCCTCTGAGGCAGCAGTGGAAGCTGCATGTGCAGTATTATGCAGATGCCTGTTAAATATAAAACAAGAATTGGTTCATTTCTTGTGTGGGATCTGGGCAAAGACACTGCAGGAAAATTCCTGATTTATGTTCCTCCCTATGGCTGGAATGAGTTTCACTGTGAGACACATAAAAGATATTGAAGAAGTTCAGCTAAAAGTTTAGTTTCCTAAATCCATCCCAAACCTGCTGCAAAATTAAATACCCTAAATTAATACTGGATTATCTGTGATTTATCAGATGTTCAGCCAGGTTTTCAAATATGATAATTCCATCTAATTACATCAGCCTTCCTCAAGTCTGCAACTCCCATTTGGATGTTTTTAAGACATTTTAAGAGTTTTGCAAGTAGTTTGCACATGGGATTTTCTAATTTTCTTGCGCATAGGATCAGCTCAGTGTCCTGAGAGTGACTAGTGGCAAAATTGTTGCTCGATAAGAGGTGTGAACCCAAAATTACCTCAAAAACCTTGATGCACAGCAGACTTGGAATGTAAAACCTGCATGAAGTCCCACTCTTCAACTCCTAAATGCAGGGAATGGAGAGATTTCAGTGAGTTTTCAGCAGAGGGCTGAACTCCACCCGGGAGGTTAAACCTGCTCCATCATGGGTGGAACATGAGGCTCTGAAGAGATTCGTGCCACCCTCCCTTTCCCCCTGAAGTTGTGTTGCACAAGAAGGTCTGGGCTCAGCTGGAGTGAGCTGTTTTGTTGTTCCACAGGTGTGATGGGGGAGTATGAGCCAAAGATTGAGGTGCGTTTTCCAGAAACGACCTACGCCGCCGAGGGCTCCTCTGTCAGACTGGAGTGCTTTGCCCTGGGAAAGTAAGAGCTTTGTTTTTATTCAGTCTGGGCTTTGACACTGCTCCTGTCGTGTTAGAGTTATTCTGGTCAGAATGGGATTTGTGAATCTTGTGGTTTTTTAAGGTTGCTTTGATTGTTTCTGCGCCATGTGTTCCCAAGGAAATGAGAGAGAGCGCTGTGCTATAACTGAGGCTCACGTGGGTGCAGGGGAGGGAATGTGGGAAGAGGAGGGAAAACTGGAACAGAGATTTTCTTTCCTGGGAGTAGTGATTCCAGGTGACAATGCCCAGTGTACCCTGATAGATATTACCATAGCAATGGTTTTTGTGCTTGTGTGACATGGCAGAATCACAGGCTGCTCTGGGTTGGAAGGGACCTTAAAGCTCATCCAGTTCATCAAAGTTTCAACCCCCTGCCCTCAGCAAGAACACCTTCCACTGTCCCAGGTGCTCCAAGCCCTGTCTAGCCTGGCCTTGGCCACTTCCAGGGATCCAGGGGCAGCCCCAGCTGCTCTGGGCACCCTGTGCCAGGGGCTGCCTGCCCTCCAGCCAAGAATTCCTTCCCAATATCCCATATAAACCCACCCTTCTTCAATTTAAACCCATCCCCTTTGTCCCATCCCTCCATCCCCTGGCAATTGTCACTCTCCAGGTTTCCTGGGGCTCCTCCAGGTCCTGCAAGGCCACCCTGAGCTCAGCCCAAAGCTTCTCCTGTGCAGTGAGCAATGCCAGCTGTGCCAGCCTTTCCTCCCAGCAGAGCTGCTCCATCCCTGGGATCATCCTGGAGCCTCCCCTGGGCTCTCTCATTGCTAAAAATCAAACGTGGGGAATCAGGCTGTGTTTGAAGACAATGTGGGATGGATCTCCTGACCCTCTGGGAAGACCCAGCAGCAGCCCTTCCTTCCAAAAATCCATTTTCCTGTGTTTTTCTGTGTTTTCTTGCACTGCTGTGCCTGTTCCCAGCTGCAGTGCTGGCTCAGGCAGCTGCTCTGCATTCAGGGAGCAGCTGAATCACTGTAACCAGCCCACAAACCCCAGTCTTTCCACTGAGCATCGTTGGAAAAGCCCAAATAACCCTGAGATTGTTGACCTCTATTTAGTTTAAGTTCACTTTGACAATCCATTTTAAGGCTGTAAGCTTTTAAAGTGTTTAGAGCTTTCCCAGAGGTTAAAAGCCTGACTTGCAGACAGCACAAATTAATCAAATGTTCCTCTGGAACCTAGGCTGGCAAGTAGAAAAATAAAGCAAATAAAAAGTTAATAAGATTGAAATGGCCTTGCCTTTCAGATGAGGTTTCTATACAAACTAATACCAGAGATAATTTTTATTAAAGGTATATGCACTTTTTTTGGCTCAAAAGCACTACCAGACTTTAGCACTCTTGGTAAAGCTGGTTTTCTTTCCCAAATACTGTCAAGCTACTTCTCTTGAAATACCTCCTTAATTGTGTGTTAGTCCATGCAGGCTCTACATTTCGAGTTGTCATTTCTTATTTCCATCTGTTGCATGGAAAGCATTGAACAATGATAGAGAAAAAGCCAGGAAATGAGATGTACAAAGCACTGACATCTTAGTGAAGGGGTAAAGATGGGTCATGTTAATGTGATGAACAGATTTTGCCATTTTAAGAACATCTTAAGGAGAAAAAAGGGGACTGAGAGGACATATGGATAGTGAGATCCCTCCGGGAGACCCTTCCATGCCGTGCTTAGGAATGCCTGAGAGGGTTAATGCAGCTTTAATGTAGATTTTCTCCTTCATGTGCAGCTGAAAGCAGTGCTGCCAGACCTCCCTGGAGTTATCCTGCCTAAATACCAGAGATCCACGGCCAAAATCCACTTTCCACACACTCTCTGGTGTCAGTGCTGATGTGCACCCCGTGTTGGAGGTGCTGCTTGGGAGCAGAGGCTCTTGGGGGGTGATACTGGAGAACTTCTCACAGTTTCTCCTCTTAAATTTTATTTTCAGAAGTTCAGTGTCTCATGCAGAACTGCACAGGTTTCAGTCTGTGTTTTCTTTTCTCTCTAAGCAGAGCCTTAAACCACCTTTTCACCAACATGTCCACCAGTGGAAAAGCTTTATTTCAGAGCTGGCACTTAGATGTGAATAAAGCTAGCAAAACAGATTGCAGGTGAAACATTCTTAACTTATTAGATAAGGCCAGATTTCTAGAGGTATGCAGGTGATTAGTGGCATTGTGAAAAGCTGGAAGTTTCCTGCCTCCAACTGTTTACAATTGCAGGCAGAACCATCTAAATGCAGCAGCACCTTCAGATTCCCAAATTCCACTAAAAACCTGGCCCCTGCTATTGTCTGTTTATGTTAAAATCAATTCAGCCCAGCATTTGTTGAGCTGCACCTCTGATCTGCCACAAGCACCGGTGGTTATTATCTCGCTCAGGTTTCAGAACTGCTTTCCCATTATCCATAATTTTCTATATTCACACTGTTAGGCCGCTGGCTCCCACAATGCTGCGGCTGCTGCTGCCTGGGCACTGTGAATAACAGAAATCTTTCATGCTGAAGGCAGATCATAGGCAACCTGCTGGGGTTTTGGGCTGCAAAAGTCTTAAATGAAAGTAGTTTTGTGGTATTTAGAGAAATAGCGTCTCTTTTTCTGCGTGGAACAGCAAATCACACCAATTGGGACTCGCTCAAAAGGCACTTCCTCAGTTCAGACACAGCCAGGAGAGGCCAGGCTCTTGGCTGAGTTTAAAACTTGGATTAAAACATCTTAAGGATGCCTTTTTTTAACGTGGGGGAGCTCGAAGTCACCCAAATGTGCTCCTGTGGGGCGCCCTGGGGTGGGTGCATTCCACACAGATCTGCTGCAAAGCTCTTTCTGCACCTCACATTAAAATATCACCAAGGATTTTTACAAATCATCCACCAGCCCCAGAAATGCTTCTTGTTCTGAGGAAAATAAGAGGTTAAATAAGAATGTCTCCCTGCAAAGAGGGTTTGGAGGGATGGATCCCAAATGGACAAAGGATCTCAGGCCAGTCCTTGACTTTGAACCTCATTTTATAGAGCAGACACCACAAATAGAAGATTTTGAGAAGCAAATTAGTGCTCACTCTGATGGGATTATAAAATAAAGTGCGGCTCTCTGATGAATCTAAACAAGCAAAAAACTGCACCTTATACTTAATCCTTTGAAAGAGGGAAAACTGAAATATGAAATAGTGGCTCCACTATTTCAAATCCTGCAGCCTGTGGCAGTTTAATAGAAGAGATGAGACTTTGTGTTCTGCACCAATATTCATTACAATGACAGTGTTTAATATTATGCCAGGATTAAAAGTCCTGGTTTGGATCAAGCTCTATTAATCACGCCATATATCCAAATTATTGTTCCCTGTCTTTCAGGGGATTGAGCACCATGGAAAGAATTATGTTCAGTTGAGTTACACTGTGCTGCTTTCTGTAGATTTCTCTCAAAATAACTTTTTTTTCCTGTTGCACAAATAAGAATAGTCCCTGGAATGAAAGTAAGCAAAGTAGTTTCCATGTCTGGTGCACATATTTATTAAACTCTGCCTGTGGTTTATATTTTTCTTCATTCCCTTCTCAAAGAAAGGGAAATAATCAGTTCACAATCCCTGCAGATGGGCTGTTGCCAGCTGAGGTTGTAAAAAGCATATGTGAATAACATAAAACAAGATTTCTTTCAACCCCAGAATATTCATTTTTCATGGGAAGTTCCCACCTATTCCTCTAAACGTATTCACAGAAGGGTTTTTTCTAGCAGCTCTTGGAATAAGTAGATAATCACACAGCTCCAAGGGGGTTCCAAATAACCATTTTTACTGAATTTACATAAAAATCCCAGGCTTCACCTCTGGTATATTCTCAAATTGTTGATGTAGGAGGCTTTAAAAGGGTCAGTTATGGGAAATCCCAGACATGGGGATGACTTTGGGCACCACAGATGAAGTTTCCAGCCCCCTTTTCCATCCCTGAGCAAAGCAAGGCCTGGATTTGTCCTTCCAGGGATGAACAGATCCCCTCTCAGGCAGCTCAGGCTGTGCCTCCAGGAGAGTAGCTTCAGAAAACTGCTGTTTCCAGGTAATCCATCAGGAGGATCCAAAATTAAATGCTTTAATTATGGCGCTCCTCAGATCCTAATTCTCCCTGGTGTCAGCAGCGACGCGGCTTTCAAAGCTCAGCTCGGGCTCATTTGTCTAACGAACCACGGGCTTCATTATCCCAAATGCAGATTGAATTTCCCTTTGAAGGGCCCCCAGATGCACAGGACAAAAGATGAGGCACGGTCCCAATGCATCATCTCTGCTGGAAAAGGTGAAACCTCCCTCGTGGTGTGGGTTCTAATTCTGCAGACAAATTAATTTCGCGTTCGCTGTGACAAGAACTTGTCACCCACCACAAAATATTTTCCATCTCCTTTTCTTTCCCAGTTAGTAACTTATGGTTTTGTGATTCTGCTGCCTGTATGGTGGAATATAAATTAAATTAGTGCTCCTGGATGCTCTGAAGGTTTCAAATAAACTGCAGATTTATGTACTAAGACACTCTCATATTTATGCACTGTTTTCTTATTTACTCAGGAGAAAGCCCGACTTTGTGTATGAGGTGTAATAAATTTGGGAAGTGCACTCATTGTTTCTTCATGTACTCCAAAACTTTTTAGGCCCAAGCAGTTATTATTTTTAACCTGGTTATTGGAAGGGTCCAAATGAGGGGCAGGGCCACCCCAAAGCTGCAAGGGCAGGCACTGCTCTGTGCACCAGTGACAGGTCCTGGTCTTCCAAGGCATATGAACATGCAAAACAATCCCACAAAATTTCACAAGGCTGAATTAGGGTTTATACACAATTACCTACTTCTAAAGGAAATTTTCACTCCTTAAAGCATCAATTTTTAAATAGATTATTTGTCCCAAAATCCAATTTAATCAAACTGGTTTGGTTTTTTTTTTATCCTTGAAGGGTTTCACACAACCTGAGTAAGAGTTGCTTTTAAGAGATTTGGTTATAAAGGTGGAAACTAGCAGCAGAAAAAAGTGAAACCAGATAAAAACCCCTTTTTTTTTTGCAAAATACAGTGATTGAAGATGTTGGGAATTCTGTAGCAATGAGGCATCAATGAAGAAATGAAGATATTCTCTAGGAAGGTCCATCCCATGGAATTGGCTGAGTTATGGATCCTGCCAGATTGTGCTCCTTTACCTGTAGCTCAGGTGGAGCTGACACAGGAATTCCTCCTCCTGACAAAATCCAGGTTCCCTGGCAGGAGAACAAAGTGCAGTTAACTATTTATTGTCTTTAAACACAGCACAGCTGATGAGCTCCAAGGTTCCTCTGCCTCCTGCTCAGCTGACATCAGCAGTGAGTGTCAAACACCCTCATGTTTGGCCAAAAGTGAGCTGAGCTTGCCTTGAGACATCCCCAAGGATGTGATTAAAAGTCTGTGGTGTGGAGGAGGAGATCAGGGGAGCACCTTCTGCTCAGACCTTGGCCAAGCTGACAGAGGGAGCCTTTTCCCACCTAGCACTGCCTCTGGCCTTGGTGTCAGCACTGAATTCCCTGGGAGAATTCTGAGAGAAAACAAATGGCTGAGAGAATAGGAAACAGGGAGGTGAAGCTCTTTCAGGTGGCAGAATGCATCTAATTATTGGGGTTTTTTCTGCTGGTTCCCTTTAATCTCTTTGTTATAAAAAAAAAAAATTAAATTAAATCCAGAAGAGACTCCTTTAAAGCAAGCAGTTAAACGCTCCTGGCATTCTGCAGGCTGCTGCTGCTGCTGCACAGTGGCTGCTCCCCCAGTGTTGAATATGCAGGAGGATTTGAAGAGCCAGCCCTGCTCTCCTTGCTGTGGATCAATCCCAGCCAGGCTGGGAAGCTCCCCTGGCTCTTTTCCTGCCTGGAGCACGGCAGACACGAGCCAGGCTGGGTCTGCACTAGAGCTGTGCTCCTTTTAAACAGCCAAAAGTACCTTGCATTATAACAACTGAATAAATAACTAGCTGAATAAATAACTGAATAAATAACTGAAACTAACTTGCTGTAGAGAAACCCTGCAGGAGGAAAGAAGGCTCGAGGGAAGCCTTATTGCTCTCTAAAAACACCTGAAGGGAGCCTGAGTCCGGTGGGGATGGGCTCTTCTGGCATGACAAGAGCCTCCAGCTGCACCAGGAGTGGTTTGGGTTGGATTTTTAGAGAAATTGGTTCATTGAAAAAGCAGAGAAACATTGGAAGTTCTGGAGTCAGCAGTCCTGGAAAGCTTCAAACCATGAGCAGATGTGGCACCTCCTGATGTGGTTTAGAGAGCAGGTGGGAGGTAGGACTTGACGGTCTTGGAGGTTTTTTCCATCCTGAGTGATCCTGTGGTTCTGTGCCGAGGTTTCTGGAGGAGACAGCACCTTTTAACAATTCCCTCAGGAAAAACAAACCCTTACAAATGCCCTAGGAAGGATGGTATGAAATATCTGAAACAGCTTTTGGTCTTGTTGGAAAGGACAGCTAATAAAGGCGGTGGTGACTGTAGCTGTTGTCCAGAAAGATCTGGAGTTTTTTAGAATTTGACCAAAATGAGGCAAAGTGGAATAAAATCCAGTTTTGCTTTGCAGCCCTTTGACTGGTTAACAGTAACTGACATGTCCCAGTCACTCCTGCTTGGAGAGATTTTTTCACGTCTCTCCCAACTCTGGTTCTTCTGGCTGAGAGGGAAGTTGTGAACATCACAGACACACAGACTCAAAATGCAGAAATCAGGCCCAAACTTCCTGAATTATTAAGAAATTAATCCATTCTGTATTTGTGACTTGATTTCTTTGTTCAATAAACAAGGACTTGAACTTGAATAATTTAAGGTGCGAGCAGGAATTAAAACGGAATAAAAGGAATTTATTATTATTAAAAAGGAATAAATCCTTTGTAAGTCAGCACTGCAGGCAGAGACCTTGGAGACTGGAAACAAGGACTTGTAACTTTCATGAAAGATGTTTTCAGTTGCTGTGGATGTTCTTTCCAGTAGAAAAGAAGTCAGCATTTAGCCAAAGCCCCTGTAAAAAAGCTCAAAATTGAATTTGTTAGAAAAAGCAACTTACTTCAGTTTGCAGAAACAGCAAACAACTGTGAAATCCATGACTATTAATATTTCAAAGTGTTTTGGTGGCATAATAGATCATGGAAGTGAGGCTCCTATGGTTTGTGATATTACCAGAAATCCAAGATGTATTTATAGCTGCCTTCACACTTCACTGTTTTGTGTTGTATGGGATACATTGATCCAAATAGAAATGAAAATGATAGAAAGCTTCAGAAACATGAAAAAAGAAATATTCCTTTTTTGTCTCTATCTCTTTCCAGCCTCAATGTTTTGTTCTTTCCTCTCCTCACTCAATTCTCTGCCTGCTCTCTTCTACCTTGGCTGCCGTTTTTTATATTTAGATTTATTGGTATTTTTAGATCTTTTGAAATCTTGGCCAATATTTCCTATTTTGGGGTATGAAAATGCCTCTAGTGCTACAGGGAATTTGTTTGCTGGGAGAACCAGTCAATAATTCAGAACTTCTGTGGTGTTTATTTGGACTTGCAAAGTCATTGCTTCAGTGTCACAGGGCTTAAAAACAGGTTTGAGCCCCGAGTAAGAGTTACTAAGGGGAAAACACGAATTGGCCTGAGGAAAAATCATAGAACTGACTGAGGATTTCATCCCACTTTGGACCTGTGCTCCTAAATAAATTGGACATGCTATAAAATCTCAGTCTTATATGAACCTCTGTGTGTCATGCTTAGGAATTATTTCTTTTTTAAAAATATTGCTACTCTCAAAAATATTGTTACTCTATTTTAAAAATATTGCTACTCTCTGTAAAATCCTTTTTACATTCTTTTTCCTCTGCTGTAACCAATGCTGTCTCTTTTTCTCCAATAAATACAATTCTTTAGTCCTGTCCCAAGTATTAGCTGGAAGAGGTCTGATGGAAACTCCTTGGCAAAGAAAATCCAACACAACAGGACTGGGGGAGTTCTTGAAATCCCCAACGTTGAGCAGGAAGATGAAGGTTCCTACGAGTGCATTGCAGCAAACACCCGAGGAATAAACGTTGCAAGAGGTCAATTATTTGTCTATGGTAAGCAGATGAAGTGAATTTTGGTTTTTTATGAAGAGCAGGATGCAGTTCTGCTGTATTGTGCAGATGAAGTCTCCCAGCCCCTTCCTGCAGGTGGAAAGTGCATGTCAGGTTAAGCTGATTAAAAACTGATTGGGGGCTCCCAGTGACCTTCACTGAGTTACAGCCTCAGCAAACAGAGAAATTTTACATCAAAGCCTGGATTGGAAGTGGGGAAGTTGGGAATGTTGATAAAAGGCAGAGAGGAATCCCTGTGCAGGTGTGTGAGACATGAAAGGCAGGCAGGGATCTGTTGTGGGGTTGGGAGGGGAGAGATGAGAATATGACTCCAAATTCTCAGAAGGCTGATTTATTATTTTATGATATTATATTAAAAGAAATTATATACTAAAACTATACTAAAGAAAGAGAAAGGAGACATCAGAAGGCTAAAACAAGAATGAATAATAAAAACCTGTGACTGACCAGAGTCCTGACACAGCTGGACTGGGTTTGGTCATTAAATTAATACAATTCACATGCTGGGTAAACAATTCTCCAAATCACATTCCAAAGCAGCAAAACAGGGGGAAGCTGAAGCTTCCCAAGAGAAGAAATCCTGGCAAAGGGATTTTTCATAAATATCACAGTGACAGGGATCAGTGTCCAGCAGCGATGCAGGGCAGGGAAGGATTTGCTCTGTGGCAGTGAAGGTGATTTCACCTCCTGCCGTCCCATAAACACATGAGGACAAAGCAGAGGGAACTCATCCCATTCCTCCCTCTCCTTCCAGCTGGATAAAAGTGGAGAATAATCTGGGAATGTTCTCCCTTTCCCTGTGCCTTGCTGTGGGCATGGGCTCCCTGCAGTCCCAGTCCCACGGGATGGTCCCTCATGGCCAGGGTGAATGATGGCTCTTTATGGAACCCTTCACACCCAGGGAAAGCAACACATTTGGACAGGAATAAGAGGAGAGATCTTTTCTTTACCTCATAAATCTTTCAAAGGAGAAAGCAAAAAGAAAAAAAAAAGAAAATGAAACATAACAGCAAGGAGGAAAAAAAAAAATCACAGCAAGCGAGACTGAGCCTCCAGTTAACATCTGTTGAGAAGACTGTGGCAAGTATTTTCCTTTTTTTTAAAGTAAATCTCTTCTAATGAAGAGATGCAGGCTTTGCTGATAAGCTACCAGGCTCCTGCAGCCATGGCTAATATCAAGATATATGCCAGGAATAGAACAGTTTGCTGCTGGTTTAAATATTTCATTATTTCCCTGCTTTCAGGGGGTAGATTTTGCTCTCGTTGCTCACTAATTTTTTTCACCATGTCTATCAAGCAGTTCCATTAAAATGAAGTTCAGTAGATTACCTGGCCGTGATTGATAACAGCACAGGCAATTATAAAATTATGATCAGCTAATTCAATCTAAAACAATGTGCTTATTAACTGTGCTTTGTACATTAATTAATAGCTGTTCATGGAGCAATGTATAAACAGCACTCACGAAGCCTTGGCATGAGGTTTTTTTGTCATATTAGGAGTGTGCTGGTGAATTATCTCTGTAATTGATTTCCTCTTGCTCCTTTTCTGTTCTCTGGGGGTTTTCCTCTGGAGGAAGGCTGTCTCCAAAAAATGGAGATTCTTTCCTGGACACTGCTTTTTATGTGATCCCTCCTGAGAGCAGTACAAATTAAATGTAATTAGAATGCTTTTAGGCTTTAAGAACTCTGTCCTTAAAGGATCTTTGGGCCCCTGAAGGGGTTCCAGGAGAGCTGGAGTTGGGACTGGGGACCAGGGATGGAGGGACAGGACCCAGGAATGGCTCCCACTGCCAGAGGGCAGGGATGGATGGGATTTTGGGGGAAATCATTCCCTGTGAACATAGGGATGGCCTGGGATGGAATTCCCAGAGCAGCTGTGGCTGCCCCTGGATCCCTGGAAATGTTCAAGGCCAGGTTGGGCACTGGGGCTGGGAGCAGCCTGGGACAGTGGGAGGTGTCCCTGCCATGGGTGAGGGTTATTATTGTTATTTATTCTCCCCAGGTCTCACCCCTAACCTGCCAACAGCTCTCAATGTCAGCCTTCCCAAGGCAGCTCCTGCTCAGCTCAGCCCTTGAGGCTCAGTTGTTTACAGAGCTCCTGGGTGATTCCTGCAAGTTCCTTTACACCTCAGCCAATTCCTACAGAGGAAGACTTAGCAGAAATGACGTGTCTTGGTGCTTTCCTGATTTTTGGCATCAAAAATCACCATTTCTGCACATTTTGGCCATAAAAATTGATAAAATCTCAACCAAACTCCATACCCATGAACCACTTGATTTCTAAAATTTTCCCAAGCTTGCCCCAAAGTGTAATGCCTGGGAATTGTTGTACAGAATTCTATACTTGCACTATAATAAAAGTGTGTTGAACAGATATTAATTAGCCCTGCTCAGTCCATTAATTAATGGCAGCATACCTTTTCTCCTGCTTAAAATGCTTTGCATATTCTTTTCAGCACCCCCTGAATGGGATAAAAAAATCCAAAATGCCTTTCTGTCTCTCTATGATAGTTTATTTTGGGAATGTAAGGCAAGAGGAAAACCCAGCCCTTCCTACAGCTGGTTAAAAAATGGCCAGCCCCTCATGTCAGAGGTAAGATTCCTGTCTCCTTTGATTTCTTCCTCATCTTTTCATTTGTTTATTTGTTTGTTTCATTATTCAGTCATTATATTAATTTCACAATATATTAATTACGTTTCCAAAAAATAGGTAAATATTAATTTATCAAAGTAAATATAATAGCCCAAACTCCTTGCAACACAGAGCCTCAATTCTTGGACTTCATCCTTATTGGAAATGTATGAAATTGCAGCTTAGAGAGAGAGAAACACCAATTTCTTCACACAAATTATCTAATTGCTACAAGATATGGCTGTAGGTATAGAAAGGCTTAAAAATATGAATTATAATTGGTGAAAGAATCACTAAAAACATTTGTAGACGTAATCTGCAGTTTGGGGAACTGGTCGGATGCCAAAGGACTGGAAGAGGATTCCAGAGCTGGAATTGCAAAATGCTCAGCACTGAATTGCACTTTTCTTCTGTTTCTGTTCCAAATCAGTAGCAGGGTGGACATTTGGTCTCGTGCAGAGTGCTGCTCTCCTGCTGAGTTAATCCTTTACCTTAATTAATCAGTCAGCTCTGAAAATCAGCTGATCTTGAGGGTAATATTTTCTGTGCTTTGTAGCAGGATAATCCAAAGAAAGCCACATAAAGGTGAAAGGGAAAGCTGGATAAGTGCAAAATGTCACTGAAAAGGACCAAGTGGGAAGGGAGGGAGGAGAGCAGGAGGAGAGGGGAAGTTTGGAGCTCAAACACTTGAGAATCCCTCACCAGCCAGGTCTGTGAGAGCCCAGCTTCCAGGCACAACCCCTGCATTCCTGGGGAGGCCAGGCTCCATCCATCCCCCAGCTGGTGGCACCCTCATGGAGAACTTCTGCAAAAGAAGCTCTTTGCATTCTGCTGAGGCCAAGTTTCCCTTTTTTTGGTGTTTTTTTTTAAATTTAATTTTATTTATTTTTATGGAGCACCCATGGCTCATCTGCAAGGCATTTTCACTTGGATGGAAAAAAAAAAAACAACTCTGTGATTAATTCCTGCCTAGCAAGAGCACCTACAGGAGGATTTCCAGAACATATGGGCTAAATTAGCACCTGCTGGGCTGCAGAACCAGCATTTATTTGATTTAGTTGTACTTATTTTAAGTCGTTGGAGTGAGGTCCAATCTTCCATATAATTTTCTGCTGGATCAGTCCTAAACAGACCCAACCTGAATCTGGGGAAAATAGCCAGAATTTACCTGGACTGCAATTTTTGTGAACCTGCTCATTGTAGTCATTGTCACCTTTTTCTGAGTGAGATTATCTTGTTTCTCTCTCTTTGAAGGCAGCAATATTTAGAGTCTGTCACTCCTCAATTGCAGCGTTTCAATAAAGAGGAATGAAACGCTCACAGACACATTTTCAACCAGCATTTCCACAGTACTTACAGCGGGCTGTAAATGCAATTCTTCAGGCAACAAAGTGCTGGATGTTATTGCTCAATGGACAGAATGGACACTTTGGAGGGGAAAGTACAAGGGAGATGTAATAAAATATTCAGTTTGTCGCAGCGCCCCGCGTGTCGGAATTCTCCCAGGAAGAATAACATCCAGATGCTTTTCACCCTGGGGCTGATTCTGATTGTCTCCTCTTTGTCAGAGCTCTCTGCCTGACCACCTGGCTGCTCACCCCAGCATTCTCCCTGCTCCTGTACACGGTGTGCTTTATTCTTCCCTTTGTCTGCACGGCTCAAAAGGGCCGGCAGAGAACGGTGGGGAATTTGGGATGAGGATGGAGCTCGAGCCTTGCTTCAGAGAGGGGGTTTTGTATTCAAAGGATGTTTGTAAAAATAGAATGCATTGAGAGGATAGCAAACAGCCCGGAGGTAAAACTAAGTATGCAAAAGATATCTGTAGCGAGAGCCTCGGAAAAAATTATCAGAGGCTAAGTAATGTAATGTTGTTAATTAGTCTGCCACACACCAGCCTTGCAGCCCCAGGCTGTGCTCTCATCACATTTCCAAGCTAAACAAGCTTGGGCTGGGTCAGTTCAGGGTTGGGAGACCTCCAAGGAAAAGCTGGGGTGTTGGAAAACATGTCCTGGATGTGTGTGCTGACCCCAGAACCCCCCGAGCCCTGGGCTGGTCCCAGCAGGAAAGGAAAGGGGGGATCCTGCCCCTGCCAGGTGAGAGCCCATCTGCAGAGCTGCCCCAGCCCTGCCCCAGCCCTGGAGGAGCTGGAGCTGCTGCAGAGAGCCCAGGGAGGCTCCAGGATGATCCCAGGGCTGGAGCAGCTCTGCTGGGAGGAAAGGCTGGCACAGCTGGCATTGCTCACTGCACAGGAGAAGCTTTGGGCTGAGCTCAGGACCTGAAAGAGCTGCAAGAAACATGGAGACAATTTATAAGGGATGGAGAACCAGGACCTGGGGAATGAGTTCACACTGGCAAAGAGGGGGTTTAGATGGAATATTGTGGAGAAACTCTTCCCTGTGGGGGCTCTGAGGCCCTGGCACAGGTGCCCAGAGCAGCTGGGGCTGCCCCTGGATCCCTGGCAGTGCCCAGGGCCAGGCTGGACACTGGGGCTGGAGCACCTGGGACAGTGGAAGGTGTCCCTGCCATGGCAGGGGTGGAAGCTTTGAGATCCCTCCAACCCAACCCATTCTAGGATTCTGTGATAGATGTTCAGCACTTGACAAATCCATTTGAGGGGCTTGTGGCTGTTCACCAAACACTGGAGTGCATCCCCAAACTGTGCACTCCAGACTCCTCCATTCCTGCTCCAGAGACAGGAGAGCCAGGCTAAATGAGAAGCAGCATCCTCCTCGTGATATCTGCTGTTCCAGCTTGCACTTGGTGATGGGATTTATATTCCCCCTGGGTATCTTCCAAACTCATCTGTTTGGGGGAATGTTTTTTTTTTTCTCCTCCTCAGTGCTCCACTTTGCAGTACAGCTATTATTGTCTCCAGAGGGTAGTAATTGTAAAATCACAAGATATTTAGCTTTAAGTTATGATTGCAGCATGAAACAGGCTTTTTTTTCTGTTTTTCAAAGCAGAGCAAGTAAAACTTCTTTTAATACACCAAATTCCAAGCTCTGGTCCAAATATACCCACTGTGCAGCTGCCTCTATTTCAGCAGAATTGCTGAAGTTGGTGTGTGTAGAAATCCAGGCCTGGAGGAGGCACATGCTCTCCCTGTGCTCTGAGCAGCTGCCTGGGGCTTTCCAAGTGGAATTGAAGTGTTGGCTTTCAGTGGAGCTTTTCCAGTGGCTCATTTTTCTGCAACTCAGGGTGTGATGATGCTCAAAATGTTCCTGTCATTGGAGCACCTCTGTCTCCTGCCGAGCTTTTCTGATCACTTGGGATTACCACCATCAGATTTATCTGATGGGATGATGGAATGAGGTCCCACCAGCCAGGGATGAGGTGCTGCCTCTCAGGATGCAGGTGGAAGATGCTCCAGGCTCCCAGTGTGGAGCATCCCTACAGGGAGCTCCTTCTGTGCCACCTTTGTGGAGAAGGATAATGACAGATTCCCAGCTCAGCAGTGCAAGGAAACACGTGGAAAACCTGGACAAACCCACTGCTGCAACGTGTGCCTGGATTTCCTGAACAGCTGGAAGAGCTCAGAGGGCTGGAAATACAACCACCACCACACAGGGAGGTGCACATCCCATTTCTGATGTACCCATCCTCATTGCTCCCAAGAAAACAACATTTCTGCTTCTGAATCCTGATCAGGTGCATCAGTGAGATACTAAAAACCTTTCATTTGTTCGCTCACTGGCTCTGTCAATGTTTTTCCTTGTTTTTCTCTTATCAGGAAAGAATTCAAATAGAAAATGGGACTCTCCTCATCCCCATGCTGAATCTGTCAGACTCAGGCCTGTATCAGTGCGTGGCAGAAAATAAATATGACACCATTTATGCCAATGCTGAGCTGAGGGTGATCGGTGAGTAAATGTCACTAAAATGTGCAGGTACCAGTACAAAGGACACTTGCTGAAAAAAATTTGAATTTAAGAAAAGAGGAGATGAAACCTGGCAGTTCAAACCTGATATTTCTTTGCTTTTCACCCACATGGAAATGTGGGGTTTTTTTAGTTTAATTTCATCGTTTGTTTGGGGAAAGAATCTAATCCATGTGTGGGGTTTTTTATTATCACATATACACCGGTTTAATGAATGTTGTTTCTCGCTTAGTTTGAGTTATTAATGGTTATTCTGCAGGTTTTTAAAGTTATTTCAGAAAGCAGGGGAAATAGTTTTAGCTATAAACAAAGAGCATATGGCAAATATGGACATAAACAAGAAACATGGAACAAGGAATCTCATTAATAACAACCGGAGATGAACACGAATGGAACTTGCTCATATATTGTGAAAGCATTCTGTTCTAGACTTCAAAATGTAAAGTTTGCTCAACAGCCAAATATCAGTGAAGCTGGTAAAACACAGCCTTCAGGAGCACCCAATGTCTTGTGTTTTCTCAAGAGTGAATTTTCACATAAGCTGCTGGAAAAATAAACATATTTTCAGAAAACAGAGTAGGTCTCTGAAAAGAAAGGCAGAGTAGAGCTGTGCTTGTGACAGAATACTCTCTGCAGATCAATATATGTGGCTGGATCAGGACTGTGAGGTTTGATCTGCTCAGGAATCTCATCTTCCATCATGGATAGACCAGTTCTCCCAGTCTCCAGATTTCCACAGGGAAGTTTGTCAGAGCACACAGTTCCAGGTAGACAGCTTCAGAAACAGAATTAGAATTCTTTGGCGCTTAGATGCATTTTTAATGTTAGATTTAGATTTACTTTTGCAGAAATATAAAAACCAAAACAATAATTGAGTTTTCTGGCTGAGCTCAAACAGAAGAATTTGGCACGTTCATTTAGTAACACCTTCTTCCTTCTCTCCTTTTAGCTGCAGCCCCGGATTTTTCCAGAAACCCCGTGAAGAAGCTGTCTGTTGTTCAGGTTGGAGGGGAAG
Source organism: Fringilla coelebs (assembly GCF_963513975.1). Classification (NCBI taxonomy): domain Eukaryota; kingdom Metazoa; phylum Chordata; class Aves; order Passeriformes; family Fringillidae; genus Fringilla; species Fringilla coelebs. The sequence continues at coordinate 20,130,182 of NC_140039.1, forward strand.
TTACAATCAGTTGTAAACCCAGTGCTTCTCCCAGAGCTGCTGTTTCCTGGAGAAGGGGCTCGGAGGTTCTGCGCCAGAACAAAAGGTACGGACAGCAACCAGCGACTGGGCCGCTGAATCTTCTCAGTTTTGACATCATTTAGAGCTGATTGAAGCCCAGCTGGCTCGGGATTGCTTTTGGCAGCTCGTTGATGGGAATGCCAGGGGCCTCTTTGTCTTTGGGGTGGCTCTGGAGCTCTGTGGGTGAGCTCAGAGCAGTAGTGCATCCCCGCGGGCAACAATCGCGGGATCCAAACGTCTGTGCTCAGCATCCCTTAATCCATGGCCAGCCACGGGCTGGAGGGAATCAGCTTCACCAGGAGGCAGCCAGGGAGGAGGGATGTGCCCCCAGGCTGGGGCAGGATTGCTGTCCAGCTGCACAGGCTGTGCAATAACCCTGGTCCCCTGGCCTGTCCCTCCTGTTCAGGCAGGACTGAGCTGCTGGCCCAGTGACCCACCCGTGCCAACTGCTCTGGGTCAGGTGGGCTTTGGTGAGGAACAATTCCTGATTGCTGAGCTGCCTGCAGGCATCTCCATTATTGTATTTCAATGCCCTCAGGCACAGTGTGGAAGCCCAGGGCACTGGGAATATTTCCCTGTCTGATTTGGGGTGCCCTGACTGTGACCCTCACTCATGGAGAAAGTTTCCCAGAGTTCAAGATAGACTGGAACCGACAAAAGTGTGAAATAGATTATGGAGAGCAGTGTAGGTGTGTCACTGGGTGAGAAATTGAGGTTTTGGGATTTTTAGTGTGTTGTGGATGGCAGCAAGATGGAGGGCACAGGGTGTGGTCCTGCATTTCTTCTCCACCTTCTTCTTTCTCCTTCTCCATGGGTTTGGGTGGCATTTTGTAACTGGGCAGAAAAGTCCCCATTGCAGCTCTGTGGGATCAGATATTGGGTTAAAAGGGAAAATAATCCAGGTGTCAGCTCTTAATTAGAAAGTTTAGTCTTAAAAGACCTTGTAACGAAAGATTGTTGGCCATTTTGTGCCTTCTAATGAAAAGCTGCTGAACTCATAGTTTCTGATAAGAAATAACAAACACTTGAGTCTGAACATGAAATACCACCTCAAGTGCCTTCAGTCCAGACCCAGAGAAACTGGTAGCACAGGGGGGCATTGCTGGGGGGGACAATCCCCATAGAGTTGGACTCCATGATCCCTCTGGGTCCCTTGCAGCTCAGGCTTCTCCATAATTCTATAATTCCACACTAATGGCAGTTAAATGGGGGAATATTAAAATCTTACTGGCAGAAATGAGGGATATTGTGTGCAACATACAGGCCTGAGGATATTTCCATACACAAATGGAGACAGATGGATGAAATGGGCAGCAGTGTCTTCAGAAGTGCTGAGAATGTCTGAGAGTCCTTCTCAGCATCTCTTTCAGTTCACAAATATAACAGCAACCCTCTCTTGTCACCTTCTGTTGTCAGCCTTTGAAATCTATAATCAGTAATTCATGAAGCTCTGGCAACTGAGCACCAGATTTTCACACAGGACCACTTGCTCAACGAGGTTACTTTGGGTCACATCAGACTTAAAATGATGATAATTCTCTAAAACATTATCCCAAACCGTGACACACAGAATTGTTTCCCAATGCCACGCTGCAGGAATGTACAATAGAGATAAACCACAGGAGTATTTATGAAAGAAGGTGCAAATGGGAGAATTTTACATAGGTGCTGTCAGTGGAACAGAGAAATTTGGGTGAGCAATCCATCCCATGGCCATAAAGAACTTTCCAGTGGCTTTTCCCCCATTTAGTAGTGGCCATTTTATTTTCATTTTAACCACTCACAATGAAAAACACTTTTCTAACCAGTGTTTAATCAAATCTTTATTTGTCTTCTGATTGTATTTTGATTGTATTGCCTATTCCAGAGGCTGAACTAAGCCTGGATCTTGAGGTCCCACTACTCTGATATTCCCCACCTGATTTACTGATAAAAGAAATATTTACACACTCCGTACAGTATTTACTTGTGCTCCTGTATTAATTTACTAACAATAATTCTGAGCACACTGTAATTTCTGAGTATCCCAAAAGGCTCCTGCTGCTGGGCAGGAGCAAATAACAGGAGCAGGATTTACAAGGGAGACAGAGTTTAAGCTCTCTGCATGCACATTATTGCCAGTGTGGCCACTGGTGCAAAGTGGAATTTATGAGGCTGTTTGATTATTAAGTGACAAACTGGCTAATGTCGTGGTTTAAAAAGGATGGGAAATAAATCAGCAGTGCAGTGTTAGTCCAGAGATCTCCCTGACAGAGAACAAAATGAAATAAGTGTTTGTGTGGCTGTAAAGTACATGGCTAATTAAAGTGCTGGAATTACACATAAAAAGAGAGGGAACATGGTCTGCCTTTCTCCACAGATATGATTAAACCCTGACAAAGCCTATTTCTGCTCCCATTTCATCGTGCTGCAATTATAACCTTTATGGGCTCTTTTATTGGCCTTTTTTAAAATATTTGGTAGGGTTATAGTTGCTAAAAAAAGGAAAAACCAATCCCTCCCAGTGCTGTGATGGGCTCATTCTTAAATAAGTCAGATCATGCAGCTGCTTTTAAATTATTTAGACAAATTTAATCTTTTGTTAAAGAAATCATGAAACCAGACTTATTCCACCCAAAGTGGGAAGAATATTCCCTCATTTTCATCTTTTTCCTTTCACTCCTGATAATAGTTTATTCCTGATAGTCCTGAATACCTGGTAACCGCTCTCCCTGATCAGCTGAACTCTTGATATCACAGGAGATTACATTAAATTCAGTTTGTAAGTGTGTAAAGAGAAGTGTGCTAAAGAGGAGCACTAATTATTAGATTTTCCATATTAATAGATCCACTGTTAAATATTTTTAATTAGATTTCTTCTGAGTTCTTGAGGTCATTTTCAAGTTTACAAAGCTGCAGTATTTGAGCCCCTGCTCTCTGAAAAATATCCTAGAATTTTTTGAAGGGTAATTTTCTGCATTTCTTGCTGGGGTTCAGCAGTGAGGGTCCTCAGCCTTCAGTCCCCTCATCAGGGCAGAGGTTTCTCCAGCCCCACTTGTCTTTCCCATCCTTTCTGTGGCTCAGACCCACCACTGCTCAGCTCTTCAGCAGCTTGTCTGCTCTCATTTCTGTAAAACACTTCATTGCACTTGAAGCACGCATGTAAATCCTGCAGAAAACGCCAAAATAATTTTTTTTTAATGTTAGATGGTGAAATAAAGCCTGCACCAGATCTGTTTATTGTTCCCAGCCCTCTCCATTGAGTTTCCCTTCCAAGTTTTCAGCAATAACTCCATTTCACCCTTACTGGCAGGGCTCAGGCCCTGAGTAATGGGATTTATCCATGGTGCTGGCAGCTGGGAGAGGGAATTCCAGGCTATCAGCTGCAGGAATCCAAAGGAAATCCCACAGCTGGCTCCTCCTGGCTGCTTTTCCCTGCTCCCTCCTCATGTGATACCCACCAGTTCAGCTTCAGGTGCTCACCTGGGCAATTATCCTCCTCCTTTGGGTCAAAACCAGCAGAAATGGGGTTTGGGGAGCAATGCCATTTCTGCAGGGGACAGCTCTTTGGCCTTTGTGGAATAAAGAACTTTTCCTGGCGTGTGCTGGGGGTTTGAGCTCAGTGTAGCGAGGAAACACAACAAAAACCAAACTTTGTGCTCCCTTCCCGTGGAGGCTGACACAGATTTCAGCTATTTTCATGTGTGTCACATCCTCAGTGCATGCAACAGGAGTTTTCTTCATCTCTCTCCTCGCTTCTATCCCCTCCTATCCAACTGAGGGAACAGAAGAGAAGAAAGGAGCAATTCATATATTAAATAAAAACAAATTTTCAAGTCTAGACACCGATCTCATCACAAACGTCAGTCTTTGTGCCTTCAGTGAATTCAGATTTGGGATTCTCATGGAAAACTTATTTTACAAAAATTCCTTTTGATGGAAGCATTTTAATGGAAGGGAACTGGGCCTGGTTTTGCTTTGCCAGAGAGAGGTGCTATTCCCCCAGCCTGGGCTGAGCATCCCCAAGCCCTGCATGGAAACATATGGGATTCACTTCACTCGGAATTTCAATGAGGAGAGCTGAGGGAAAACTGAGAAATGAGGGAGGCTGGAAGAATGCATTAGTCATATACAGCACTTTCCATGCATTAATAATCAGTAATAAGCAAATATTCGTAATTTAAATTGTTTTTGGGGACCCTGGCAAGAAGTGCATTTAGAGATCATAAAATATGCTCGATACTCGTTGGCTCCAAGTCTTGCTTGTAGGACCCAGCCCAGTCCCAGCTCTGGGAAGGATGGGAATGCATCCTCTGCCATAAATACAGCTGGTGAATTCTGTGTCCTGTGGCACTCTTGGTTGTGGTGTTTTACAATCAGGTTATTGCCATTCCTCAGGGGACACGTGGGAAAACAATGAGGTGGGAAGGTGCATTGCATCAGCACTGTGGACAGTGAGCAGAGGAGATGATGTGATGTGTGGGGAATTATCTGGGAATTGCTGAGTTCCTGCAAAGTATCTGGGAATTGCTGAGTTCCTGGAGAGGATCTGGGAATTGCTGAGTTCCTGGAAAGTATCTGGGAATTGCTGAGTTCCTGGAGAGGATCTGGGAATTGCTGAGTTCCTAGAGAGTATCTGGGAATTGCTGAGTTCCTGGAGAGTATCTGGGAATTGCTGAGTTCCTGGAGAGTATCTGGGAATTGCTGAGTTCCTGGAGAGTCTCTGGGAATTGCTGAGTTCCTGGAGAGTCTCTGGGAATTGCTGAGTTAATGGAGAGGATCTGGGAATTGCTGAGTTCCTGGAGAATTTCTGGGAATTGCTGAGTTCCTGGAGAGGATCTGGGAATTGCTGAGTTCCTGGAAAGTATCTGGGAATTGCTGAGTTCCTGGAGAGGATCTGGGAATTGCTGAGTTCCTGGAGCTGCCCCTTGGAGCCCCTCCTGCTGCCAGGGGAGCAGCCAGGACCCAGCAGGTTTGCTCAGGATCTGTTGTCCCACCACCCTCTGGGCCACCCCTTGCTTGTGATTTCCTTCTGCTCCTCCACTGCTCACAGCCAGATTCCAAACCCAGCAGCATTTTAACACATTCACACTTTTTTTGTTGTTTGTTATTTGGGTAAAGGATTGTTTTGTGTCTGTGGATGGAATTAGACAAACAAGGAGTTAAAAAGTCTGCAGCTCCTCCTTAGGGGCAGCTCCAACTTCTGTTCCCTGGGACAGGGAATGGCTGGAGCTGTGTTAGGGCAGGTTTGGGTCGGATTTTTGGGAAAGGTTCTTCCTCCAGAGGGTGCTGGCACTGCCCAGGGAATGGGCACAGCCCCGAGGCTGCCACAGCTCCAGGAGGGTTTGGAAAACCCTCCCAGGGATGCCCAGGGTGGGATTTTGGGGTTGGATTCTGATCCTTGTGGGTCCCTCCCAGCTCATCTTCTGCAGTGATTATTGGTGAACAGGAGAAGTCCTCACTCAATGCCCTGATCAAACACAAAATGCTTTGTCTGTGAAACAGCGTTTCAGCTCCAGCCAATTTGAGCAGAAATGTGTCAGGACAGTTCAGCAAACTTCAGGGAAACATTTCAATTACCAGAATGTCAATGCTGTTGGTTTAGCTTCAGAATATCCATTATCCTTAAAAATAAATAAAAAAATCTGCTTGGGGAGGAATCAGGACCAAATGGATGGAAAATTCTAAAATTTGCACTAGTCTGCTAACAAAGGAGGAGATTGATGGCACTTGACTATTCTTTAGCTGAAGTCAATATGCAGCCTAAGGGAGTTATTTACTTGTTCTTGGCAGGTGCCTCCCTCTCAAATGAGACACCAAACTTAGATGAGCAAAGCTGAGGGAATGAAATCCATCCACAGTGTCTGAAAAAGCCCACAACTGCCTTGAAGTCAAAGCAGATGAGTGGCACAGGCAAAGAGGAGCCAGGCTGCTTAGTGCCACAAACCACCCTGCTTTCCTCACCTGCTGCTTGCACATAAAATACCCCAGATATTTGCATGCAGCTACCAAGTTCCATATAAAATCTATTTTTCTTATGATATTCCAGAACTTACTGTTCTATTCCCAGCTTTCCACAGCAATGCAGTTGGGTGACTAGCACTGGGATATTAATTTTACTATTATTTTATTTTTAAAGTCTGGTTTTTGAAGCCTGGATTAAGTGTGTCTCTGCTTTTATCCTCCTTGCTTTTCCACCACGAGGAGTTTTGCATAGCTTTGATGAGATGCCTTAACCCTTCTATCTTATCAGTGCCTGTGTGCTTGTAAGGAAGTTCATTTCCTATTTTAGTATTTAAATAGAGCACTTGAAGTGTGGGCATCAGCAATCAGAGCAATTCCAGCTATCTCAGGCACCACTGCTGAAAGTCAACACGAATACAAATTAAGCTTATCTGTTGATGAATTCCCACTTTTGCCTGGAGAACCAATGGGATTGATTCCACCTCTGCTAAATTTGATGAATCTCTTCAGCTCCATTCCTTGCTTACAAACAGATTGACAGGAATCAAAAGCACAGATTTACCTGCCTGCTTCCAGGGTTTGGGCTGAAGTCACTCTTTAAGACATGAAAACTCCCACAAAACCTGGGGTTGCTGTTTGGAGGTGGTTTTTATCTCTGGAACCCCAGTGTCACAGCACATGTGGTGCTAACCAGACAAACCCCACCCTCACACCATTCCCCAGGGAATGCTGAGAGCTGCAGGAAGCATTTTCTAGCTAAAAATATCCGGTGCTGGCACCACGGTGGTCCTGGTTTCAGACAGAAAAGAGAAGGGAATTGCAGAGAACTGAGAGAGGCAGTTCCAGTGTATTTACCGAGGATTTATTTGCTCTCAGCAGGGAAGTTTGCCTGGTTTTGGGGTTTGTCTGGTCTTGGTGCTGGTTGTAGGCATTTTCCAGTGCCACTGGATCTGGGAGGAGCATCACACATGGCAGCAGCCACAGGAATCACCAGAACTGCTGATTTTGGCAGAAGTTTTACAACCAAAGGCTTGTCAGAAAACACCCCAAACTCTCCTGAAGTGCCTCCAGTCTTTCCTTCTTCTCCATCTTTCTGGTTATTTTATTCTTGCTCCCCACACTGAGAGTGAAGGCAGGGGAATGAAAAATTTGACTGAAAGAAGAGGAGGGAGATAAGGAGAAGGAAGAACGAGCTCAGATGATGGAAAGAAAAAAAGAAATACTTTATTTTTCCTTCTTTATCTTATTTTTCTTTGTTTCTCCCCTTTCTTCTCCCTCTGTTCTGTTTCCATTTGAAGTCAAGGCACTGCAGAGTAACGAGGAGGCAGGAGAGGACCCCCATTGCTACCTGACCCAGGCAGCAGCCAGAGGATATTGGTGCAGGGGAAGACAGGAGAAAAAGGTTTTTCCTTTCTTTTCTCTCTTCTTGGAGAGTTTCACAAGGGAACAAGCCAACAAACCTAATTTCACCCTGCACTGCAGAGTGCTCAGTGCCAGTGTTTAGCACAGCAGGTAATGGGAGCACGGAGGAAGTAAATGAAGCAGATGTTCTCACGTGAAAAAGAGGATTTATTACAACTCCCCTCTGCAGGGCACCTCTCTAATGCAATTTGAAATTGTTCCCACTCAAGTCATGACAGCCTTGTTAAGGGGAGCCTTTCCAAGGGGCTGTCCTGCATGCTGGGATGTCCCAGGAAATCTGTTGCTCTTCCCTGTCACATGGAATTGCAATAATCCAACCCCCAGTGAGTGTCAGTGCTGTGCCCTCTCCCCCTTCCAGCCCCTGTCCTGTCCCTGCTCCATTTTCTGATGGATATTCAGGATTCCATCCAAAGCCAGACAATCTCATTGGATTTTTTTTTCCACTGAGCAGGCTGGGAATCAAGGTTCTTAATTAGGAGTCTGCAGGAAAAAAAAAGTAATGAGAGAATTCTACCTTCTGTGCTTCTCCTCCAGTCCAAGTTGTGCTGCCATGCTGCTGATGGTATTGCTGCAGCACCAAAAATGCCAGTGTGGGATGGAAAATATGCACCAAATTTGGAAAGCATGCACCAGATTTGGACAACATGCTCCAGATTGGGAAAACCTGCACCAAATTTGGAAAACATTCACCAAATTTGGAAAGCATGCCCCAAATTTGGAAAGCATGCACTAGATTTGGACAACATGCTCCAGATTTGGAAAACCTGAACCAAATTTGGAAAACATTCTCCAAATTTGGAAAGCATGCACCAGATTTGGACAACCTGAACCAAATTTGGAAAACCTGCGCCAAATTTGGACAATATGCACCAAATTTGGAAAACCTGCACCAAATTTGGAAAACCTGAACCAAATTTGGAAAACATGCCCCAGGTTTGAACAAAATGCACCGAATTTGCTGCACAGGTGCCAAATCAAAGATTGTGATCCCCAGAGTTCTCAAAGAAAGCGTGACATTGGAGGGAAGAGAACAAGGTGTGTTGGGGAGGTGATGGAAGGAGATTGATTTACAAGGAATCACAGAGTGTCCCAGGTGGGAAGGGATCCACGAGGAGCATCAGAGCCCAGCTGCTGGCCCTGCACAGGACAGCGTGGTGGGCACAGCAACTGCAGCCAGGCAATTTCCAGGCATGATGAGCAAAGAACCTTCCAGGGAGGGATTTCTGCATTTCTGGATTTCTGGGGTCATTTGGAGTGGGAAGAGTCCACAGAGGGCACTGTGGAAAAGTGCCTAATGCTTGGCTATCGTGAAAGATCTGTAGGAGGCCACAAACAGCTCTGGTTTAGGATTTTGGGAGACAAAGGAATGTTGCTCTTGCATTGCTCCTTTTCCACAAGAGCTAAAAATTTTAAATTTTCAGTGAAAGGGAACTCTGGAAAAGGGAAGGAAAAGCTGAAGGGACACACACAAGTGACATCAAAAAGACAGAAACTTTCTCTGCTCTGTGCTGCTTGGAGCAAGGATGTGGGTCTGGGGTTTCAGTGAACCACACCCAGTCCCCATCACTGTCACTCAAACTGGGCTCAAACTCACCCGCCCAGGGAGGATTGTCCCAGGTTTCCTGCAGGTCCAGGGGGAGCCCAACCAGCAGGCACAAGAAATTAGAGGTGATGGACCTGGCTGGATGGGGTTTGGAGCACCCTGGGGTAGGGGAAAGTGTCCCTGCCCATGGCAGGGGTGGGATGGGATGAGCTTTAAGGTCCCTTCCACTCCAAACCATCCTGGCATTCTCTGATTTTATTTTGGAGGTTTTTGGTCTCTGATTCTCTTCCAGGGTTTCTGAAATCCAAGCAGGGCCATGCTGGTGTCAGCTGCTTGTTGTCTGGACAGAATTCCGTGAGGTTACCTGCAGGTTTTATTGTCCTCCTGCTCCTGAAACGTGTTCTGACAAGGAGAGGGAAGCAGCTTCCTGCAAGTGAATGAAACTCCCACGCAGAGGGCAATTCAGGCCCTTCTGTACTGGTTAAATTCTACTCAAATCCCACATTAAAAGCTTAGTTTTACATCTGGAGTGAATTTAGTTGTGTGAAGGGCTGAGTCAGAGCTCCTGATAGTGCCTGGATCATAAAAATGATGATTAATGGTGGGATTAGAATAGTGGCAGCGTGGACATCCCATCCTGCGCTGGAAGAGCTTTTGTCTGATCTAGCAGAGTTACAAAGATTTCATAAAACCAGCAGAACTTGGAAGATAAAGAAATTGGCAGCTGTTTTACTTGGCAATTCTGCTCCTTTTCTGCTTCTCTTTCCCATACACACAGAGGTGCTGTTGCCCAGTATTCCCTGGTTGCCAGCTCTGGCATGTGTCACTACAAGACATTTGGGCACATTTGGGTGCTTTTGTCACTTTTTTCCTTTGGCCATCACTGAGGAACATCTGCCTCACATTTAATCCTTGAGTGTGTTACAGACAGGGCAAAACAATTTTTGCTATTTTATGTTAAAGGCAGTAGCAGCTCCTGAAAATCCTGTGTTTTCTCTGGAATCTGCATGATGGAGTACAGCTCAGTTCAGATGGCTGTATATATTTACATAAATAAATATTTGTGGTCCCAATTGCAGGGATTTGGTGCAAAAATAATTCTATTTTTAGGAAGAGGGGAGAATTTTAAGAAATAGGATGGAAGAGTTCTAGTGTCACATTAAATAATTTCTAATAATATTCTTTTCTACAATATTTTAATAAGACTATTCAGCTGGATTGTGTCATTTTGTTTTGATCCAAATAGTTAAAAGATTATAATGACATTTATTTGATTTCCAGTTAATTGTCAGTCAACCCTGAAGCTCATTTATATCAGCATGCAGATAAGGAAAATCTTTTAAGCGCAGTTTATTAAATGGCAACACTATTAGCATACAAATTATGCTCAGAATAGAATAAACAGGTACAAAGATCATTAACATATGATACAGACAGTCAGATCTCAGATGGGATTCAGTGGGACCTTTTCAAAAATACCAGGGCTGTCAGCAGCAGGGACAAGTCATTCACTCAGCCAAACTTTACTCGCATTTCCATCTGCATAAATCACTGCTAATTCCGACTCGTTTGGGAGTTGTGCTCATCTTTCTGCCCCTCACTCACTTCCCTTTGTAGTTTTTAAAGCAGCCTCTTCTGCTCCTCAATCTTGGTAAAATTAGAGGAGTCAGATATTGTCTCAGTGTCTGGCAGCATGTCTGGAGAAATTTATAAACAATATATCTTTGCACAGCCTGGAAATAAAGAGGGGGTTTGCTCCTGAGCAGCAAAGGGAGGCTGAGCAGACATGGTTTCAAATAGGATTTCTCAGATAATAAAAATTACTTTGCCTCTGATTTCATCAGATCCAGATTCCTCTCTTTTTATCAGCGCAGTGCCACGATGAGGCTTCAATAACGCTGGGAGGTGTCAGATGTGAGAGCAGGCAGGAGACAAGGAGAGGGAATCTTTACAAAGTACCAGGGTTACTTTATTTGGAAAAGAATTACACCCTTGAAGGGAGAGCTGCCCTTCTGGCAGTGCTGAAAGCTGCAGAATCCACCCGGTTTTACACGGATCCAGCTCAAGATTTTGATGGGGATTTCAAAGCCCTTTGCTGTTTGAATCCATGCATTTCATATCCATGAATTAACATCCCCCTCTCCCAAAAACAGATTGGCTGAACAATGAGGCACTGCACAAAGCTACCCCTGCTGCACTTTTAAATCTAATGACTTGACACCTCTTTCTTTTCTCAGATTTTATTTCTTCCATCAGCCTTGTTAAATACATATTATTCTTTCATGCTCTTAAGATCAAAGCAAATAGCCATCAACAATCTTTTGTTCACACGAGACAACACGCTCGGAGATGGTTTGTTTGGCCTGGTTAATTAAAAGCTGTACCTATCATCCCTGCTTGATTTCTCAAGTTCTTTACTTAAAAAGTATGTGTGACAATTTTAATGAGCTCTCACCTCTTCCCCACAGCCTCTGGCTTCTGCACAAACTTTGCAAACTCTTCTTTTTGAACATCACACGGAGCTCTGGCTCCAGCAGATCCTGGGGAAGCTGTTTGTTTTCCCTCCCTGCACATGGAGCTCATCTCATCTCCTGATGGAGTCACTCAGAGGGGAATTTCAATATTTATATCTGATGGGTTTAAAGTGAAAGAGGATCAGGTTAGATTAGGAATGAGGAAGAAATATTTAACATTGCTGGTGACGAAACCAGGGTGCCCAGAGCAGCTGTGGCTGCCCCTGGATCCCTGGCAGTGCCCAAGGCCAGGCTGGACACCTGGGACAGTGGAAGGTGACCCTGCCCGTGGAACTGGATGGTCTTTAAGGTCCCTTCCAACCCAAACCATTCCACAATTCCACATGGAATGATATTTCTGTGTATTCCCAGCTCGGCCTGGTGTGCAGGAACTTTGCATGAAGAGTCAGAAGTGGATTTTCATCTCTTCTTTTGCTCCCAGCAGCTTGGTTTGATTGAGCTGCTCACCCAGAGGTAGCACCAAGCAGGGGCACAGGAGAAAGCAGGACTCTCATCAAGACTTAAGCATTTTGTAAATCAGAAATGCCAGCCTAGAGTTAGGCTGGGCTTTAGCAATCCCTTGGAGCTTTATGAACTCAGCTGGGCCCTGAGTTTTTCCTTCTCCTCCTTCTTTCACAGTGCTGCATTTATCAGATCTGCTCCACATCTTGTGCTTTTGGGCCTTTGACAGGCACTTATTTACTTATTGAGAGAAGTCCAGTTTTCCTGGCAGACCAAATATTCTCCTTGCATCGTGTCGGACAAGTTAAACTTTTCTGTCTCGTCACAGCACTTGGAATTACCTTGTCTTGTGATGCAGCTGCTAAGAATTATTATCTGTAGCCTTCACACAGCCTCAAATGTTGTGAAAAGGAATGGTTTCCTGCAAGCCTTTCAGCAGGTGAGACATGCCTTTCACAGCTTCTTTTTAAGCCATTTGTCAGAGCTTGATCCAAAGCCCATTAAAGGCAATATTCCTGGTCCTTCTGCATCGCAGCTCCCTGGTTTGGGAGAGAAATGGGAGAGGACAAAGTGCAGCCCCTCTGAACCCAGCCAGGGCACAAAGTCCTGGCCCTGAGAGAGTTTAGGGCAGCTTTGCTGTTCGTGGCACCTGGGGCAGCATTTCACAGGGTGCTGTTGGTTGTCTTCTTGACTTTGAAATGCATCATCTTGATTTTCTCCTGTGCTCTGTCTTCCCATCCCTCTCCTGTCACAGACCTCAGGACAGCTGGGAATTTCTCACTTTTTAAAACATTTTTTTTTTCATCCCTTTCCCCACTAAACTAATTACTCTGGAGTCCTTTGTGCTGTTACACAAATTCTGCCTGAGTGTCTTATTTACTGCTCGCTCTAATTGTTGTTAGGTAGCGTGACCTGTTTCAAACGACTCAGGAGCTTTTATTTAGCAGATTTTCTCTCTGCTAAGCTCCTTTTTGATCCATTAAAAGAGCCATTCCATCCTCAGCCTGCCCAGCCATTGAAATATTGTTTCAGAACAGCATTTCTTCGGATCAAACGTGACACTGCCAGCTCCTGAGTGGGTACAAACCACTCTTAGTGGCTAAATGAGAGAGAGGGGAATTATCAAGGTCTCAATTCATCATGAAGAATACAGGGATGAAAAATCTGAGGCCTGACCAAACTTCAGTGGAAAAGCTGCAACCAGAATCCACAGGGGCTGAGATGGAGCTTTCAAAGCTTCTCCCCTTTGCTATTCTGTATTTTACTGACTGTTTGTTCCTGTGTATTTACCTACATTGAAGCTTTTGGGGTTGGAGATTGTCTTTTTTTTATTATTTTTTTGCTTTATGCCACTTCTGGATTTTAATTTGCACCTAAGAGCTTTTAGGTGCAACTGCAGGGAAAAGTAACAGGTCATCAATATTTGATGGAGGGAAAGACACTGAGGTGGCTAGTTATGAATTATTATTCAGGTGCCCAATTTATGAACATTTGCTGATTCACACTGGAATCTCTCTGGATACTGTTTGATGAACACCATATGTTACCCAGCCACTCCATTGCATCCCCAGCAGTTTTTCTGGTGGTTGGTGCAAGCTGATGGGAAGAAAAGCATCATTAATGCAAAAAAAAAAAATTAAAAATTGCAGAGGCAGAAGGGGAATACTTGGAAATGTTTCTTCATGTTCAAAGCTGCCTTTGGAGCAGGCAGAGGTGGGTGAGGGAGGGGAGCCAGGGCTGCTGTGTTGGTGCACAGCTGTGCCCATTCCCTGGGGAGCCTGGGCAGTGCCAGCACCCTTGGGGGATGAACCTTTTCCTAAAATCCAACCTGACCCTCCCTGGCACAGCTTCATTCACCCTTCCTTATCTGAACAATACCTTCCTTATCCAAACAAAACATCTCTGTAGTGAGGAGGGGACTCCTCCTCCTGTTTTGCTCTGTTCCTGTTCAAAATGATGGATTATTAAACCTGAACTTATTTCCTCGCTGTACCACAAGTGGCAGACCCAGAGCTGCTGCAGCACCTGGTGATTATTGCCAAGGAAACAAAGATTTTTAGCTCAAGCCTAAATCCCTTCCCCTCCCAGCTGCACACCCCAGTGGCAGCAGCACCACAGGGATATCTCTGCTTGTCCTGGCCCCAAATCCACCCTGCCCTGCTCAGGAGCAGATCTTTGTTAAGATCTTCTTCATTTTAATTTTAATTTTCCCTCTAATTTTATGAATTCCCTCAGGGAATGGTCAGATGAGAGTGGGACACGTGAAATTAGGGGGCTATAAGGCACAAGATCACCAGAAATCCAAATTTAGTGCTTCTCCTTCCCAGCTGAGCTGTTGGGAGGGAGTGACAGGAGCAGGACAAGGTCTGATGTGTGTTCCACTTGCAGTTACAAATGTATAAATGCCAGAAGGGGAAACAGAAACACACTGTGATGGGTTTTTTGTGTGTTTAATGGTTCTGATGCTGCTGCCAGCTCCAACTTCTGCTCTTGTGATTGTTCATTTCCTTTAATAATTCAGTACATCACCCAATCTTATGTTGTTAGTAATAAATATTAAATACCCAAGCTGTGATGCATGAATTAGATATTTTCTATTTTATGAAAGGGGCCTTGTATTAGAGTTAAATGTCAATTAAATAAGGGATATAAAAAATGAGGCAGTGCTGCTGTGAGTGAATGGAGCCTGGCTTCCTGTGGAGTTGGGGCTTACACTGAATTTTTTTGAGTGTAAGGGAATGTGGCATTTGGTGCAGGTTCCCTGGTGCCTGTTGAGGACTGAGTTTAGTGGCAAGAGGAGGTGCACACAGGGACCCTCACCCCATTTTTATGAAACTTTCAGGAACTCCATGTCTTAAATTTCTTGTAAATTCAGGAAAAAATTGTTCAAGTTCCCCATTTACCTGGTGGATGTTGAAGAGCTGAGGGAAAACCCCCAAAATATGACAGAAAAATATTTTCTCTGCTGAAATTCATTTCTTATTCAGCTATGATTTGAAAATCCTCAAGTTTTGGATGTGTGTCCTGTGTGATTCTGTAGAAAATCCCCCAAATCCTGAACTCCTGCCCTTGTATGTGACAGCAGAAGGGTGCCAGGCACAGGGGCAGCTTATCCCAGGAAATCATATCCAATCCTTGTCCTGACTTACATCCCAAAGCATCTCAATAACATGCAAAAATTAAATATGAACAAGCTTAAAAATTAATTTTGTCCATTAAACCCAGGAGTGGTCCTGAAATTACCATTAAATGCAATTTCCCCAATTCTCTGCAAACTGATGTGACCAACTCAGTGACTCCAGGGTGGTTTGAGGGCCCCGTGAGACAGTGATGGATTTGATTTGGCTCCTTGGCTTGTGAGGTGGCATTTGAGCATCTCAGCCAGTCTGATAATATCTTTTAATAATCCTGACAGAACTCCACGGGCAGATGGGCTCACACACAACTTTGCTTGGCTTAGGAGCACTGGGATCTGTAAAAAATAAACCCCAAAAAACAACAAAACCATGGTAAAATAGAACACAAGTAAGTAGCAAGTTGAGTCTTTTGACTTTTTCTTGAGATTCCAGATTTTGCTGTAAGAAAGTCACCTGGAAAAGTGAATCATCAACCCCAGTTTGATAATAAAATATTTGTAATATAGAAGTTAATAAGCAGAAGAGGTGAAAATTGGTTAACGTGGATTCAGCTTGCCGTAGAAGAGAAAAATCATAATGGAAATATTTGAATATTAAAAGTAGCACTGCATTTCTGTTGCTATTCCTCTACCAGAAGTCTTTTTTGTTTCTATTTTTCTATTGTTGCCCAGGAATGTTGTGAATTCCCATCCCTGGCAGTGTCCAAGGCCAGGCTGGACAGGGCTGGGGGCCCCCTGGGCTGGTGAAAGGTGTCCCTGTCCTGTCCATGGCAGGGGGGATGAGCTTTAAGATCCCACCCAACCCAAACCATTCTGGGATTCTGTGGTTCCATTTTGTTTGTTTTTCCCCAGGGTGGTGCTCCTGGAGGATGGCAGCCTCAGGATCTCCAACATCTCCAAGGTGGATGCTGGGGTTTACACTTGTGTAGCCACAAACCAGTTTGGAACTGCCAGAAACTCAGGGAACCTGATTGTGAAAGGTATTTCAATATTTCCTTCTTTTGTGGACTGAGGAGAGCTTCAAAAACCCTTCCAACCCAAGATTCTCTGATTTTGTAGCTATTTTATTTTAATATCCTTGTTTTCAGCAGTATCAGAATGGTGCTGTAGCCTGCAGTGTGTCCTCCTCCTTAACTTTGCATCTGGCAAAAATCATTTTAATATTCACCTTCTGACAGAGCAATTAGCACTGATAGAGCTCAGAGTGTGACCTGAGATGGGGCTGCAGCACAGCCAGCAATGAAAGCACCAAGAACTTCGGGGTTTCTGCAGCTCTGACCTCATAAAGGTTCTCCCCCTTCCACATGCTCCATGCATATGGAAAAATCCCATTAAAACATGAAAAAAACCCCAAACCAACCTATTTTGTTTGGCATTTATGAAGTTTATTAAAACACCAAGTAACAACATGGTATAAAAATGATCTTGTTTGCAGGGAACATTTGTTTTTGTTTCCCCTCTGGAGGAGTTTGGGCTGTTCAATTATAGGCCTCATTGCTTCAGCATTATTTTCAACTGAAATGTCAGAACTTGGGAAAGCATAGCTAATGTGCAAATTAAGTTTATTGCTGCTCATTGAGTTGTTTATTCTTTGTGGGAGAAGTCTTTATTGCACCTCCAGCACTCACATCTCCCCTCTTTTCTCCCCTGGAATGGGATTTGCCATATAATGCATGTTTGCTGTTGCTAAGCAAGATAGATGGATAGGGCAGAGCCAAGAGCTTTTAAGAAGCTTTTAAAAGTATTTGAGATAGAAGTTTTGAAGACAAGCCCATAAAAGAAGTAAAAAATATCACCCAAGTGAACATTCTGCAATAGTGGGGATACAACAAGAGGTGCAAGAGGATGGGAATACCATAATAAATTCATTTATTTTTTGTTATCACTACTGAAAAACACACCTCATGCCCAAAGCCAGTGTAATTCCCAAAAGGATGGTTTTCTAGATTTATTTGGAGGTGGTAAACAGCTTCAGGCCAATAATAAAGGAGATTTCTCGTGATAACAGCAGTGCCCAAGGCCAGGCTGGACAGGGCTTGGAGCACCCTGGGGCAGTGAGAGGTGTCCCTGCCATGGCAGGGGTGGCATTGGATGGGATTTAAGGTCCTTTCCAACCCAAACCATTCCAGAATTCTGTGATTTAAGCATCACTTCAGTTCTGGAGTTAATCTGTGATGAGCGTTGAAGTAACCCAGCTCGTGCACATTTCCTTCTCCTCCTCTCACATTATTTTCAGATCATATTAATATTGTTGAAGTGATTCTGCTCTCATTTTCTACATGTGTCTAAATTCTCACCACTTTATAACACTTGCATGCACAAAAGCTTTATTCAAGGGAATTGCTTACAACAAAGTGGTTGTTATCTCTAATCTGTCTGCCAGTCATATCAACAAAAGTGAAGCCATATAAACCCATTTCTTTCCCCTTCAGTGAGCTGATACTTCCCTCCATAAGAGCTGCGAGTTTGGGTCTCGATGTAATGGGTTAAAAATGATCAAATAAATAATTTTCCTGCCTGGGAACGTCTTTGAAGCTGTAACTAGAGCAGTGCTGTGGAGTAAAGTACCACTGACATTAATACAGATTAAGGATGTCAATGTCTAAAGTAAGTGGAGAGGAGCAGCAATTTTGCTTTTGCTGCAGTTTTTGGCCAGGAGAATTCTTCAAGTTTGGAGAAGCATGAGCACATTTTTAAGAGAAGTCTGTAGCTTTGACTGAAATCATAACTATTGATTATGGGCTTTATGAAGTAGTATAATTTAGGTTGTTCCTAATATAAATATAAAGCAATCTAGGGTGTTCCTCTCACATCTGCTCACTCCCAGGCACACAACACGGTCATGGGGCTGCCATAGGAGCGGTCTAAAATCATCTCTATATTAGAGAGAATTCCCTTTATTACAGAACATTTGGGCCAATTTGAAATAATTTCCCAGATGGTACAAACATCCTTCAATAACTGCTATTTTAATAAGCATTTAATTAAAATCATGTAATTTTTTTGTCTCCTCAGAAAGGACCGTGATCACTATTCCCCCCTCTGACACAGATGCCACAGTTGGAGAGAGCATTGTCCTGCCATGCCAGGTGTCCCACGACCCCTCCCTGGACGTGGGCTTCTCCTGGTCATTCAATGGCCAGAGGATTGATCTGAGCAGAGGAATCCATCACTTTGAAAGGATTGGAAGGGTGAGTTTGCCAAACTCCTTAATGAAAGTCTTTGCCACAGTCTTTGCATGACACGAATGTTTATCATAATTCCTCCCTCGCTGTTTATATGCCTGGCAAATCACTGTTTCTTTACAAGGGCTGCAAACATTTATTTCTCTTCCCTAAATTTCATAAAGGCGCTTGAGTTATTTGTGAAGCCATAATAAAAATGTCCCCATGAAAGAAACTGATGATAGCTATGAATATTTTAATTTAAAAGCTGAATTTTGTATTAATATTGAGCAATTTATAAAAATGCCCAGTATGGAAAGCATGTTTTGAGTGATTAGTTTACTTTTTTTTTTTTTTTTTTTTTAATCTCTCCAGGAATCTGCTGGGGATTTGATGATAAGAAATATTCAGCTGCATCATTCTGGGAAATATGTGTGCATGGTGCAAACTTCTTTAGACAGCCAATCTGCAACAGCAGATATAATTGTGAGAGGTATGTCTGTAAGGGAGACACGCGTATCTTCTGGAGGAATTAGGAATTCTTAACATCTGCTGTTGTTTAAATAGCTCCTGGGATGTCAATTCCACATCTCAATAGTGAACTCTTGGCCCCAGAATTGTGGCCAGCATGGTGCTGGTGTTCAGCCAACCCAGGGGAACCTCTGCAGCTCTACCCTGGTGTCTTTGGCAAAAATTTTGGGCAACACAGATGGGAGGGAAATCCTCTAATCTCAGCAGTGTTGTTATTTCCTTCAGGCATCTCTGGGTCATTGTGCAGGCTGGGAAAATCAAAATACCTCATTCCTTTCCCCTATTTGGAGAGAATATGAAGTAATATTTTCTAACTCAGCTTTTTACTGCCAGCAGTGAGGAAATGCTGTCGTGGGAGCAGGTCTGTAAACCCTAGGAGAAATCAGAAATCTGTGTAGTGCACCATCCTGCATTCCTTCTGAACCTCAGTTTTGATTGAATTCTGTAGGAATTCTCAGACTGTTCAATGGTTCAACAAAAGACAACACTGGGTGCCTTTCTTTGTCAGACACAAAGAAGAAATCATTCCTTTGTTTGTAGTTTTCATGTTAGCGACATCAAGACATTAATTTTCCTGACTCATAAAAATGTAATCCAGGCATGGAGCCATCATTTAGGGATGGTGCAGCTTTTATGACGCTGCAGCTTCATGAATAATTCCTCTGACTTGAGAAAGTAAGAGTTGCCCAACCCATTCCAGCGGTGAATCTTCTCTTCCCAATACCTTCCTCTTAAAATGCTGATCGTGTCAGGCCCTCCAGGTCCACCAGAAGATGTTAAAGTTGAACATGTTTCTAGCACAACTGCTGGGTTATCCTGGAAGCCTGGAGCAGATAACAACAGCCCAGTGCAGATCTACAGCGTCCAGACCAGGACTCCCTTCTCGGTGGGATGGCAGGCGGTCGCCACAGGTGAGCAATTCGGGGCTTGCTTTGGAATTTTAATTTAGTGTGTACCATTAATTACCTCAAAAACCCATTGCTGGTGTCATGTTTGCCTTCAGCTCCCGAGGTCATTAATGGCAGGACTCACAGGGCCACCGTGGTGGATTTAAGCCCCTGGGTTGAGTACGAGTTCCGCGTGGTCGCCAGCAACAGCGTTGGGATTGGGGAGCCCAGCAGGCCTTCAGCTCTCCTGAAAACCAAAGCAGCAGGTAAGGCCCTGCTTCCTGCCAGGCTTTTCCAGCTCCCAACTGTGGGAATTTCCCCGAGGCAGAGCCACTCATTCCTACAGGGTTATTTTCCCAATTCCATGGGCAGGGATCCAACGTGTTCCACAAGAACGCGTTACTGGATGGGACTTGGAGCAACCTGGGGTTGATGCCTCAGGTTTGGCTTTTCTGTTTTTCAGGTTCTGTGCTGCTTTAGTGTGTGGGTCTGGGTTCACATCAGGGGGTGGTGAGCTCTGTGCACAGAGCAGGGACACAAAACAATTCCTGCTCCAGCTGGGCACCAAGGACAAATGAGCCAAATCTCAGCCCAGGAGCACAAACCCCGTGGGCTGGAGAGAGAAAACAAGCAGGGTGGGACTAAAGCTGGAATTGGACAATTAACTCAATACACAAATTGAGCAGAACTTATAAAAGTGTCAGACTCTGTGACTGGCTGTCCATTTTGTGACCATTTTGGTTCATCTTGGGTGCAGCCCTGGCTGGGCTCTTGTGCTGCCCAAGGTGGTTCCATTGAGCCCTTTGAATAAATCCCTGCTTTATTCTTTAACTCTGTCTAACCTCTGTTCTAGGGCAGCCTGCACAAGGTATCAGGATGGTGGAAGGTGGTGGGACTGCATGGGCTTTAAAGTCCCTTCCAACTCAAACCCTTCTGGCATTCCATGATAAAAGCTGGAGTTAGCCTCTGTTCCTTCCTTTGAAGTATCCCAACCAACCTTTCAGTCAAGCAATTGGGCAGAACAATTTTTGTTCTCCCAATTAAATCCAAGTTTTTACCCTGCTCAGGGTAAAATGAAATGATAACTCCAGTCTCTGAATGTCCCTTGGCTGCAGAGGTGTTTGTTATCCAAGCATCAGGAGGAGCAGGATAATTTTAACTCTGGATATTGGAGGAAATAAATGACAGCATCCAAAGCCCAGTGAAACCAGCAGCTTCTACTGACTCCAGAGTGGAATCCTTTCTGTCTGTCTGTCTGACCTTTACTCATTTATCTTCTGGGACTTGGCACCTCAGGGGAAGCTGCCTCATTCTTGGGTGGCCAACACTGTCAGTCCTTTGACCTGCTCAGTTTTGGTACAATTTATTTGCAGCCCAGACCTTTGGTTTGTTTTATGTTCCTCCCAACCCCCTGCTTATCAACTGTCTCCCACCTATAAAATCAGCGTTTATGGGATGGAAAGCAGTAAAATGGAAGCAGCTTTTACAATCCACTTTCTCTTCTCTGTTTGTCTTATTTGCCAAGCTCTGAAGTTTGGCAAGCTGCATTTCAGGACAGAACTCAAAATACAGTATTGTACATTACACAGAAGAAAATTCCTTTCTTCTAGAATGTGGAATCCATTTGTTTCTGGGAATAGAATCCCAGAATGGTTTGGATTGGTAGGGACCTGAAAGACCATCTAGTTCCAACCCCAGCACCTTCCAGAGGAGGTCAAATTTTTTAAATTTCCCAGCAGAGTATCTCAAATGAATATTCTCTATTACATGATTGATCACAAAGACCAAATTAATCTTGAGAATGTTTTTGTTGCTGTTACCGCCGTGGGGCTTTGTAAAGTGGGATATTCAAAACTAGACAGGCAGTGAAAGCTTTCATCTTTTAAAGCTTTTATTTATTTATTTAGTAGAGGGATTCACAAGACTGGGGCAACAAGGAGAAAGAAACAATAAAATTATTGTTATTTATCATGGCAATGACACAAGGAAGATTATTTGCGTGCAGTGTAGCTCTGTCTGAAGTTTAACAAAAGAGACAGAAAGACTCACTTCAGGTTTAACTGCTTAACTCCTTCACTGCTGTAAATCTCTGTCTGAAAATGTTGCAGGGAAGTGGGACAATATCAGTTTTTATTAATCTTTTAGTCAGAATAGGAACCTGAAATCAGCAGGGCAGTGTGGACAGCAAATACCTGGCCAGGAAAGGGTGAATTTGAGCTCTGTTGTTGTAATAACTATTTTGCCAGCTAAAATCTGAGCATTAGTAGATTTGTGAATGCAAATGAGCCACTGTTCATTTCATTAAAATGGAGCTGAGAATTAATTGAGCCTCTGTTGGTGCACTCAGCTGTAAATTTTCATCTGTTTCTCAACTCTGACCCAGTTGAGGCTCTGCTGAGCTGCAGCACAAAATTCTCCCCGTGCAAATGTAGCAAGCACCAAACACATTTAACACATGAGCTAATTGAGCATCACTTGGTTCATGAAACAGTGAAACACCAGGCTTGAGAGTTTGTTTTGCTGTTTCCATGCAGTTCTTGTCAGTCTGAGATCGTTTGCCTCTGATGTGCCCAAAGACATTAATTGTGAGTGACAAAAATGAGCAGCTCTGTGAAACCCTCCAGAGGAGCCCAGGCTGTTCACTCTTAGACTCTCACTCTTATGGCTGCACAGCAAAATTGTTCTGAAATTCCTCCCATTTATTTATACATGGACTCGAATCTGGAAATGATATATAATTTGTATATTTAATTATGTGTAATATAAATTATATTATGGGCTAGCATCAGTTCCTATGAACTTTAAGCACTGTTGCTTTTATTGCCACCCCTGAAGCTGGGTTAATGCTTTTGTCAAGGGGAAGGACAAGCAGATATGGCAAAACTTTCCTGAAACCTCTGAAAGAAAAGGCTTCTGAGATGTAAGCATCCCTCCTATTTCTCAACCTACACATCAGCTTTTCAGACAGTGAGAGCTGAATGAAGATAATGACAAAACAATTTTGGAATTTCTGAAGATAGGGTTTGGAGATGGCACCACCAAATGTCCTGCAGAGGGTTCCTGTCTCTGCCTGTTCCAGGGATGTCCTCTTCTCTTACACTTCTCCAGGAGCTGAAAAAGAACATGATATCATAGAAACACAGAATGGGTTGGGTTGGAAGGGACCTTAAAGAAGGAATATAAAGCAAGAGGCAGGAAATGCTGATATTGTCTTTGCCTCTCCACCATGAGCCCCTTCAACCTCAACAGAGTTCCCTGATCCCAGTCCTCTACCTCTCACACACCTGTGGAATGCTGGAGAAATCCAACTCTCCTCAACCAACTTTCAGACGTTTTTAGTCTTGGGACAAGGAGAAAAGCAACTTGTGAGTTTTGAATTCACTAAGATAAGCATACAACCAATTAAAAAAATTAATATATTGCTCCAACAACATGTTTACTGAACAAATGCATAATTAGTAAATCAGTAGTGTTGCAGCTACAGTCTGAATGGAACATCATTTTGCCAATTAGTTGATGAGGCATAATAATGTCAGATACTTGATGCTCCCAGTTCTTTAATTAATTTTTTGAACCAGGGTACTCATGTATCAAATTCATCTATGGCTTCAGCCTTAGAAAACGTGTAAACATAATTTCAGTTCATTTCAAATGGGCTGCTGTGCAATGTAATCCCTGTTCCACTGCTGAGAGGTGGAATGGCTGCAGGTGAGGTAGGAAATGCTCTGATCCCCTCCTTGGAAAAGCCTCCAGGATCACTCAGTCAACGTTTGGCTGACCACAGCTTTGTCCAGAGCTGGACACAGCACTTGAGGTGTGGCTTTAGCGGAGGGACAATCCCTGCCCTGCTCCTGTGGCCACACCATTGCTGATCCGGGCCAGGTCACCTCAGCCTTCCTCCCCACCTGGGCACACCTGGCCTTGTCTCCAGCTGGTGTCACCAGCACCCCCAGGTCCTTTTTTGCTGGGCCACTTCCCAGCCACTCTTCCCTCCCCTTGGAGTGCTCCATGGCTGTTGTGAGCCAAGAGCAGGACCTGCACTTCCCCTTGTTGAACCT
Source organism: Fringilla coelebs (assembly GCF_963513975.1). Lineage (NCBI taxonomy): Eukaryota > Metazoa > Chordata > Aves > Passeriformes > Fringillidae > Fringilla > Fringilla coelebs. The sequence continues at coordinate 20,153,901 of NC_140039.1, forward strand.
CACACCACCCATGGGTCCAGCCTGCCCAGATCCACACTCCCACCCACATCAGCGCCAGCTGGGAGCTTCCTGAGCTCCAGATCAGCCATAAGGGCACTGAACAGGGCTGAGCCTTGGGGAACAGCCGCCAACACCAACCCCTTTTCTCCTGCAGTTCCTGTGGTGGCACCCACGAACATCGGCGGAGGAGGAGGGAGCCGCTCCGAGCTCGTCATCACATGGGAGGTAATTCTGAGCTCAGTTAACCCCAGTGTCCAACAGGGATGGATCTGTGGGTGAAATCACAGCCCTGCTGAAATCCAAAGGCTTTTGGCCACCGGCTTTGGTTGGGCCTGGATTTCACCCTGGATGTGGAGAGCAAACAGCCTGTAAGATATACAGCGAGTTTGCTGTGTTATAGGGAACAATTTGTAAAAATAAACAGTTTAAGAGGCATGTTGTAAAGATGTTTGGAAGTCTGCATAACCCTCTTATCTCCATTGTACAGGAGGTGCTTAACACGCTAATCTGCTTGGCCATTTTCTGCATTTACATTTTTCCTACTTTTGTTTACATGTTTTCCATTCTGGAACACTGTGCTGACAAGACATATCCTATTATGCGTTAAAGGAGATGAGCCCTTTAATTCTGCAGCACTCCAGCAAGAGCAGAGAATACACATTTCCAGAGCAGTTAATGCCAGACAAGTTGCAAAGGGTGAGTGCAGGTCATTTCAGAGAGTAGAAAGTGAGTGCTGTGGGAAGGAGCCTCCTTTTCCAGCCTCCCAGCAGCTTCCCACAGGCACTGGGATGAAGGCAGGCAGCCTCTGGCAAAGCCTGGGAAGTGATGGGGTAGCTGCTTGGTTAAAAAGTGAAAAATCAGATCAAAAGAAATTTTTTAAAAATCCCCACTAGATAAATAACACCGCTGATGTTTTCCCCTCCCTGTGCTGCAAACAGAGTGAAATTCCACTTTCCCTGAACTAAGTTTTCCTCCATCTGCACCTTTCACTCTTTTGTTTCATTTGCTCCTCTTTGGGAGCAGAAGAACATGAAAATAGAAAACAACCTGAGAGATCTCAATCAAATTATCCTGCTGGACTCTGCAGTGTGTCCCAAAAAAACAATCAGAAGAAATCCTAATTATGGCCAGCAAACAACCCTGAACACGACTCTGCGGCTTTCTGTGATGAACTCACTAAATGTCTTGATTAAATCTGAGGTCACAGAAGCCTCAAAAACAAATTAAATGCTCTAGAAAGTAGCTTGAACGCCTATAAATCCCCAGTGAGGCATCATCCCTTACATTTAACTCTCTCAGGGCTGGAAAAGAGATGGAGAGGGGAATATTGGGTGTTGGTAGAACACTGAAGGAAACACATGTGTTATAAATGCCAGGGCAGGGTCATTATTGGTATTTTTATTATTAGAATTACAACGAATTTATGATAAAAATAACATAAGTGCCCTGAAGTGCTTCCAGATTTCCTCCTATCATCTCACACTGTTTGTGCTCCCAAGACTTTGCAGGAGAAGAGGTTGGAGCCAGGACTCAGATCCTGACCCTTCTTCTGTATTTTTGCACCATTTTCCATGCCTGCTTTTCCATGCCCCTTCCTTTGATGCAAGCCTCTGAAATAAATGCAGTTTTACTGAAAAACACTTCCTTTCTCCATTTAGTCCTGATTTTATTTCATAAATGTCCTCTTGCTCTGAGAATGTGGAAGTATTTTTATCCCATGAAAAACCAAACTTCATGCTGGACACGGTGTTGCTGTAATTGCCTTTTCAGTTTGAGCCTTTCATACGTATCTTGACATGAGATTTTATTAATAGAAACATTAATTTTGCCATGTTGACTTGCAGGAACATTTCTGTTCCGAGAACTTAAATAAGAATATGTTCATGCACTTGAGGCTTTCTCCTTGCTGAAAAAAACACATCAGTACTGTACTCAGAGGCAGGCAATTATACAACTGACACACATTTCTTTGTATACATTTGTTCCTTCCCAAGTCTTTTTTTCCTTTAAAATAATTTATTTAAAATTAGCATTCCTATGCCCCTTTGGGGAAAGGAAAAAATCTACAAGCTACAACTTGTACCGAGCAAAATGCTTTTAATTTTGCAAACTTCCTGCCTGAAAGAGACAACTTTAATGGAGCTGATCAGATCTTTTGTTTCTAAATTGATTGCCCCGATAGATTTATTATTTTGATTTTTATTTCAATATTACATTGACGGATGGGGCAAACATTATTATCTTCTCCAAGGCACAGCCAACTAAATCAATACCACTAAAATACAGTCAGGGAATGAAGATTCAATTAAAACTGTGGATACATGCAAACCTTTATTGACTGCCTTGTCGCCACAGCCAGTGTCAGAAGAGCTCCAGAACGGGGAAGGTTTCGGCTACGTCGTCATGTTCCGTCCCCTTGGCTCAACAACCTGGACCAAAGCTGTGGTGGCCTCAGTGGAATCCAGCAAATACATCTATAGGAACGAGAGCATCACACCCCTGTCTCCTTTCGAGGTCAAAGTTGGTGTCTACAACAACGAGGGAGAAGGGACCCTGAGCTCCGTTTCCATCATCTACTCAGGAGAGGATGGTAACACCGGTTACTCTTAGTGGGAAGGGGTGTGTGGCAGCAAGAGGTGACAGATATGGCCAGGCAGATCTCACAGGGTTTTTAAGGGCCATGCTCAGACCTGCTCATTGGATGTTTCTAACAGAGACGTGAGGCAGGAGATGAGAATCTGAACTAAAAATAGCAATGGGTGAATTTCCAGAATGATTTTCAGTAGAGGGCCTGTTTCCACTCATTTGTCCCCAAGGTGCTCCTGCTGAGTGTGTTGGGAAAACTGGGAGACACTCAAAGGTGTTGCTCTCAGAGGGTTTGGTCCCTCAGACCACTCAGTGTGGCTGATCTCTGAAAATCTGCTCCAGCAGAAGGGGAATGGACAATTCTGAGAACAGGTTTTGCTGACATCCCGCCATAAGCGGAGAGCAAACCTCATGGTTACAGCAGAAGCTCCTCCTGCTGCTCCCCCAGCACCTCCTCCCCTTGCACTGTCCCTGTGGTCACACCATGTCCCACAGCTGTGTTTTTCCTGTCCCAGAGCCCCAGATGGCCCCGGCGGGCGCCTCGGCGCTGAGCGTGTCGGCGGCGGCGGTGGAGGTGTCCTGGCTGCCCATCCCCTGGAACCGGCACACGGGCAGGGTGCTGGGCTACGAGGTGAGGGGCTGGGCCATGGGTTGACAGGCTCTGACACCTTGCAGATGTCCATTTCCTGTCCAGAATCCTTTTGGCCTTCTGGTTCCTCCTCCCGATTAACAAACTGCTGCTTCCAAGTCAGCGGAGCTTTGCCTTTAGTTGGCCGTGCCTTGGAGCTCTCCCCCTGCTCTCATTAGCAGCAACCCACCTGAGAGAATCAGGAGGGTTTACAGCCCAGAGCTGCAGCTCTGTCCCAGACTTTCTGTGCTCAGATTTGGGGACAGGCACACGTGGCACTGCGGACAGAGCAGGGCAGGTTAAACGTCCTCCAGCGCTACCCAGAGATTGTGCTGTCGTGCACTTTTAACTTCTCCCTCCTCTTAATAAAATCATTTAGGTTGGAAAAGACCTTTAAGACCATTAGGTCCAGCCATTAACTCAAACATTTGAAGAGTGCAGTGGAGGAGTCCCTATCCCTGCAGGGATTTAAAAGCCGTGCGGATGTGGCACTTGGGGACGTGGTTTAGTGCTGGCCTTGGCATTGCTGAGTTAATGGTTGGACTTAAAGATATTTTCCAACCTAAATGATTCTGACATTTTAGGATTAAGTAATGTCAGATATCATTCCCAGTCATTTTACCTGCATGGTGAAGCAATTTCTTTTTTTTTTTTTTTAATTTGTAGATAAGAGGAAAACAAGTCAAAAACACTTTAAATTCTGTTCTATCACTGCAAGGTATAAATGAAGGTAATAAGAGTCATGTACAGTCCACAAGCCTTCCTAAATCAATTACTCACTGAAAAAAATAGCAGGTCTAAACAGGTGTCACTGAATCAAAACTAGAGCCAGGATACACAATAATTAAAAACCTCTTAGATGATTGAGATAAATGGATTTTTGTACCTCTTAAGGTTTTCTTTCATTGTGTTCAACCATAAAACCAACAAAGCTTTTATCATTCCTTACCTTATCAAAGGTTTCCTTCTGGACATCTGTAAATTTAAGGATTTCATTTAGTTCCTTAATTGGGATTCAGTCTCTGAAATGTTATTGCTTCTCTATAAATATTCATGCCTGGGTTTACATCCTGCTAGATTGGAGTACAAAAAAATCCTGTATTCCTCGAAATCTTCCTTGTCAGCATGTCTGCTTCCCAGCCAAGCCTCTAATTGCTGGAACACAATGAATTGCCTGTTCTTTGTTCTCGCTTTTTAGGTTTTATATTGGATAGATGATCCCAAGGAAAGCACAGCTGGGAAGGTCAGAGTCAGTGGGAACGTGACAGCCAAAAACATCACGGGCCTGAGAGCTAACACGGTGTATTTCGCAGCAGTCCGAGCCTACAACACTGCGGGGACAGGGCCCTCCAGCACTCCAGTGAATGTCACCACCAAAAAATCCCGTGAGTATTGGATTTGGTACAGCAGGGGTGCCACTTTTGTGCCAAGAATGACACAGGAACAGGTGAGAGGCAGTATTGCAGAAAGAGCAAAAAGGAAGGTTTCATTCAAGAGAACCGCGTGGTTTTTATAGATGATACAATAGATTTTATTTGATTGGCTAACTAACAAAAACACCTTTTCCATACACCATCCTTGAGAAGAACAGGAAGACAAAGTAGAAAAACACCACCTGTAGATTGTGTATACTTGAGTTATCACATCCTTCCAACTACCTGAACGTTCTCACAAGCCGCTGTGAGAGATGCTCGCTGTTTCTCTCTCTCTGTCCCATGGCATCCACACAAGGGTCCCAAATTCCCAGCTGGGACAGGCACATTCCCCGTGACCCATCGCTGCCAAAGGCTCCAACAGCAAGGAAAACTGAATCCCAAATTTCTCCCTAAGTCAGACAACAGAATCTGTGACTGAGAAACTTCCTCTGGTCCTAAATCAGTGCCCACAAGGCAGGATTGCTGTTTGCCCTGGAATAGCAGCCCCCTTGCTTTCAGGGGATTCCAGAGATGCAGAGCCCCACAGGTCATACAAAAGATTCTGGGGTGAGGCTGTGTGGGTTTGGGGGTTTTAAAGGAAGCTGTTGAAAGCACAAAATACAGAGGGGGTTTGACCCCTCTGAACTTTGCACTTCAGAGCTCAGCATAAGGGATACACTGATATAAATTCAATTTAGTTTTGTTTTATTTTAGTTAATAGTAAAATTAAAGCCCTCTGCTGTTTTGTTTTCCTTGGAATCTATTTCCCCAGTAAATTATTGATCAGCCCTTTAGCATAAAAGGGAAATATTTCTCCTGAGTTTCACCAGTTTTCCTCTTTTCTATATGCTGTTCCATGCCATTACTCTGAGTGTAGGATAGGAACAACTTGTAGAATGAGTTAATTGATTTTTTAAATTGCCACAAAACCAACATTTACTGTAAATAAAACAATCAAAAATAAAGCCAGAGAAGACATTTCTGAAGGGCTCAAACAGGACCCATCCCTGGAATTGTTCAAGACCAGGTTGGACGAGGCTTGGAAAAACCTGGGATGGTGGAAGGTGTCTATGACCATGGGAGGGGGTTGAATGAAATGAAATTTAAGTTCTATTCCAACTAAACCATTCCATGATTCCATTAAATTCATCACAGTCCATTTTTCAATAGAAATAGATTCATCTCTGGGAATTCTTCCCTCTATTCCTATGTGCATCTCTATGATAGACAAGTTAAAGACATGGCAGTCAAATGACAAAACACAGAAGGAATAAATTTGCTTTTGTTTTACATCTACTTTATCTTCTGTCAAATTCAGGATTGTGCTAATGGTTCATTTAAAAATTAAAGTCAAAATAACCTTTTTAATATTTAAATATATAGATTAAAATTTCAAGCTCTGTCTGTGGAAGATGCAAGCACTTGCAATAAGAAAAGAGATAATATGTCAAGAGAATATAAACAATGTGCATCTGGAGCAGGAGATGGAGCTCCAAAGTAATAGCTCTGTCTTCCTGCTCAGCATCCAGCATTCCTGCAGCCCTCTGCTCATCCCATTATTGCAGGGCCTCAGCAGAGCTGAAATGATCCCTCTGCCAAAGAGGTGCAATTCTGATTGAAGTGTTCTTCTCCAAGATCGATGTAAGGTCTGAGGTGACATCCTGGTTTCAGTTAAAAGTACTTAGGAGGTGGAACTGAGGTCCTCAAACCATGGACATGGCTCCATAAAGAGCTGTTCTCTTCTGGTTCCTTAAATATATGGCATGGATTGCAGAAATTCTTCTTCCTCCTCCTCTTTCCTCTTCCCCTTCCTTTTCCTTCCCTCTTCCTTTTCCATTCAACTTCCTCTTCCTCTTCCTTTTCCTCTTCATTTTATTTTTTCATCTTCCTCTTCTTTTTTCCCTTATAAATAGATACATATACATGATATGAAATATATCAATATTACATATAGATACTGGAAATACTTGCATGGATAAACCTCAGCACAGTACAGCAACAAAGCCAAGTGTTACCTAAACCATGCCAATAACATCAGCACCTCAATAAACTGGAGCAGATATTTGGGATTTCTGCTGTTCTTGACAGCATTGACAAGAAATTAATTGAGGAAACAATCTGCCAGTCTCAGACCTGGAACTGCTTGGTTTTGCTAGCAGATATTCCTACAGATTTGGGAAAGTGCTCTTTACCATTTATTCTGGTTTCTGGCTGGGAAAAAAACCCAGATAATTTTGTTTTGCAAATCCTCCTGTGGTGTTTTTTCAGCCCCAAGATCATGAATTAAGATAGCTTTAAGTTTCTATGTCAAAAAGCTTTGGTCAAGGCTGTAATTCACCCATTTTTGAGTGATTTCAAACCTCTTCAGAGTGCACAGCCAATGAAGTATTTGACATCCTTTGCCTCTTGTGACTATTTTGTCATCCAATTCCATATATAAAATGTTTCCTGAAAGCAAAAAAAGAGCTTTCAAGCCATATTTAAATAAATTTGCAGCTTGATGTATGTGAGAGTAGATAAATGTCTTCATGAAGAAATGAATCTTTTCCAACACTGACAGTGTGGCTGATGGAAGGACACCCCTGGATATTCACCTGGGATCTCCACCAAAACCTCATTCCCTACCAGAGGGATGGATTAAACTTCTCCAAAGCCATGAGGCAGATGGATATGAAACAGCAGCACCCATCCATTTGTTTTATCTCTGTGGGAAATGAAAGAAATTATCACCAAACCAACTGTTCCTTCCAAGTGGAATCCATCACTCACCAACACACAGGGGGGAAGAGAAGGATCCCAGATTAAACAATTTAAAATCAGGGCTGGAATGTGTTTCTCCAAATCTCTCCTCATTTTTATCTCTGTTTCAACCAGGGCCTGGGAGGATGTGCCATGGAACAGGAGAGAATGTGTTGGCCTAAATCTGAGCTCAGTTCAAAGGCTCAACTCCACCCTCACATGTTCACACGGGATTCAATTCCAGTCACTTGTAGGCAAATTTTCAAAGTCTTCACACTTAGGCATAAAAAGCCTTTGAAAAAGCTGCTCTCAGCCTATTGTGCTGAGAATTTCTAAAATCCTACAATGTTTCATGGTGGATCACATGGAGACTTTCATGTGCAGCTCTTTGTAACCTGTCCTGGATGATGGAAATCTTGGCTTCTGTAGTTTGCTCTCACTTTTAGCTTTTCCTGAGATCCAGACAGCAAAACATCCTCTAGGACATGGAAATACAGAGAGGAACAACATTTTCCTTCCACAAAATCTCTCAAATATAACTTGAACTGTCAGACACTGTCAGGCTGTGCCTAATTTTGCAAATGAAGTCTCACAGTAAGAGGTTCTGTGCTATGAATAGATCTTTATTCTGACTAATACCAGAGCAATGATGGACTGGAAAATGGTTTTTTGCTCTTTTAGGTTGGAATCACCCAAGCATTTGCTACTCCCATATCAGCAGCTCATTCAGCTACACTATGAAAATTAATACTCAGTTTATCTCGTTATTATCATAATCCTTTTTATTTATTTATTTTTTAAAGCACCAAGTCAACCTCCAGCAAACATCGCCTGGAAGCTGACGAATTCCAAAATCTGCCTGAACTGGGAGCATGTGAAAACAATGGAGAATGAGTCTGAGGTGTTGGGCTACAAAGTAAGTGATTTCTTTATCTCATCAGTCAGATATTTTGGTTACAGTACAGGTACAGAGATTTGGTGGAAAGTGAGAGCTCATTACCTGGAACCCTGATTTTTCTGGATTTATTGGGATGGTTGGCTGATGTTTACACAAATATTCATTCAGAGTAGGACTTCTTTATCCCAACAGAGGGATTTTCTGTCCCCAGTCCTGTATTTCTCTTGTCCCCTTGTAATCTCACTTACCTAAAGTTTCTTGCTTTCATATCTCCAGGGAAGGAGTGGCAGAAATGTTTAAGGAATAGAGAACAGCCTTTGAAGCATTAAAGGCAGTCATAAACCACATTTAAACATTCTCACTCTCTGGCAGTTCATAAATGGACCTTTAAGAAAGACACTGAAATATACTCACACAAAGATCTGTGTATGAACCAAAAAGCCTTCCTGTACATCTACTTTTAAAGGAAATATAAATTTATTTTAAAGTTTGGTTTCAGTGCAGAATTCTTTGATTATCCTTGAGTTCTAGGAAATCACCTGCTGTGGTACCCACCCTAAAGTCCTGCAGAATTTATTAAATTGCTTCTAACACCCTGCAGGATGCTGAGAGTGCTCGGAAAACTTTGGGAAACGACAGAAGAATCTCTCAGTCCCCCCCCCCCCCCCAAAAAAAAAACATTAAAACTTGCACCAAAATGAAATAACTCTTGTTTTCCAATCCCTTTTCTACTTAGATTCTGTACAGACAGAACAGGCAGAGCAAAGCCCATATCCTGGAGACAAACAACACTTCAGCTGAACTCCTGGTCCCGTTTGAAGAAGATTATCTCATCGAGATAAGAACCGTCAGCGACGGTGGCGATGGCAGCAGCAGTGAGGAAATTAGGATTCCAAAAATATCGAGTAAGTGAGAGAATTTTTTCCCCCCCTCTGAATGCTGTTGCATAAGAAGAAATCTGTGCCTCTAAGCACAACAGATTCCCAGATTGTCCCTTGCCATAGGTGTCCTCCCTCCTGGTGCTTTTTGGTGCTGGCTCCTATAAATTTGTCTCTGATGTTCTGACATTAATTAGAGGAGAGGGTGTTTTGCTCCACACCTTATTTTTAGTGCAGGTCTCCACTGCCCTGGCATGCAGAGCTCAGGGAAGGACACAGGAATAAGATTTCTTGGGAAAGTCAAAGTTCTCACATGTAATGTGGCCCTAAATGTGCCCTGAACAGATCTCAGCCCTGCCCCATGGCTGTGCTGGGGTGGGCCAGGGTGCAGCCTCTGCTCTCATAAATAATTTATTATTCATAGAAAAGGGAGCATTTTTATATTTATATATCATAGCCCGTTTTGCAACAAAATAGTCAAAACCCTCTTGAAGAAGATACTCATGGGAAAGGTGAGATGTGGATCCTAAACCCTACTCCACTAAATGGCCACTACAGCTTAATAAACAAATAAAAATAACATTTGTGGATAATGTTCCATCTTGAAAAGAGAACAGACATTGCTGTTAAGCTAAAATGCAAAGAAAAACTAATTTTCGACACAGATTTACCTCTGTCTGTTTATATTTTTACAGGTTTAAGCTCTGGAGCAATGAAATTATCCCAAAGGATAAACCATCCACTGGCATCTGGGATCCTGCTGTTGAGTTCTGTTCTCCTAAACTCTTTTCCTTGCTGGTTCCAGCAATACTCTGCCATGGACTTCTAAAAATAAAAAGTGTAGATTTTATCTTAATTCTTCACCATAACCAACATTCCTGAGGAAAATCAGCACTGGGGAGGGGGAGGGAGGTGGAAGTGGTCTGTCATTAAGAAAATATCAGGCATCAATGTTCCATGAGTTTTTAAAAATCGGCTTGGAAAGGAAGGGGTAAATCAACATGCATTAATTAAACGGAGCGACGCCAAACCTAATTTGGGATTGACACGTGGGTGGTCTCAAATTTTCTCCAAGTAGTTGTTATTGGAGCAGCATTTTAATGGAATGTCAACCTGTGCAAGCTGATGCCACGCAGGGGAGCAGGGATTTAAAACTCTTGTGATGTGGTTATTATTTATCTCATGTTCTTCGATGTATCCTGTTTAAAAAAAAAAAAAAAAAACACTTTCAATTAAATAAAAGCTATTTGTTTACTTTTTGCACTTGTCTCTATTAGAGGAGGTGTCATACAACACATTATTTGAAGTCCCCTGTGCTATTTTCTGCAGGAAAGGGGAACTTAAATAAAATAAAAGGAGTCTCCTATGGACCAACCCAAAGAGCAGTGAATTCCACGGAAAAACTTTGAGCAGGCCTTGAAGCAGAGCTGAAATAGCAGCACCTTTTCTACCATCAGATATTTCACATATTCTCAAATCCCTTTTAAAGAATTTTCCATGCAAAGACTGTTCTGATCAACAGAACTTCCAGAGACACTGAATATTTTCTGAGGGAGAACTGAAATCTAGCTGTCACTAAGCAGGATCAGTTGGTCTCTCCTGATTTTGTTATTCTTTGCTATGGCTTGAAAGTGTAGATTCGTCTTTGAGTTGGGTGTGAAGGTAAATGAGAAGAACATTGATTTTCATCATCTTGAAATATAAATAAAAGCAGCTAATTAAGCCCTTCAATCTCCTGAGTCCCCAGAATGACAAATTAAACACCAGAGCTTGGCTTTCAAGTCAGGAGATGCAGCTCAACTCTTGAAGCCACGCTCCTGCCAGCCTGAGCCACGTCTGATAAAAGGTGTTCTTTGCCTGATGTCATTACTGGGAAATCTTTTCTTCCTTCTCACTTTGCTCTGAAGTTTATTTTCTTTTCCCCGCTGTCAGATCCGTGTTGTGTCATCTTTGTAAACATTTATAACTACAAGATAACCAAATACCCCAAATATTTTTGAAAAGGGGACTGTTGAAATGAGGGTGAGGATGTGCCAGCACATGAATGAGTGAAAGAAGTTCAGCTGAGCATGGAAATCCCTCAAAGAACACATTAAACCATGTTGGTTATCCACAGGCATGGCAATAGGAATTCACAGAGGAAGCTCCAAAGCTTTGGTACCTCCTCAAGGTCCCTGCCAAGCCAAACCTTTCTCTGATTCCTCACAGAATCCCAGGGCTGGACTGGCAGAAAATAAACTCAAAAATGATAAAATCATTGCAGAGCTGCATGGCAGAGAGTGATGTCCAAGCAAATAACTCTTCACAGGATCATGGAACGGTTTGGGTTGAAAGGGACATTAAAGATCTCTTCCAGCTGGTGATATTTAATAACCCCCAGACTGCATTCAATGAAATATTTTCTAGAGGTCAGTCCTATTTGGTTTTGAGAGAGCTTTTTGCATCATTCCTTCCTAGCAGGTGTCCAGCAGGAACTCTGCTCACTCCCAGACCTTCTGTGCCCATTAAACAACAGGTACCTTTTATTTCCCTTCATTAAACTGAATCTGAAATTCTTATACTTCATCACATAAATGTAATTCTCTGCTAACTTTACCCAAAACATCCTTTTATTCAAGTGAAAAGAGATTTTCTGCAGAGCAGTTACAGCTCAATGGAATGCCTGAGCGATGCTTAATTACAGAGAGGCTCTGGAAATAAAATGTCACTTTTAGAAGTCTGTCCTCTGGGATTTCTACAAAGTTCCTAATCACAGGAGTTATTAGGAAGAGGTTTAACACAGCTTTCAAAAGAGGAGAATGGTTTAGAAAGAAATGAATGTGCTACAGACAATCCTGATAATACCTTAATGAAGTAAAAACATTTTTTCCTTGCGGTGGAAGTAAACAATGAAACACTTCTTCAGATTTCTTCTCACTTTTGTGCACCAATTGTGTTCATTTCTCGCTGTAGGAGACCCAAATCAGACTCTTTAACCTCAGCATTTCTCCATTTTGTCACTCCCATGGGACAACTGCAGAATCCCAGGAATATGAGTGAATGTTCCCTTGCTGAATTCCCTTGGAGCTGGAGCTTCCAGGGTGAATATTCTGCCTCAGGAGCAGAACTAAGCAGACTTAAGGAGAAAAAACTTTAAACCCAGCTCCTCCCACCCTCCCTAAATGACTGCAGAACTTGTGCAGGTTCATTTTCTCCTCTTCAGCTCCCCAGTCCTTTTGTTGGTGTTTCACCAGGACAAATTGAGCCTGAGCTGCCCAAAGCACTGAAAGTCCAGCTCTTTTTATGTGAAAGTGTTATTAAAGCAGCTGATGCTGAAATGGAAAGAGTTCACATGGCTGGCAGCTTTCATTAAAAAGAAAAGAGAAAGGGTCAAAAAGAATTTTGTCACTTAGAGTTGCAGGAAAAACTTTGGAAATAGGAACAGCACAAATCCCCTAAAACCAGAAGTTGAAAAGAAAACAGCAGAAAAACTCTGCAGTGCTCCTGATTTTTAACAGCCAAGAACCTGAATTAAAAACCCCATTTAAAGGTGCCCAGGAAAGGGAATTTTGGGCCCAGACTTAGCAGATTTTAGAGAAAATCACAGACCAGCCAAAGTTTTCAGACAGCTGGAAAAATAACACCTATTTTCTTTTGATAACCTAAGCAAAGTACCAAAACATGAAAGAGACTCACAGTCAGGGATTTTCATTTTGAATTTAACACATGAACAAAATATTTCTCCATGAAAAAAGCAATTTTGAGCCTCTCCAAATGTTTCCATTCACTCCGAGCACAATGTTTCTTTGTGATTTACGAGCATTTAAACTTTATTTAACACCTTCTCCCTCCTTTATGGGGCAATTTTTGAATAGGAATGCCAAGGAACGAAATAAAATAGCCCATGTGTGTTATTGCACCAGCCCCTAAATCAACATTATCCCAGAGTGCAGAAACTCCCTCTTTTCTGTGGGTCATTGGAATGCAGCCCTGGTGACGCCTCGACACCGAGCTCTAAATCACATCCACCAACAAATGTGTAAAAAAGGTTTTATTAATATCAGCCTGTGAGAATTCCTGCAGGACCCATGTGGAGGAGAGGATTCATCTGCTCATGGGGATGTAGGGACTCTCTGGGGGGTGGCAGGGGATCCTGGCTCCCTCTGTGCTCCTCTCTGTGGATTTTTGTCTGCTCAGGGAACACAAAAGATGTGAGAACTTGAATAAACCAATGGTTTGGGTTTCCCTGCTCGGGAGATGGCAGAGCTTGAATAAACCAATGTGGTTTGTTGTGAGGGTAGAGGTGGAAAACTACTCTTATCAGAGCCTTGCATTCTTTTGTCCATCTCTGCAAGCCTTTGTGAGCACAGCAAGTGACAGCTTGTGGTGTTGGGAGGTCCCCAGGATGAGGTGAGAGGTGAGAATTTGACTCCATGTTCTCAGAAGGCTGATTATATTATATTATATTATATTATATTATATTATATTATATTATATTATATTATATTATATTATATTATATTATATTATATTATATTATATTATATTATATTATATTATATTATATTATATTATATTATATTATATTATATTATAATATTATATTATATTATATTATATTATATTATATTATATTATATTATATTATATCATATCATATCATATCATATCATATATCATATCATATCATATCATATCATATCATATCATATCATATCATATCATATATCATATCAAAAAAAAAGGATACATCAGAAGGCTAGAAAAGAAATGAATAACGAAAGCTCGTGACTAACCAGAGAGCCTGACACAGCTGGACTGGGATTGGTCATTAATTGAAAACAATTCACATGGAACCAATCAAAGATGCACCTGTTGGTGAGCAGCCTCCAGACCACATCCCAAGCAATCAGACAATTATTGTTTACATTTCCTTTCTGAGGCTTCTCAGGAGAAAAATCCTGGGCAAAGAAGAGTTTTCAGAAAATATCATGGTCACAAGAGTTGAACGAGTTAAAACAGCACACTTCATGTAAATCCAGAATTATTTTCTACTGTAAGGTAATTTCTCTCCTCCAGAATTAATTTCTACTGCAAGGTAATTTCTATCCTCCCATGTCTGATTTACTCCCCTCCAGCACTGATATTTCCATCACAACATCCCCAGAACTGCCCTGGATGTGCCCAAGTGTTGCTGCATCTCAGCGCTCCCAGAAATGAGGCTCCAGGTGCCTCTGTAGGTGCAGCCACAATGTCACGGAAGCACAGAATCCCAGAATGGGTTGGGTTGGGAGGGACCTTAAACCCCACTCAGAGCCAGCCCTGCCATGGCAGGGTCACCTCCCGCTGTCCCAGGGTGTCCCAATCCCTGTCCAACCTGGCCCTGGGCACTGCCAGGGCTGTGCTGGCCTTGGGAATGAGTGGGTGGAGGTGTGGTGGCAGTCACAGAGCCATTCCCACGAGGATGCTGAGCTCTCCCAGGTACAGCTCCAGCTCCAGCAGGACTCCCCCAGCCCATCACTCCTGCCAAGGAGGGGCTCAGCCTCCCTCCACTGAGCTGGGTTATTTCCCATGGGCTCCTTCTGCTCCTGACTGAATTTTTGGGAGGGACAGCACCTCCAGGATTGTTCTGAACTGAAAATATGAAATAATGGCAAATGATGCATTCAGAAACATTCACCTAAAAATTTAAATAGGGTTCCAGAGCCTTCAGACGGAATGCCCCTGGCCAAATCCAGAGTCTGGGTAAGGATGTGACATTTCTCTCACTCTGACCATTATCTAATCTAAAAACTGAGGGAGAGGGTGGGCAATTAGCACTGTTAAAATAGCCTGTATGAAATCTCCCCTGGAAAAATTTACCAGGAGGAAAAGGTCAGCTGGACATTTTGACAGCACAGTACAATGAGGGCCTCTAAATAGCTTCAATCATTCAGGCTTTTTTATTAGGAACTTCTTTTGTCAGTTCCTAGCACTAAATACTTGAAAATAGGTCTGACGTAGCAATTAAAATGTCATATTAATCATACTGGTGTGCATTGTTTCTTTGCTTAACCTATTTTATAGACACCAATATATTTCAGTACTGAAAAGCAGCTACAAATGTTTGTCATCTTTATGGAATGAACTGGAATAATTCTGAAATGCTAAGGGATACCTGAAGAGCAGAAGTTTTTTGCAAGGTGCTGTGCTGGCTTGGCTATATGATGCTTGTATCCCAAATAATTATATATATGTAAAAAAAGATAGGAAGCTTAATATTATAATAAGATAAATGGAATCGTTGCATTTGAGTCATCGTCTCCTAACAATTGTTTCTTTCCAGTGAAATGCCCAGCACAAACTTTCCTCATTCATGTTCTTGTTTCTCCTTGTTTTGGTTTTCCAGCCACACTCCCAGTCACATCCCTCTGCTCCAGCCACTCTGCTGCATCTCCTCAGGTAAAATCCAATTTTTCCCTTAGAAATCATCCACAGGCTCTGCCAGTAGCCTTGCATTAGGTCATTGTTATGGTAAGAAGTAAAATAAAAACTCAGGTGCTCGAATGCAGGATTTCATAAAAAATTGAGGTTAGAGGAGAGGCCAAACCTCCTACAGCTCTTGGGGCTGTCAAATATCCAGGTGGAGGACCACCTTCCCTTCCCTGTGCACCTCTGGCTGTTCTTAGAATCACAGAAACAGGAATCTTGGAAGTCATGGAGTGGTTTGGCTTTGGAGGGACCTCAAAGCCCACCCAGTGCCACCCCTGCCATGGCAGGGACACCTCCCACTGTCCCAGGTGTCCCCAAACCCCATCCAGCCTGGCCTTGGGCACTGCAAGGGATCCAGGGGCAGCCCCAGCTGCTCTGGGCACCTGTGCCAGGACCTCCCCACCCTATTCCCCCTGAAATCCCCTTTTCCTGGCAAATTTGAGCACAGGGATCTTTCCTGGAGTTCCCACTGCAGTGGTCTGTGGGAGCACTGCTGCCATGATTTAATTCCATTATTCTGCAGCCCTGCTGCCCCAGAGGTTTTAAAGAGAAACAGCACAAATCTTCCCCAGGTCCCAGTGCCCTCAGCAGATTCAGAGCCTGTGCAGTTTGAGTGGGTTTAGAATTTATTTGAAAGCCTTCTTACACCGGTACAATTTATCCACAGAGATCAGCAGTTTACATCGTATTGATTAATGCAGTTATTGATTTATTCTGCAATTGTACTGGCCAGGTTTATACAGCACTGGAAAGTGCTATTTTCCAGGAGTGATTGACTTCTTTCTTTATTGACTAAAATGAGCTGATAAAAATCATCCACTGGCTGAGCTAGAAGTACTTTTTTTGTATTCCTGCTTCCAGCAGAGAAAAGTAGGAGACAGTGCTGCAGAGCAGAGGGAAGAAGTTCCAAGCTTAACCTCTCTGTTATATTACATATTATATATTAATTTTATATTATATATTATATATTATATATTATATATTATATATTATATATTATATATTATATATTATATATTATATATTATATATTATATATTATATATTATATATTATATATTATATAATGTTATATGTTATATGTTATATGTTATATGTTATATGTTATATGTTATGTTATATGTTATATATATAATATAATATAACATAATATAATATAATATAATATAATATAATATAACATAATATAATATAATATAATATAATATAATATAATATAATATAATATAATATAATATAATATAATATAATATAATATAATATAATATAAATTATATTATATATACAATATATGTTGTATACAATATTATATATAGTATATTATCTATTATCTATGAGATTTTATTCTATATTATATATTAAATTTTATCTATTCTATTTTACATATGATATTTTACATATTATACATTGTATAATATTAAATCTATAATAACTTATCTATTAACGATTTATCTAATGAATCTCTGGCACCACATTCCTCAGCAGCAGCTCCCAATCCTTCCTCTGCATTAGGAGATGTGTGTTCCTTCCTCCAGGCACTGCAAGGTTTCCTCCATAAACACATCCTGCTATAAATACAGCCCTGGCTCCCTCCCTTACTGCTTGTTGGAGGAAATAAAATAACAACATGCCTTGCACTTTAAAACCTTGTTTATAAAACATCTTCATAAACCCACTCAAAGAAACATCTGAAATAAAATCATGGCCACTGCTCACCATCGCTCCAGCCCTACAAATTGATTATTTTCTTTAAATTAAAGCCATCAACTACAACAGGGCTGCTTTGTGGCACTTGACAACTTCCAGTAAAATAAGCCTGCCAGCATTTATTGATTCATGGGCACTCTGGGCTGTGCTGGTGCCTTCCTGGGCCTTTCAGAAGATTCAAGAGCCCAGCCCAAATGATGCTTTGTGTTTTAATCCCTGTGGTATCCCCTGGCTGCCAAGGCTTTCAGCCCCACTCAAGCTGGCAGGATGCTGGCTGGTATCCATTGGTATTTTGGTTGGATTCTATAACATGAGGGTTTTTTTCTCCAACAAAACCACAGTTTCTTCTTTTTTCCCCTGTAATACATCTATTTTTGCAGACAACAGGGGCTGCCAGATCCCTCAAACCAGATTTCCCCACATCTGTGTTTTGCAGAGCTGTTTAAGTCAAAAGAGGCACCAAAATGGTTGTGCTTTGTCCCTCAGGAATTTTGGGCTCTGGCTTTGTCCCCTCAGGATGGGAAGGATCCAGGAACAGCCTTCTCCAAAACACCTCCTGTTCTGGGAGCCAAAATCTGGCTGATTGCCCTGAGCTGTTGTTTCCTCCCTCCACACGACAACTGTTGAGTGGAAAAAAAATCGAAATTAGAGAATGAAATGAGTTCACAAAATACCCACAAATATCTGCTACATAATTTTTTAATTCTTTAAAGATTAATGGATGAGAAGAAGTGATTAATTCAAGCTTTGCTTTGCAGATGATCTCTCAGGCCTCACAGCGTACGTGCACAGTCAATATTTTGCAAATGTTTTGATTAATAAATCTTTATATAGACCACTGCAACTTTGTGGATTTAAATTGATGCTTGCACTCTGCATACTGATTTTCCCCGCATGGTTTCTTGACTCAGGCTCGTTAGTCCAAAGGAAAGAAAACAAAATAAACGCTGCTGAGCCCAAAATATTTCACTTTCACCACATAAGGTATAAAACCCTTTGGAAGCCACTAGACAGAAGGAGGAGGAAGAGGAAGAGGAAGAAGGAGAGGAAGAGGAGGAAGAAGAAGAGGAAGAAGAAGAGGAAGGAGAAGGAGAAGGAGAAGGAGAAGGAGAAGGAGAAGGAGAAGGAGAAGGAGAAGAGGAGGAAGAAGAAGAGGAAAAGACGAAGAAGAAGAAGAAGAAGAAGAAGAAGAAGAAGAAGAAGAAGAAAGAAGAAGAAGAAGAAGAAGAAGAAGAAGAAGAAGAAGAAGAAGAAGAAGAAGAAGAAGAAGAAGAAGAAAAAAGAAGAAGAAGAAGAAGAAGAAGAAGAAGAAGAAGAAAAAAGAAGAAGAAGAAGAAGAAGAAGAAGAAGAAGAAGAAGAAGAAGAAGAAGAAGAAGAAGAAGAAGAAGAAGAAGAAGAAGAAGAAGAAGAAGGGAAGTTTATTTCCTGACTCCAACATTTATAGACTTTCATAAGTGACAGTGGATTGGAGAATGAAATTGCCACCTCCCCAATGACATTGAGTCAAGGGACAGTGGAAGTCTTGTGCTCCTGCTGGGACAGAAACCAAACACTGAATCTCTTTGGCAATGCCCTGTCACTCAAAAGAAATATAAAAGACAAAATAAATAAAATAAAACAGGAAATAAAAAGGTTTTATTTGGTTTCTGATGCACAACAGCATCGCTGGAAGCCGCTTTTCCTTCACATGTACTTCCCACAGCCTCTGATTCTCTTCACTTCCTTTCCTGATCACATCTTCATCCCCTCATGGACTTCTCTGCTCCTCATCTCTTGTCCTGGCACTTCTGCAAACCTTCCTGCAGCTCCATAATCAAGCCCTCAGTCCATAATTAAACCCTCAGTCCATAATCAAACCCTCAGTCCATAATTAAACTGGTGGGGCAGGGAAGGTGGGTGCTGTCACTGAGCTCTGTGGGGGCTTTGCTGATGATCCCTGATCTTTCCAATTTTTCTGAGTAAAAGAAGTGTTGAGCAACTCCTTTTCTTTCTCCAGGCTGAACTTTGGAGCCACATCCAGTGACTTTTCCAAAGTTTTGTCTTGTCCTGACATTGGATTATGGAAATGCAACAGGCACCTTAATTCTACATTTAAAACATCCCCAAAAAATTAAAGCATGCTCGGCCTATGCTCATCCTGCAAAAGGAACCATTTCTTATAAAGAAACCCCCATAAAAGCACTCAAGTGCCAGAGAGGATGCTCAATATCATTTTTTTTAATAGTAATGGAGAAGATTAATGAGAAAAAATTTGGACCCCAGCATTATAACTCTTGCAGCAGATATTATCATTACGTGCATTTCACATTATCACTAATTCTGTATTCAGCATGCCAGGACCATTAATTCAGACCCAGTCTGCAGCTGAATGAGGCAGATTGCTAAAGAAAATAAACGTCTCTATTACTTTTTATAGTGTTGAAATTAATTTACAGTTCCAGTTTGCGAGAACTAAAATTGAGAATTAAAACTATATTTGGTACCTGAGATTTCTCAGAGATTAGCATTCACGAGGCAGTAAAAATATTAACTACTTTAAATAATGCTTGCAATATTTCCAGGGTTATGAAGCATCTTCTCTTAGCTCATTTTAATTTATTTAGCATCCATCTCTCTAAGCATATTCACACCACTGGAAGATTAGAACGAGATCATTGCATTAAGAGAAATACTATTTACAATGATGTGTAGTATCTATTTCCAGGGGCTTTGGAAGGCATGAAAATAAAGATTTTGATGATGTCTTTAAGGGCTCTCCTGCTGCCTTTGTGCTGTGAGAAAAGTCAAAGTTGAGGAGAATTTCTGAGGCAAAGTGGCATCGAGTCAGGAGTGGAGTAAATAAAACCTTTATGGGGAAAGGGGAACTGATAAAGCACACAAAGAGATGTTAGTTCTGGGTTTGTCTCTGAAAATCCAGAGTGTAGAAGAGAGAAATGAGGGAACCAGAGTCCTCAAGCTAAGCCATGGACACTGTAAAATTTTGAGATTGTGGAATTGTTTGGGTTGGGAAGGGACCTTAAATCCCACCCAGTGCCACCTCCTGCCATGGCAGGGACACCTCCCATTGTCCCAGGTGCTCCAACCTGGATTTGGGCACTGCCAGGGATCCAGGGGCAGCCACAGCTGCTCTGGGCACCTGTGCCAGGGCCTCAAAACCCTTGCAGAAAACAATTCCCAATTCCCAATATCCCATCTAACCCTTCCCTCTCTCAGTTTGAAGCCATTACTTGTGTCCTGTCCCTCCATCCCTTGTAAATTCTCTCTCTCCATCTCCTTCAGACCCTGCAAGGCCACCCTGAGCTCAGCCCAAAGCTTCTCCTGTGCAGTGAGCAATGCCAGCTGTGCCAGCCTTTCCTCCCAGCAGAGCTGCTCCATCCTGACTTCTGGTTGTTGTTTCAGTCTCCTCCAAGAATTAACTCCCACCTTTGCTGTGCTGCTCCTCCTCAGCCCCATCCAGCACTGCACTGTCACTGAACACACCCTTTAGTTCTGGGTGAAAGCGTTAAAAAATCCCAATTACTACCCAAAACAGGCAATAATTTTGATGTTTGGATGTGTGGGGCTTTATAAACCTTCAGTGTGGACCCCAGCCCTCATCCCTGCCTGTCAGAAATCTCCTTGAAATGGATGAAGGGCTGAGCTCCTTAAACGAGTGGTTGATCCAAGCAGCTGAAGCTTAAAGGAAACCATCAAATTTCATAAGAAAATTGGATGAGTTGGCCACAGTGTCATTGTGGGATTAGGATCTCAGTCAATAACATCTGTTCTAATATGTCCCTTGCAGAAGGAAGAAAATAGGATTTAAATTTAAATCCACAGATTGAACAAGAGGCAGAGTGGCAGATGCAGAGCTCTCAAGGTGCAATGCTTGCTGTGAGGCTTTGGTAAGTTCTCGTTTGATTTGGATATTTAATGATAAATTGAAACCTCAGCTTGATTGTATCTGTCTGCAGAAAGCTCTGAGCAGCTGATCCAACCTTTTCCTGGATCCTGAAACTTTGGGTTTGACTTAAGAGGCACAGTTGGAATAACTGGAAGGATATTTTGGGGAGGGAGCTGCTACAAAAACCTCCAAGCCCTGTTAGGACCACATGTGATGGGAAATTGTCTTGCAGATCTCCTGCAGTAACAATTTAAGAAAAGAAAATCATTGCTTGACCATTCTTCCATATAAACATCATTTCCTTTGGGTACCATTGCAGAGGAGATGATGTTCCCAAAGACTTTTTCTGTTGCTTACATGGATAGTAATTTTTACTATTTCAAATTGGAGACGTTTTTCCAATTGGAGGGATTTTAGGATGAAAGCACCTCAAGCTGTGAGATTTTAACAGCTCAGTTCAGACTCTGAAGCACAGAAATGGCACTGCCTCAAGTCTTCATTTAAAAAAAAAAAAGAGAAAAGAGAAAAGAAAATATACTATTCTTAATTCTGAAGGCTAACCCCCAAATGCCTGAGTGTCACTTTATGAAAATCTCCCTTCCATGAGCAGTGAGTCTCCAGTGTTCCGTGGCAGTGCCTTTGCAATAATGGTTTCAAATGGAAACATTTATTTTTCCCTGGTTTTTAGTAGCTACGGGAGAAGCAGGGGGCTAATTACCAATGCTGAGCTGCAAGGGTCAGATGGAGAGGAAAAAATAAAACTAAATGTTTCTGAAAATAGGTGAAGGATCCTGCTGTGGCAAATTTGAATGATGCAGCCTGGTGCTGGGGGGTTTTTACCCTGTAGTCTATAAGTTAGAGCAGACTTGGTGTTTTTTGAGTTGGAACTGGCAACTGCTTGTAAAGAGACACAATCAGACCTGGAAAAAAAAACAAGTTATTAAAACACTGAAGGGTGATTTTCCCATTAAAGACAATGCATATTTAAGTTTAAATGTACATAATATCAGCAGCTGAGAATGCAGAGGTCTCTTCACCACAGAAATCAGCAATCCAGCAGCAGTGAGACACCTCCAGTGCTCTCCTTGCAGGTGGGTTGGCTGCTGCAGGAGTATCCAAAATAGGTCATTGAGAGAAGAAGAGGCTGAGTTTAAAACTATTTCCTTACTCAGTTCTGCTTCCATGCCATCCTAAGATCCTGGCAGGGGAAGCTTTGTGGGACTTCTCCCTGGCTTTTGAAGGTGGCCTTGTTGTCACATCACTGTCATGCAAAAAGGGCAAAATGGAAAGAAGAAAGCTGTGATTTATGGGTGACTCAGAGCTGTTGGCCCTGCAAACCAGAGGCAGAAAATTGTTGAGAGGGAAGGTGGGATGGAGATGATTTACAAAGCCAAGCCTGGCGTGGTGTGTCCTCCCTGAGACCACTGGCACTGCTGCCAGAGGGACACCTGAGAGCAAACCCCAGCCTGCCTGGCCAGGTGGGGTCTGAGAGAGCTCAGAGCAGCAGCAGGAGCCCAGCACAGCCCCTGCAGGGCATCCCAAAGCTGGGGGATCCCTTCCTGATCCCTTGGGCTCCAACCCGCCAGGGAGAGCTGCCAACGCTGGCACACACACCTGCCAGCCACTGGGGGATATTTCACTTCATCATCTTGCAGAAAGCCCTCCAGACTCCCAAATGAAAGAGTTTGTCCCCTGCAGGAGCACCCTGTGTGCTCCCAAGCAGAGATCTGCTCTTTTCCATGGGTGTCACAGCAAGATCCATCTCCTCAGACACCAGAAAGCCACGGGCAATTACTGAGCAGAGCACTGGTGGCATAAATGAGATTAAACACCCACCCACACGTAGCTAAAGCAAATGGAAAAGTGGAGGAAATCAGCCCTCAGGGCACTCTGGAATACAGATTATTTTTTTGTTCTTCCTTTCTGGAAAGCACTGAGTAAAAGGCCTCCTTCGTTCTGATCAGTTCAGATGGAGCATCTCGCTGCAGCCACAGAAAGGCAGGCACTAAGAAGTTCTCAGAAGAAATAAAGAAGTTGAGAAAATCATTTTATTGCCTGACAGAAGGAGAGGCTGCCTTAATTTTGTTGTCACTGGGAGTCTAAATGTATAAGGACAGCTGCTGTGCTCAAGCAACAATGCAATCAGTTAATGCTTTCAGCAGGGAGACATTAGCTGCTTCTGCCTCCTGCCAGGCAGGGAGAAACAAAGTTTACCAAAAAAAGGGAAAAAAGGAAACTTTTAGACATTTTTTCCAATTTTTTTCCCTGCTTTTTGGGCAGAGGGAGAGCAAGACCCACAGCAGAACAGGGAGTGCTTTGCAGGAGGCTCCCCTTGCCCCATTTTGGGGGTTGGAGTTCTGAATGCGCCTTGTCCATCAGATTTTCTGCAGCAAAGCCACATAATTACAAATATTAAACAGCACATGATAAGGAACAGAGAGAGGATCACAACAGCTACTCTCCTTATTGACCAAAAAAAGATCAAACAGCAGAATGTTGGCTGAGATTTCAAACGAAGCCACAAACCCAGGAAGAATTTGCCCTACATAGAGCAGAAGTTGGCAGGAACAAAATGAAGACATTTGCTGTTTTTACATCCCCAAATGGAAGTGAAGGTAAAGGAGGAACTAAAACCTCTCTGTAAACTCCATGATGTGTTTCTGCCCCGGGGCTGGGATGAGGAAGGCTCCTGCTGGAGCAACAATCCACGCTCCCACCTGGAAAAAGTTCTGAGGTGATAAAATGGGGAATTAAAGGAGTTTTATCTTGGAATAATGGTGTGTTCAGGCAGTTCATGAGAAATGGGAAAAAGGGAAAAAAAGGGGAAAAAAGGGGAAAAAAGAGAAGGGAGGAAGGGAGGGAAGAAAGGAGGGAGGGAGGGAGGGAGGGAGGGAGGGAGGGAGGGAGGGAGGGAGGGAGGAAGGAAGGAAGGAAGGAAGGAAGGAAGGAAGGAAGGAAGGAAGGAAGGAAGGAAGGAAGGAAGGAAGGAAGGAAGGAAGGAAGGAAGGAAGGAAGGAAGGAAGGAAGGAAGGAAGGAAGGAAGGAAGGAAGGAAGGAAGGAAGGAAGGAAGGAAGGAAGGAAGGAAGGAAGGAAGGAAGGAAGGAAGGAAGGAAGGAAGGAAGGAAGGAAGGAAGGAAGGAAGGAAGGAAGGAAGGAAGGAAGGAAGGAAGGAAGGAAGGAAGGAAGGAAGGAAGGAAGGAAGGAAGGAAGGAAGGAAGGAAGGAAGGAAGGAAGGAAGGAAGGAAGGAAGGAAGGAAGGAAGGCACTGGGATTTTGAGGATCTCAGTTCCATTTTCTGTGCCCTCCCACAGTCCAGTTAGAACTTAGAAACCCACAGACCTCAGGTCAACCCTAAACTCAGAAAACTCAGAAAAAAAATTTAAAGAATCAGGTTTTATGGGCAAATCAAGCAAGTGGAATTTGGCTTTTTCATTCAGCAAGTCTGAAACATAACAAGAACTGTGAAATAAGAGAGGCAGAGACAATATTGCCTTAAAGGAAATGGGAGAATGTGGATTTTGTAACTTGGATGCTCTCAGGTCATCACTAGCTGAAATTAATGAATTTACCTTAGGTAGCTCTAAGATTTAATCTTGATCTTATTCGTAATTATTACACGTTGAAAGTTTAAATATTTCATATAGAAGAGATTAAAAGATTGCAAGAGAAACTGAATAATCTCCACAGACTCCAGAAAGCATAAAGGCCAAACCCAACCTGAAAGGAAAAGAACACTAAACCTCCATTGTTAATTAAATCCCTTATTTATCACATTTGTCTTAATTTCAAATATTTATTGATAAGGGATTTAAATAAGAAATGACAGATTAATCCTTTCTTTGGGACCAATGATTATTTGAAGGTGTACTGAAAGCAGCAGAGAGAATGCCAGGCAGGCTGGACAGAAAGCACAGCTCAGTTTAGATATTAATCTGCAAAAGTGGATTATAAAAGTCAGGGTTAGACATTTTCACCAGGGTTTTATTCAGTCTGGGGAACAGCATGGACAAAGGACCCACTGATGTTGAATAGCTGAGAAATCACCAGGGAAGGAGATGGAAAACAAACCTCAAATCATTTGAAAAGATTAAACACTGCCATCAAGTAATTTAATTAGTTGTACTTTTTGTTGTTCTGGGGACATCTTCAGAGCTGTTTTATCCTTCTCTTGCTTTGCTGCCTGGCCCCCATGGAAAGGGCTCAGAGATGTGGCTGTGGGAGCCCCAGGAAAGGCACCACCACATCAAATAAAACCACACACAGACTCATCTCTAAACTCTCTTGTTAATTAAAAGACAAACATCAGAGCCTGGCCATGTTTCCAGTCAGAAGAATAAAAAAAAAAGAGAAAGTTTTGCTGTGGTTTCAATGACAACCAGATCAGGTTTCTCATCATATTTATGAAATATCAAGTGCAAGAGGCTGAGATGGCTCAGGAAAGCAACGGGTGGGGCTCTAAGCAAAACCACTCCTTGGACATTGTTCTGCTGATAAAATTCAGTAGAATGATCTTTGAAAAATGGAATTCTTAGATAGCATTAATCATCATCATCATAAATTACACAAATTTTTGTCAAAGGTGCTTCATGCCCTTGGTGTCTTTAATAACTTAATCCAAAGAGGGTCTGGCTTGATCCAGGCTGTTGGACAAGAGGAACCTGATGTGCAGGCTGGAGAAAATTGGCTTAGAGAGGTCTGAAATGTGCTGTCAAACCCTGGCCTTGAGTGTTCTGGAGAGGATTCTGAAGTCACTGAGCCCTAAATATGGTGGGGAAAAACGTGGAGCTAAATGAAGACACAAATAAATGAAATTGGGAGACTCATTTAGTTTTATAGGTAATAGAATAACAAAGATATTCCTATGGCAATCAAGAAAGCACTGAAAAAAATTAACTATGATCAAGCAGAAGATACAGCTGCTCACTGTGAACAGCAGATATTAGACCTGATGGAAAAAATCTTCTCTAGAGTTCTTCTTTCCCAGGAGTGAAGCTGACACACCATTTTGGCTGATAATCCACCTTCCCACGATGCCACTGAGTTCTCAGTGAGATAACAGCATCACCTCCCCCTCTCTGAGATGTTTGTGTGGTGTTGAGAGCAGTTCAGGAGGTGCCACAGATGAGGGAACTGTAAACACACCCCTGGTAAATGAAAGGCAATCAATTTATTTCAATTAACTCGAGCTTTTTTCTTATTTTTTGTGAGTATAATGTGATATATCAATTTAAGATGATGTTCTAAGCAGAGATTATCAGCAAGGCTGTTTATTCACCTCTTGCTGTCGCTGCAGGTGAATCAAACAAATATTTTTCAGGAACTTTTGTGCAGTGTTTGTTTCTAAACAGAGCCCTGAAGAGAAGCAACCTCTCAGGCAGGGTCTGCTCCAAAGGTCAAGTGATTCCTGGGGAAAGGGACTGCAGGATTGCAGGATGCTCTTTCCCTTTCTTCTCTTCCAGAAGTGTTAGCTGTGTGTTAGAAAAACAAATTACCAGCAGAAATTATCCTCCAGTTCTAGAAAATCCCCCAGATGTTATCAGGCATTCCCATCACATTAAAAAAAAATATTAAAAAAAAAAGGGGGGGAAATAAGAAGAGTGCTTTGAACACAGATGGGGATGTACAATGAAAACTGCTGAGAAAATTAAATATATATCACTTTCCCACTGCTTTCCATAAACATTTCAGCCCTGTTTGATGCTTCCCCAAGAGATTTTATTCCAGTGCCTCTCCTTGAATTGCATCTTTGATAGAGATGGTGAGGCTGCAGAGGTTCAACCATTGCATTCCTCCTTTAACCTCTGCTTGCAATTCCATTTGGGTGGGATCTACATCCAGATGATGGAAAAAAAAAATCTTCTTTTCTTCGGAGCTGATTTATTTTGTTGGCAATTTCAGTTCTTCTGTCTCTACAAAACAAGGAGACTTTTCCTTCCTGCAAATCAGAGCTAAGGAATACACAAATGAGAAGATGTGCCAACTTCAGCTTCTTCCCTCTGAGCTCCTTTGAAATCATTTCCCTTGAACTTCCATCTTTAAAAACAGCAGATGACTTTAAACAACCCTCAGAACTCTCCTGAGGCATCTGTAAAATGTTTTCCCCCAGGAAATCAAAGGCAGGAGACCTTTGTTTCTCGAATCCTATGATAAATAAGGAACTCTGGCTTAAAATATATATATATATAAACATAGGAATCATGTTCAAACCTTGTCATGCTGTAGAAAGTCGTACTTGACTTGCAGTTTGGAGAGGATTTCAGGCTGTACTTCAAAGCCTGTTTATTTTCCCAGACTTGCCAGGAAAAAGGCTCAGAGGGGAGGTTTTGTGTGCAGGAGGGCAGCATCTCCCAGGGTGGTTGGAGTGGGGATGTTGAGAGGTTGGTCTGGCTGCTGACCCCCTGTCCCTGGTAACTGCTCTGGGTTAATCATCCCTAGCAAGGAAATGGATCTTCCACTGGGAGTTAAGTGCCAGAGTTAAAGCAAAGCTAAATCTTGGTCTTGGGTTGAAAATATTTGGGGAATTCTCACCCTCGGTCAGAGCTCGCTGCTGGTGCTGAAGAGCTGGCCTCAAAATGAATGGAAATAAAAAATAAAAGGGGTTTTAGCAAAGAATTTGAGGGGGGGGGGGTGGTGAATCACAGCACATTTGAGAAAAATGATAGAGGAAGAACAAGAAATTCAGGATTCCCAAAAGAGCATCAGGGAACACTCAGCACTCAGCTCCACCTTCACAGAGAAATTCAAATTTCTCACAAAGTTTATGCTGATTTGTTTTTGCCTCACCCTTGGTAAGAAATCCTTGTCCTGCATGAAAAACTAAATGAATGCTACTTAAAGTTTTGCCTTCTTGATTTGCATTTTCTATGAGACAGTAAATTAAATTTATGCTAATCTGATACATATATTCTTCCCTGAACCATTAAAGGGGAGGTGGGGCTACACAGTGCAATAGTTTAAATAATTATGGCTGTCACTCACAATTATTCAATCTGGTGTATATTAAAAACCAAGTTGCAACTAGAAATTATCCTCCAGTTCCAGAAAATCTCACAGATGTTGTTGTGCTGATCAAAGTTCTTGAAATGTTGGATATAAGATGCAAGTTCCCAAGGAAGGGAATATTAGAAGAAGCTAAAAGTGGAATCTTTGAGTTTTAGATGGTTGGCTTTGTTTTCATACTTTCCCAATAAGGTGCAGCATGGAACTAGAAATGACAGAATATTGTTTGGAATTATTTAATGCTCCTATAAATAAGATCTCATAGAATCCTACATTGACATCCAGGAAAACTTGGGGAACTAATGACACCCAGGTGACAAAGCTGCACTGCCACTTCCAGGCTTGGCTGTACACATTTTATAGAGCTTTTTATATATATATATATATTTATATATTAAATCAAGTGACCTCCAGCTGCAATACTCTACAGCATATCACTGGACTGGAGAGCATCTTGTTCACCTCTATTTTCACTCCAATTCAGTTTAAAAAATCAATAACTTTTGGTGTGAATAGAATCCTGTCTCTGGTATAGGTGGCATTATCACTAAAAACATGTGGCTCTTTGAGTGATGTGACAGATCCTTTGAAATGCAAAGGTAAGACCAAGTTATTAAAGCTCATTTTTTCCTCCTCAAGTATTTTTAGGCTGCGCTTGCCTTTGATTTCCAGCACTGAAGTAACAATGTGGGCATCACAATAGAGGTCACAGGAACAAACAAAAATCAGGTCTGAAAGTGTACCCAGGCAGATCCTCTGGCTCCCAATCCATCAATCCCAAACAGCACTGAGGTTCCCATCAATCCCAAACAGTGACCTCTGGAGAGGGCCAGGAAGATCCCCTGGTTCCCAAACAATCAATCCCAAAGAGGATTGAAGTTCCCATCAATCCCAAACAGAGACCTCTGGAGAGTGTCAGGCAGAGATCTCTGCAGATCGTCTCATTCCCAATCCATCAATCCCAAGAAATGACCTCTGAGAGTGCCAGGAAGATCCTCTCATTCCCAATCCATCAGTCCCAAAGCTCTGGAGAGTGCCCGGCAGAAATCTCTGGCTTCCAATGCAGCAATCCCAAACAGAGACCTCTGGACAGCGCCAGGGAGATCCTCTGGTTCCCAATCCATCAATCCCAGTGACCTCTGAGAGTGCCAGGAAGATCCTCTGGCTCCCAAGCCCTGCATCCCATCCTCTGCAGGGAGGATGGCTCACTCTGGTGACAATTGCTTGTGTAAATGAGGCTCAGCTCAGCTCTCAGCCTCAAATTTTGGTGTGCTGAAGGACGTCAGAGGATGGATTTTTGCAGTGTTTTGCAGCATTATGGTAAGGCATGAATTTAAAAAAATAGCAGGGGATGGGGAATGGAGGTGGGGCTGATGCCAGCACAGAATTCCCAGGTCTGAGGTGCTTCCAGCCTCTGCTCAAGCTGCTCTAATGCTGGTCTGGGTAGCCAAAAGCAGCTTGGAGCCAAACTTTTAGTCTGAATCCCCTGGGAGGAATGGGCTAATGGGAAAGGAGACAGTATCCTGAAGTGGATGAGAGTGGATGCACTTGCAGCTGCTGGGGAAGGCTGAACAAGAGCTGCAGAACTCCACTGAGCCCTGCCCTGGGTGATGCTGAGATGCAAAGAGATCTCAGCCCTTCAAAGATGGATTGAAGCTTTGGAGGGGAATGAGGAAGCAATGAGGTATCTGGGTGTAATATTGCAGATTTTGTTGGGATTTAAGCAAGCCCCTGCACTCCACAGTGGGCACGTTTTGCATGTCAGCTCTCAAAATTTGCTGCTAAATCTCTGTTCTGTGACATTTAGCATCACTCTGCTTCAGCAAAGGTTGTTGCTTTTTTTTCCAGTGCCTTCCTGACCTGTCTTGAAAGTCAGCACTGCCATCAGTCTGGGCTGACACACAGAAAATAGTGACATATCGACTTTTACAAGGGGTGCCACAACATGAATAGATGAGAACTCAGAGCCTGGATTTTCCATATGAAGGAAGTGTCAACAAAACAGAGGAAAGTCCCCACACTTCACCCAGTTAATGAATCCCCCTTGTCCATGTGCAGGCATAATTCAGTGCCCTGTGGAATGCATCTCCTGAGAGAAAAGAGGTGAACTAAATAAAAACTTTTAACCCAAAATTTCTTTCTTTTTTTTTTTTTAACATAAAAGCTCATTTCTTAAAATTCTGAAAGAACAAAGTTAATTGGTTTGAGCTGCGTGCTGCTCTGGAAGGGGAGACTTGAAATGAATCACAACAATTTGCATTTTCTTGAAGAGTCAACACGATGTCTCTTCTCAGAGTTTCTTGGGGTTTTAAAAATCATGAATTGTCCTTCTTTTGCCACTATCTGGGGAGCACAGAATAAGTGAGACTGGATGAAGCTTCAGGAGGTCTCAAATCCAACCTTGAGCTGAAAGAAGCTCAGCCAAGAGCTCTGACAAGTTTATCCTGCACTTCCCTGCACAGCATTTCTTTCTTACAGAAAGGAGGAATTTCTTGCCCTTATTACACATTATCCATAATTTTGGAGTCCCTTTGTGTTCCCCACTGAACACAAACAATCCTGATGGCCACACCAAACTGGCCACAAACAAACTGATGGCCCCACCAAAATCCTGTTGAGACAAAGGTGTGGCACTGGGGTGACCCCACCCTCACCTGCTGGAAAATCCCTCATCCAAGGGGTTCCTCTGAGGGAAAATCTCCAGGTGACCATTCCCAGGACAAACCAACTGCCCTGTCCTGTTGGCCAGAAGCTTTAGAATTCTAAATAAAATGGCTCATTGGGACTGGTTCGAACTTAAAACTTTCAGAAAAGTTTACAAACTTCAGCCAAAATTTGCAGAGGTGTCCTGAGTTTGTCTTGCAGAACCAAGGAATTTCTAGAAAAATCTCCTTCCCCTTTCTCAGCTGGTTTTTTAGTCCCACAGAGCCACTCAGGGCTGTCATACCCTGAACAAATCCAGAGTGAGAGCGCTAATTGACTTTGGCTGATTAACAACTGACAAGTGCTCAGTGGTGCACTGAGCAGAGCTCAGAATTGCAAATGCTCAAATCCACCAGAGCTGCCACCAGCTGGAATTTTTCTCTGGCAGTCCCAGTGCAGAGGTCAAAGAGGGAAGCAGCAGAGCAGCGTGAGGAGCAGCTCAGTCCTGCTGCACAGTTGATTTCTGGCCTCTGGGAACACATTTCCTGCAGTGCCCACAGCCACATTTCCCTAGCAGCACATCCCATAGCTGATCCCAGCCACACCATGTGCAGGTTGTTCCCTTTCAAGAGTTATCATGCATGGAATTATTTATTACTGTGTGGAAGTGTTCTAATGGAATAATGGTTGTCTCGATGCCCTAAAGCTGTGGGGTCATTTAAATGCAACTGTCAGATGAAAAGAAAAGCCACAGGCTGCTTGTAAAACTGCAGGACTTGTTAGATTAACATTTCAGCCCTCTAAAGTAAGTAGATTTGAGAAATGAATCCAATATAGAAAATTGCATGTTGAGAATAGCGTAGTTGAGTATTTATGAAATGTCACTTCCCCCTCAGAAATACAGACAAGTGGAGCTGAATATTTGCTTTCTTCTCCCATTTCTGAGGATGGGTTTGACACCAAGAGGAGCAGAACTGCTGCAGCTCAACAGCTCACTGGGAAAATAAAGCTGGGGGCATTTCTGTGCTGTACCAGCACTGCAGCAGCAGAATCACAGGATCACAGCATCATCAGGGTTGGATAAGATCTTGAAATCCAAGACTTGGATGCCCACTAAGCCATATTTTGAAGTGATTTTTGAAGTCCCCCAGGGATGGTGACCCTGGCATGACCTGAGGCCACGTTCCCATCCCATCCTTGTTCCCTGGGAGCAGAGCCTGACTCTGCCACTCCAGACCCTTCCCTGCTCCATTGCTCTTCTCTGAACATCCATTGGGATGGAGATCCACCAGGTTTAATTCAGGGGAAAAAAAAAATAAATTGTTCCTAGGTGTAAGAAGTTGGGAAAATGCTGACAGAGGTCAAAAAAGGAGTTTCTAACAACCAGCTCCTAATCAGGGGCAGTGCTGCAGGTGGCTAAAGGTGGAGGCACTAAACATAATCCAAAACCTTGGAAATATTACCATGCCCACAATTTCCTTTTCTCTGATAACCCCAAGCAGTGACTGCTAGGAAAAAGCCATGATTTTATCCTGCCATTAAAAAAAAAAATTAAAAATATATTTTTGCTTTCATTGCATGAGCACAAATCCACCTGAAAATTCCTGGTGATCCCTCAGCATCCCAGCTCCAGGGGAACCTGGCTGGGAGCTACTTGCAAGCTTCATTTCCATACAAAAGCAAACTGGGAACAGCAGTCAGTGGTTTGCTGTTAATAAACAAACACACAAGACAAGATCAATTAGTCAAAATGATGTGACTCATTTGTCATTTACAGAGGAGCTCAACCACACGAGGATTGTGCTTGTCATCCAAGGATTTGGCCTTGTTCTGCTCACAGCTCTTGAAAAAAGACGTTTAAAATCAAAAACTCAATGATCTGTGCACCCACAGAGCCCTGATAGAAAGAATCAAGGGTTTGGCTGCTGGCTGTCTATGGGATGTATTTTCCTTCATCAGAAATAGCTGCATTACTCATCCCCACATTGTCCACATCCCTGAGAGAAATTCCAAATCATCCCTCAGCAATTCTCCTCTCTCTGATCTCTCTGGCACCTCTAGAAGAAGAAAAAAAAATAAAATGAGAACCTTGAAGTGGTGGGTGAAGCACTAAAGTGCATCCCCACCTTCAGGATCCATCACAGGTTGGTCTGATTAAACCATGGCAATCAGCAAAATCTCCCTTTGGGTTGATTTCCTGATATCTGCAAGTCTGGGATTCCAGGAGCTTCAGCCAGCAGCAGCCAAATCGGTTTTGCCAGAAAATAAGGTTTAAATGAGCAGGACCAGGAGCCTGGTCAGGTGGGTGAACAAACTGAAATGAAATAAATTCATTTGTTGGGATGTGGGGCAGCACAGGCACAGATTTGACCTTGGAATGTCCTTGATGTTCTCCACACCCATGGAATAGAAAATAGGGGGAAACCACAGGGTCACACCCATAGTGTTTATGTTGGTTTGAATATTATTAGCAGTGTAAGTATTTGTATTATTCCTGAGAAATAATAGTAATAACCTTTTTTTTTCTTCAATCCTGCCAAGACATAGATCCCAAACACATCCATTTTCACTTTCTCCCCAGAGAAACAGAACAGCACAGAAATTTCATTTCCCAACAGCCAGAATTTTACACGCTGAAAAAACTGACACATTTTTCAGGAGATCTTGGTGAATGTTAAATCCTAAACTTTCAGAGAACACGAAATGCACAGCATCCTCCTGTCAGGGGCTCTCTGCAGCCTGGGGCTGTGGCTGTGGGATGTCATTAAGCCAGGAATCCCAGGACAGCTCGCTCAGGAGCCTCAGAGTCTGGCAAACAATTCCCTCCGAGCTGAAAGCTCCCTGCCATCAGCCCCAGGCTCCCTGCTAATGGAGAGAGTGGAATTGCAAATGCAGAGAGGGTCCAGGGAAGGCTGGGAGCCTCCTTGGATTCCTCCTCGGATTCCTCCAAAGTTCTCAGAGCAGCCAGAAGACAAAGGCACAAACTGCAAGGCCAAGCTTTTTGCATCTTGTGTGTTCCTCGATAAATTGCAGCCAAGGTGGGGCTGGGCAGGGCTGTAGGAAGGTGTTTGGAGGGGTGGCATCACCCCTGTTCCCTATTCCTGAACCACCTGAGATTCCTAAGGAATTCCAAAAACCATGGACAGTCCCATCCTGAGCAGGAGTGTTTGATCTGCCCAGCTGATCCCCCTTGGAAATCAAATTAAAGTCCTGTTAATGTGGAGGAGTTTAGAGAAAATCTCCTGTTGGTGTTTACAGACTAAAGAGCAGAACTTAATTATAGACGACAGCCTGACTAAGGGCATTATATAATGAGGGAAAGACATTTATAGAGCCCATCTCAGAACTCCAACAGTAAGAACTTGATGATAGAGAAAATTTAAAAGGCCAGAAAATGCTTTAGGAAGATGGGAAAAACAAGTGACAAATCAATACACTGAGATGTCCTCTGCTCCACTTCCTTCGTGCTCCCAAACAGGAACAAGGTTCTCTCACTGCCACATCCAGAGCAGGGTGACAGCAAACAAGGCAGAAATTTCACTTAAGGACCCACCTTGAACTATACAACTATTAAAAAATATCATTTTATCTCCTTAGCAACGCTTGCCAACCACATTGAGCCATTAATGGCATAATTGTTCAACCACCACGACACACTTTGAGATATCAAAGGAAGAACAGGAACCCCTGCTAACAGCATCACCTAGCACTGGGTTAATTAAACAGAAATGCACAGAGAAAAACCCAGCTGAAACCACAGAGAAAGCAGCTGGGATATGGTATTTATTGGGATTATTCCCATTCCCCTTTTACTGGGGATTCCAGGTACAAATACCTGCCAGAGAAATCCCTGACCTTATCCAACCACATTCTCACCCTTTCCCTGATAACACAGAGCTCTTTCCTATGGCCAAATTGTGAATTAAAGAAAAGTGATCAAACAGCAATTAGGGCGGGATTATTCATTCTGGCAGTGGGTGACGTGAAAATGTAAGAGAAAACCCCACACCAGCTGTGGTATAATGAAGACAATTAGGATATTATCCATGGTGTTCATATCTCTGCATCCCATTAATGCAATGAAAGGGCTGGATTTAGGTTTGGGAGAGCTCTGCTGGCTGCAGGAAGTGTTGGCTTTGTGATTAAGTCAACAGATGTAGAAAGAAGTTCAATTCTTGGTCTTGTTCGGGGGTTTATTTGTGAGCCTGGGTGGACTCTGTCAGCAGCTCCTGCCTCCCTCCTGCCACCAGGAGAATTATCCAAAAGAGCCTAAGTTATAACTATCTTTTGGGATAAGCCAGTGTGGAGATAAACCCCTTGAATTTGCCCAAAAATCTGGGAGCTCCTACTGCCATTGGGGTTTTCCTGTAGGATCTGGACTCTGCTCTTTCTTGTGCTGCTTTATTCCACTTCAGCCTCTCACCTCTCCTGGATATTTGGTCTTTCAGGGAGGTGAGCTTCTCCAGGCCAGGCTTTGTTTCCACCTCTCCTCACCAGAGCTCCAGCCTCTTCTATCCCATTATCCCAGCCCTCCATGGCTGTAGTAACAGTGCTGGGAATTCAAGGACCATCTGTCCAAGTGTAACTCATTCCCTGCCCACTCAGCTCCACAGTCTGTCAAAAACACCAGCTTGGAAAAAAAACCAAAAACAACAAAACAGAAACCTCCACTATTCAAAGTGCCTGAATTAGCTGGATCTCCTTGACAGAATTGGGTTGAGGAATGACTGCACTGGGAAGGTCTGGAGGGGCAGGAATTTCTGTTGTGGCAGCAGTGATGGACACTCAGGGTGGTCTGGAGACAGGGAAGGCTCTTCCCTGCTGTTGGAACACCATCCCAACATTCCTGGGATCTGGGATGAGAACATTCCCTCAGTGAAGAGCTGGGATGGTGAAAAGTCTCTTTGCCCAATCCTTCTATTTTCATGTTTCTCCATAGCGTAGAAAAAGAGAATATTTGGGCTTCTGGATGCAGATGGAAAATTGTCCAGGCATTCTTACTCTGAGGCTTCAAGTAAAAAAAAAGATAAAACATTTCAAAAGTTCCCTCCCCACAATATTTGAAGGGATAATAACTGTTAAGAGGAAAACAAAGCAAGGAAACAGGCAGATCCATCAACAGGGAGCCCAGATCAGAGCTTTGAGCCAGCTCATTTTTCTATTTTTGAGAACAAATATTCAGGACTTTCAATACTTTCTGTTATAATGGGTATTCTCTTCATGGTTTTTTTTTTTTTTTTTTTGCCTTGCTAGGGACATACAGCTTTCTTTCAGCTTTCATTTCCAATTTTATTAAAAAATAATTTATTTTTCCATTTTCTGTTCAACAATGTCAATCAGGTTTTGCAGTTCTGCTCCCTTGCTCTCATAATACACCCAGCAGCAGGAATTCCAGAAGTGCCCAAGCCCCCCTTGGCAGCTCCCAGTGGTAATGTTTGATCTGTTTCAGGTGGACTGAAAACTCATTTATAATCAAAAAACCAAGAGACACCTGGAATGGAAACTTATTCATTCGGAGCTCTTTGAAACAATCCTCCAGTGGGTTTGAATAGACTGGAAGCAGAGGATTCTGAGACTCCAAAGCTGTTTTCCATTTCCTGAGAGCCTCATGGCAGGATTACCCTGGAAAGTCCTTTTTCCTAGGACAAATTCTGGGGCTCAGTGCCCACAGCTCCTTCACTGCTGCAGCGGTGGCAAAGGTCCCCCACCTCTCTCATCCCTTGCTCCCCCAAATTCCCTGTGGTTTCTGCTTCCACTGGGGTGACATTTGCACCCCAAAAATCATTGCCTGTGGCTGTGCTGGAGGGTTCAGCTGAAAACAAAAAGCCCAGATTGCATTTAAGAATTTCAGAAAGGTTTGGCTTGGAAAGGAATTTAAAATTCATTTATTTCCAACCCCCTACCATGGACAATTTCCACTATCCCAAATTGCTCAGGTGTTGAAGAGACAGACTCAGCCTGGTCATTGGGAAGTTTTGCTCCTTGATGTTATCTAAACCCACCCACAGGAAAAAACAAAACAAAACAAAACAAAACCCTCACATCCTTAATATCTATGTCCTAGTGCCTGAGTTTCAGAGGAGGTTTGGGTGGAATCTCACTGGGCACACACACAGCTGTGGGTTAAAGGGCATTTTCTCAGGCTGAAGCATCAGGATTAATTCCTGCTTCTTCCTCCTGCCCCCCTCTCTTGGTTCCCCACTCTCACTGTAACTCCAGGGCTGCGCTGTAAATTGGATCAGCGAATGATCCCAGTTTAAAAAAATAGAACCTGAAGGTTTGTGGTGCTCTGAGTTCCTTAATCCGGATAATTCCATCTGTCCTGCTTGCAGCAGAGCCCCAAACCCTGGGATCTGCACCCTGGGGGCAGGGCAGGAGCCCAGGGGAAGGCTCAGAGCGGCTCTGCTGATGGCAGAAATGTTTGTGCAGCCTCCCCCTGCACCTTGAAGAGCCATTAAAGCCCCTGATCGATGCAATCCTTAATGATTTGCACTTCAGTGCTTTATGCAGATAAACTCATCAGCACTTGAGACGCTCCTGTCATCTGCTCACTTGGAAATTGGGGATTTGTGGCACTGGAGTTGGCTCTCCCACTGAACCCAGTGAACAAGATCGGGTCTCCTCCTAAGGAAATCAGCTGCTGCTGGCCTTGGGTGTTCCTGCAGGTTGGTTTTTGGCTGCTTGCAGGTGTCAGTTTGGGTACCCATGGGGAGCTTTGCTTTATTTCCATCCCTGGCAGTGCCCAAGGGCAGGTTGGATGGGTCTGGAGCAGCCTGGGACAGTGGACGTGTCCCTGCCATGGCAGGGGTTGAACCAGGTGATCTTTAAGGTCCTTTTCAACCCAACCCATCCTGAGATTCTCTGAATACATGCAGGAATGAAAAATAATGTTCCTTAGCAGTCCATGCTGCTTCATCAGTAAAATAAACTCTATTTATTTAAGACTTCTTTAAGTGTCCCATGGTGCTGCAGCCCGGTTTTCATCCATACACGAGGACATCAACAGAAGGCATCCTTCCCCACAGAAGACTGTCACACAAAACCAGAGGTAATTAAATTATTTCTGTCATCCTGCTCTACACTGTGGTATCTCAGGTCACAGATGGCCTTGCCCCTTTTTCCTCCTTAAATCAGCCCAAAATCGTCTCTGCACTGAGCCTTTGGCCACTGCTGGGAATTCCCACGTGGCAGTGGAGGGGTGACCCTGCTGGGGAAGCAGCTCAGAGGGTAAAAATAGCTCTGAACCACATGAAAATGGATTTTTAGGGTTCATGCTGATAGGAGGGCCTGAAATCTTGCAAGAATTCTGCCTCCCCTGTTAAATCTGAGACCATCAAGATCACTTTTTATGCCAATCCAGCTGAATAAAAGCTCTCCTGTTATCACACAGGAAGAGCCTGTTCAGGAATCATCACTTGAATTTTCTTTTCTTCCTAACTGTGTTTATCTTCAGGGTGATCCTCCACTATTGACCTGTTGTAAGACACACTTGCTTTGTGTCAGGACAATTATTTGCAATTACAAATGAAAGAAAAATATTTTAAAAAAATAAAAAGGCAAGACCCCTCCTGTACTGTGCTTGCCTCTCTCATTTAACTTGTAATTGCTTTTATTGACAATTTCTTCTTCCTTCCCTGGAGTAGTGAGGTCATTAAGCAAATCTGCCTTTTTTCTGTACAAAATGATAATTTAACTGATTAAACCACTTGCATTGTCAATACACTTCCATGAGAGATTCCCATCCCACACACCACCCTGGGATTTTGCTTTCATCTGAAGACATTTCAGAGCATTTAATGACAAATAGGACACTGTTGCCTTTCTCCCTGGCTCGGGTTTTGTATCCATCTCTTTAGGAAACTCCACTTCCTGCCATTAAAAGCACAGCCCAGCTCTGTCAGTCACTTTTCTGAGCAGGTTTTTACCAGTTTTACACTGCCACTTGCACATGGCACAAACACTGGCACGTGCCAGTGACAGGGCTGGGGAGTGGCCTCGAGTTGTGCCAGGGAAGGTTTACATTGGATATCAGGGGAAATTTCTTCATGGAAAAGCACTGAAATATTTAATTTCAT
Organism: Fringilla coelebs; assembly: GCF_963513975.1. Classification (NCBI taxonomy): domain Eukaryota; kingdom Metazoa; phylum Chordata; class Aves; order Passeriformes; family Fringillidae; genus Fringilla; species Fringilla coelebs. Next base: position 20,192,804 of record NC_140039.1, read on the forward strand.
TGTCTTAAAAATGTTTTCTGCCCTGAAACGGGGGACAGAGACAGCTGGGGGTGCTTGGGGCAGGTGGTAACCTCAGTTTCCTTCCCATTTTCTTCAGAGAGCCCGGGATATTCTGGGGATGCCTAAAGAGGAGCTGCCTCAGACAGTTTTATCCTGCAGCCACCTTTCACTCCTCCTGTGCTGTACTCACAGCTGAGGAACGAGCTGGGATGGAAGGAATTTGGGGTGAATTGGGGAAAATCCCATGATATTCCATGACAGCCACCCTGCACCCTGTCCCTGCCACCCCACCCCAGCACACCCTTTATCACCCTTTATTTTTATGTCCCTTCCAATTTGACCTTCAGCACCTGGAGCCTGGAAGAGACATTTTGGAAACACCTGCTCAGAAACCTCTTTTATTTCTGCAGCTGGGAAGTTCTCCTCAACTTTGCTACCTTTCTTCTTAACCCCAAATCTTTATTTCTGTAGTCCCTAAAGAATAGATAAAGAATAGATTGTATGACTCAAGTTTCCTTTTCTTTTTTTTTTTTTCCCACTTCTATTTATATTCTTTTTTTAAAAAAAGAAATTGCTCTTCCATTTTCACACAAAGTATTTAATGGAAGAGTGAAGTGAGCTCCTGCTCAGCTACTCCAGGAGTTCTGGCAAAGCTCTCAAACAAGAGGGAGGCTTATTAGATGCTAAATGAGTTTCATTTCAAATTGAAAACATTTTCTGTCTTGTTGTTTTAATTCAAGTCATTAGCTGTACCTGAGTCTAAATTAGCTACATTTTCATGAAGTTCTGAAGTATTTTTAAACTCTCTTTTGAATTCCTTGATCTGAGTGTATCTCATGTCCCATTTGTAATGGTCTGCTGTATTCATTAGATACTGGGAACCATCTGCTAGAAATTTGCCCAGAATAAATCCAGTTTGTGCAAGATAAGGAGGCATAACTCTGACTTTCTCTGAGCTAATAGCTCAGATTTTGGTGAAAGGCTTGGAATCAGCTGCACTTGAGATTTTCACCCTGTTTTGAGAAGACAGCAATGGTGGTTAATTAAAATAAGAAGACATTTCTTTAGTCTCCAAAGAATATTTGTAAATCACAGATGAAATTGGAAGTAATTTATCACTGATGCTCTATGAAGTTCAGCTGTAGATCCATCTGGCCATGGTGCTTTAGGAGGCAATATTGCTTGCAGGGCACTTTTTATTGCTTATCTCTCCTGGGGGTTATCTAAGTATTGCCTTGACAATGCTGGCAGCTCTATTTCAGCCACAAAATAATAAATGGCTCCTATTTCTACTGTATGTAATTCAGAATAAGGAAAAAAAAATCTTTATTAATTTGTCTCCTTTAACTTTTTGCATATAACCTCTCCCAAGCTGGGTTTGTTATCCTTTAGGAGGCCGTGGGGGATGTGGGCTCTGAGACATTCACCTGCCTTTTGTGCAGAGCCCAAATTAAATAACAGCAGAGTGGAGCTCATTTAAGAAATGAACCAGACAAATTTTTTGGTCTGATACAACCTTGAGCTGCATTTCTTAGGCTTGGAGTTGAATGGAAGGATTGATTGTGGATATATCGATTTTAGCACATTGAAATACATTCAGGAAGAGAGGTCGTGCTTAGTGCTGTCGATGAACACAAGTAAATGACCCAGAAACATTTGGGTTTGTGCTTTTTGAACAGATAGAAGTCTCATCAGCTGAGTTTGAAGTCCAGTTAGGGGTTGCACAGAGGTGGTAGCTTGGAAAAATACAAGTTTTCAAATTAAGCACTGCTCAGATGCCAAACAAGTCTGGATCACAGAATCCCAGAATGGTTTGGGTTGGAAGGACCTTAAATCCCACTCAGAGCCCCCCTTCCATGGCAGGGACACCTCCCACTGTCCCAGGCTGCTCAGAGTCACCTCCAGCCTGGCCTTGGGCACTGCCAGGGATCCAGGGGCAGCCACAGCTGCTCTGGGCACCTGTGCCAGGGCTGCCCACCCTGCCAGGGAACAATTCCTGCCCAACATCCCATCTAAAGTGACATTATTCCAGTTCAAAGCATTCCCTGCAGTTCCCTTGAAGGAGTCCCTCTCCAGCTCTCCTGTGCCCACACCAGGGAATTCCTGACCAGGAGGGCTCTGCCAGGACCCAATTTTACCCAATATCCCCTCCCTGCCCTTTCCTCCTGTTCTGCCCTGACAAGCACTGCAGGAAATGTAAAACAGAGAGAACTTCATAGTAAAAGGAGCATTTTGATACAAGACACCAGGTTTTGATGGCAAAGAAACCCTGCTGAGGTGAGGGCTCAGGTAGATTTAAGCCAAGCTTATCTCAAGCACAGTTGGAGCCTCAGTGCCCCTGTGCTGGCCCCTGGCCCCAGGTGCCCTCTGCTCTGGGCTCAGCAATTCCAGGATGTGGTCCTGGTGTTCACCTGGACCTGGTTTCCAAGAAAACCTGCTCTGCAGTGGAGCTCAGGTAAAGATTTTCCCCCTGCCTGCAGCTGAGGGGCAGGAATTGTTCCCAGAGGTCCTGAGTGCTGTTTACAGTTTTTCCTGCTTTTCCATCAGCTGGATCTGACAACTCCTGTTGCCAGGGTTTCATCCCACTCGGAGCCAGACACCAGGGTTGCTCACTGGGGTATAAAACACATTTTCCAGGGCCAGCCTCTGACCCTCTGCTGTCAATGAGATCTTCCAATAAAACCCTCAGAAAAATCCAAGCCCTCAATTTCAAGGGGAGTTAGTTGATTTTTAATTTCTAGCCCTTTTCAAACATTGCTGAAACAGTCACTCATCTGCTTCCCTAGCCCTCCCCAGCAAACCCCAGCCAAATCTGTTTTTTTCAAGTATTAATGCAGTGTAACTGTGTTGAAATCCCAGAGCAAGCCCAGGAGGGAATATCAGGAGACCTGAGGTCAGATTTGCTCCTTCCCAGGCTGTTCACTTCCAGCCCAATGCTGCAGAACCAGATGAAAAATAGAGGTGTGCTTTGTGTGCTCAACTCCAAATAAACACAGGGATGAGCTGGAATATGAAACTCCAGGGGCCAGGGCGGTGACAGGGATCCAGAGCAGCTGAGCAGAGCAGAGGGAGCAGCTCAGGAATGAGATCTGGGGGCAGTGGGGAAGCTCTGGGACTGCTGGTGGGAGTTCCCCCTCTCATCCTGGTGTGCTGCCTGCTGATAAAGTGCCATTCCTCAGGAAAAGTCACGGAACAGCAAATCAGAGAATGAGAGGAACTCACTCGGGACTCAGTCTCTCCTCTGGATGCACATGAGCTCACATATGCAGTAACTAATTTTACAAGGGGTGTTACACACTGGAGAAGCCTCAAGTAGCTCTTGGATTGCTGCAAAGCAATTCTGAATATGCTCCTTTGAATTCCAGAGACCAATTTGGGTTTGGTTCCATTCCAGTCCTTTAATCTTTCCATATTCATTATTATTTTCATGAATAATTTTTTGTACATCACTGAGATATGGGTGCTCTTCCTTCATCTCTCTCGACTTCCATGCTAGCAAAGATATTTCCTATTTTTTTAGTTATTTTCTATATTGTCTGTCATGAAACAAAAACAACCCCTGTCACTCAGATGACCAATTCCTCACTGTAAATAGAAAATATTCAATAATTTCAAGACTGCCACAAGCAGCTGTGTGCAGGGAGAGGTCCTGCCTGATAATTAACATCTTATTAACAACTATTAATAATAAATACACCTGCAGCAATCCTGAGCAGATCACAGAAATCAGAAGCAGAAAAATCACTCAGTGACTTCAATAATTTATTTCCAAAGATTCAAGCCATGAGTTCAGCTCACTGTTTGTGATTTAGATAAAAGGAGGGGGCAAAAAGATATTTGGGGTTCGAATGGATCTTGCAAATGGGTTTGAAACACCATTTTATTTAAAGATTTCTGTGAATGTGAAAATACTTGAATGTTACCATAGCTTTAATGATTTCAAGTGATTTTGCCTTTGCAGTTGGAACCACTGATTTTTAACATTAAGTCTCAGTTTTGAACTAAAGAAAAACAACTGGTTTCCTATCCCCTCGATATAGAAAAGAAAAATTGCAGTGTAAAGCAGGAGAAATCGAATCTGGAAAAGCAGAAAGCAAATCAAAATAATCACAAATGTATTCTTTCTCAAAAAATGAGATTTATTAGCCAATCTCTCGGTGTTATTAAGCTGGATGGAGAGCAGCAGCATTATTATTTTTTTGCAGTACTGTTCAGGAGAGCTGGAAATCTACAGCTATGCAGAAATGGAAAAGCACAGGGAGGAATCCCCACCTGAAATAATTCAGTGGGGTGGGGAAGGGCTGGAGTGAGCGGGGGTTTCATGTGAGCAGCAGCTGGGGAAGGGTTGGTGCTCCTGCTCCTGCACAGGGAGCAGGGAAAGGCTTGGGCTGGGTGTTTGTTGAGATTTCCAGATGTTCCAGATGTTCCTCCACGAATGTCCCACGTGGTTTGGGTGGAAGCAGAGACACCAAAGTGTGCCTGGGTCGGGTGATGGACTCTGCTCCTCTGTGGAATCCCTTCTGCTGCAGCAGGAGTAACGGGGTAATGAAGGTAACGGGGCTGTAGTGAAGATTCAACAAGAAATGTTGGAGGGGAGGAGTGGGCATGGAGAAGTGCTGAGATGCGTTATTGGGGCTCCTAAAAATCCCATTACATTTATTAATGCAGTCTTGCTGTGATGGGAGAAAATAAGAAATTCAAGTTCTATGAAGTTCTTCTCTAGAAAATTAAAAATCCAGCTGGGTAAGAGCTGGTGTAGTTAGTACAGGCTTTAAAAGGGGAACAGGCACCAGAACAGGAGGGAACGGCCTCAAACTGCACCAAGGGAAGATGAGGTTGGCTATCAGGAGAAATTTCTTCACCAAAAGTGCTGGAAAAGGTTTTCCAAGGAAGCCTGGAGTCACCAGCCCTGCGGGGTTTTAAATGATTAAAGGACTTAATGATCTTAAAGGCCTTTTCAAGCTGAAGGATTCCTGCTAATGTCAGTGCTAATGACCCTGCCCCTCTCTAACTCCTGGGGTTTTTGTACTTCCCCCAAAACAATCTCAGCATCCTCAGAGGCTTGGTTTGAATGTTTTAGGGACAGATTTCCCTGCCTGTAAGAACGGTGAAGGTAAAACTGTCAGTCTCAGAGAGAGAGGTGAGAGATCTCCAGCAGACAGATCCCATCCCATGGTCCACATGAGAACCCATCCCATATCAGAGCCTTTGATCTCCTGGAGGGGAGCTGGGCAGCTGGAAGGGATGGGCCATCAAACCCAACTGCGCTGGGGAGACCCCTGGGAGTGGCCAGAAGAGCCACTGAGTGGGATCTGTAGGATGATGTGTAGGACTCCCAGTCCTCGGGGCAGATTTCTGAAGGTGGAAATGTGGGATTGCTCCAACACAACCCCCACGGAGACCAGAGGAATCAGCAGGGCTCCAGGAAGAGCCACAATGGATTAAAACTGGAATATTTCCCTGATTAAAGGATTCCAAAAGGCACCCAGGAGAGAAATGCTGCCCAGCTGAACAGGGGGATGTGAAGGTGCTGATGGATGGAGGGATGGTGGGAGGTGTTGGCCAGAGGAGCAGAGCTGCCACAGGCAGCTTTCCCTCAGCTCAGCCCTCATTCCCCAGGGAGCAGCACAAAATGGATGGATGTAGGGATTTCTTGACACAAACTCATCCAGAAATGCCAGCTACTGGAGCCTGGAATTAAAAAAAATAAAAGGAAAATAATTATGCTTGGGCTCCTCGCCAGGACAGAGAATGGTGAGAATGTCCTTGCTGTCTGGAGAAGGGTGGGAATGGGGAGAAAGAATCCACCTCCAGTTCCAATTTTCTCCATGGACTAAATCATTCAGCCCTTGGAGTGAGATAGAAATCCCAGAGGAGCTCCAAGCAGGCTTTTGGGAAGCAGTTTTCTTCCAGCCCTTGCCACGTGTGGCCCTTTCCTGCCTTCAGGGCCCCAGAGTTGTGAGCAGGGTGATTTGCACACCTCTCACAGGCGTCCTTCATCTCATCCCAATGAGATGCAAAAGCAGAGCCCTAAATTGCAAATGGGAGATTTAATTAAAATGTTCTCCTTTCTAAGATCAATAATCGAGGCAAAATAGTTTCACTTCCCATTGATATATCTGCTTTTTCCCTCATTTGAAACAAACTGTGAATTACACTTTCTAACATATTGCTTGCAAAAATGCTCCAAAAGCAAATTAAACCTTCTGGAAGGCTTTGATTCATTTTATATGTTACATAGAATAACTTAACAGACATATTAGAATACAGCACAAACTAACATAATTAGGCACAGTTTCATGCCTCGAGTTTGAAGAGTGTGGAAGAAACTTTTAAAGCATTTAACTCATTTAGTAAAACTCAAGTGCTACAGAGCAAATTGTGAGTATTTTGATCTATATAGAGTTTGATTCCAAACTCTCAGCTCTCAGTAGAGCTCACTTTATAAAGTGACTTCTAATTTATATTCTGTGTTAATGTCAAGAAACTAAATCTGAAATCTAGAAGCAATTATGCATAATAAGGTGGAAACAATGGAATAAAGTCTGTCAGGTAATTTCAATCAAAATCCATAACACTGGTGCTATCTGAGCGCTCTCCTCTCTGCACAGAGAACTTACAGCAGTCTTGCATTTTATTTATTTAAATTTTCATAATACCGCACCTCTTGAGAGTTTTTTAAATCTCAGAATTAGTACAAGACCTTTAATTTAATTTTGTGGTTGTGGGTCTTAACTGGGAACGTTTTAATTTCTGTGGGACTGTGCAAGTCCAGAGGTGGACTAGAGCCCCTCTGGCATTTCATTCCCATAAATAAGATCCTGGCTGTAGGAAAGTTCATAATGAAAATTTGTCAATTTATCTATACACAAAGATTCAATCTACAGGAATTCTACTGAGAATTTTTCAGTATTTGGGGCAATTCATTATGAAAAATAAGTATTGCATGCTTAATGCATGAGAGTATTTCTTATTCTGAGAGCAAAGAAAAGAGCTGGGAATAATGTTTATCCTACAGGACTGTCTCAGTGTTCCCACAGGGATTCCTCTCTGTATTTGCCTTTGAGAAGTGTGAAGGGAGGGTTTGGGTGTCTCCAGGATAGAAGGAAGTGTTTATTCTCCTCTGAATTGTGAATACACCACAATCAAGGAGTGTTTGGCCTTCACTCTGCTTGAATTGAACCTGGAGTGATGGGGCACAGGGAATGGCTTCCCACTGCCAGAGGGCAGCAGGAGTTGGGATTTTGGGATGGAATTCCTCCCTGGCAGGGTGGGCAGGCCCTGGCACAGGTGCCCAGAGCAGCTGGGGCTGCCCCTGGATCCCTGGCAGTGCCCAAGGCCAGGCTGGACACTGGGGCTGGAGCAGCCTGGGACAGTGGGAGGTGTCCCTGCCTGGGGATGGATGATTTTTAGGTTTCCTTCCAACCTAAACCTTTTTGTGTTTCATGATTCCATTCATTCAATCCTGCATCTCAGTTTTACCCTCTGCCACAGGATGTCAGTTCAGTTTACACCTTGGGGCTCATAATTTTTCCTCTGTTTGCAGACCTGTGCTCTTCTCCTGAGTCCTGCACCAACCAAATCACATTTTTTCCAAAGGCAGGAGCCATCCTGAGGTGCTGAAGGGATCCAAAAGTCTTTACAAAAATCTGTAACCACATTTCCCTTCATTACAGAGTGGATGCAGTTTGCCTCATTTCTCTAAAACCCCACATGGAAAGAAGAGGAAAAAACAAAAAAAAAGAAGAAAAGAAAAGCAAGGTGAAGAGCACAACAATCAACCATGGCAAGTCTCCACGTTGTTACTTCAATGATGCACAATCTGTTTGCTATCTGAGCACTGTAAACAGACTAATATTTCCCGAAGTATGGGATAAATCAGCCATTTAGAAGCAGCGAAGAGAAAATGATGAAGCTCCAAGTGAGTTGTGAAGCAGTGAATAAGGATGTATTACACCACGGGAAACCATCAATATTTGTTTATTGTGTCAGTGTGAGGAATAAATCTGTGGGCTAATTTGTATTCTCTTCAGTTAATTCCACTGTTCCTGATGCCTTTTTGGGCTACCTAAAAACCAGAGGCCAGACAGAATTAAGGCAATAAAAAGCTGTTCTATTTATTGAAGGGCTTCAGGTACATTTAGGGCAGACAAAGCCCCCCAGGGGCTGCACCCAAAAATGGATGATGGGTCAGGGTTTGCACACTTTGATCAGTTTGGTCCATTTGCATATTGGGGTCAATCACCCAATTCCAGCTCCAGGTAATGAAGTCATTGACCCCAGGTTTGCTCCCCCCAACTCACTTTTGTTCCCATCTCAGCCCTGGGGCAGTGAGGTGTCCTTGGCTGCCAGGCCTGGAGAGGAATTGTTGTGTCTGCCCAAAGTGAGGAAGCAGCAGCTCCCACTGTGTGTGGGGTTTGGAGTTACACACTAAAGAACTGCAGGGTTACAAACAGATGGAAATGGAAAAGCTGAAATCCTGAGGCATCAACTCCAACCCAGGCACCACCAAAGGGCCCTTCTGGAGCTGTCCCTGCACCTCTTTGTCTCCCTAAGCAGGGATTTATCTGGAAACACTGAGATTCTGGGCATTGTCACCCCCAGAACGGGCTGGGTTGAGTTGGGTTGGGTTGGAAGGGACCTTGAGGATTATCTCCTTCCAACCCTGCCATGGACCAACCTCCTCCCAAAAATCAGCCAAGCTGCCATTAACAAATTGCCTCTCTGTGTGTCTGAGTGCCCTCGCTGAGCTGCTCCTTTCCCCAGCTGCTGTTTTGACTCCTGATGGATGTTTTTAAAGCTTGGTCTGATGATGAGCTGATCTCCAGATGGACCAAATCCCACCCATCCTCCCTGGAGATCTTGGAGGTGCTCACTGCCACTAAAACCCAGCTTTGCAGGGTGACCACTCTGCCACTGAGCTCTTGTTGCTCTTTGGTCATTTTATTTTTCCCTCTGTATTATTTTTTACCCCCTTGGTGAGGTTTTTCAGTTCCATTTTTGAGCTACAGAGCTGATCTGCATAAAAGCTGTTGGCTCCCATTCCAGTGGCTATTGGAGGTCAAAATCTGGATGGCTGAGGGCTTGTAAAGAGAAAAGGAAGAATGCTGGAATTTAGAAGATTTGCAGCTCTAATGAGCTGGAAAGGAAAAGATCTTACAGGTTTTCATGCAACCAACATGAGAACAGAATTAATTTTTCTTTGGTTTTTTGAGTGAATTGACCATTTTATGAAAACTGGGTGAGGAATCAGAGATAGCCCATTCAGTTTTCTGCTTCTCTCAAATTCTTCTGCCAACAAATATTATCTGAATTGTTTGTTCATAAAAGGTTTTCATCAAGGTCTTTTTAAAAAACTCATTTCAATGTCCCGTTGTAAAGGGCTGCAAAGGTTAGGAGGGTTTGCTTTGAATCCCACTATTATTTCTTCATTAATCATCCAATTTTTGGCATTTAATAAATGTCTGTTTGCAGGAAAAAAAAATAAAAAGTTGGATTGGTTCTAATCAAATTGGACTAAAGGTATTTCAGGAAAGCAAAGAAAGCAAACACTGGTGTGACATGAAATAAACATGGAAGCAAAATTTATCTACATCAAATATGTTATAGGAATCTTTGGAATAAATGGGGGAAACAGGAAATAAAATGTTTTCACTGTATTAGTAATTTCTTAAATTGCAAATTTCTTGGTGAGAGACATTCAGCTGTGGCTAAAGGCTTTCAACTCATATCCAAAATCCTTTGTGCTCCTAACTGCAAAATATTCCTCTTTCAATGCAAGTGCAGATAATTGAGTATGGAAAAGTGGAGAACTATGAGTAAATTTGATTAATTAATGGATAGGTGGTTTTACACTTCAAGGAGATAATTCAGAATGAAGCCACTGCCTCCAAACAAATATTGATGGACGCTGAACTTTGGTTTTTAACCATAAATGATGCTCATTTCTGAGAAGGCAGCAAACAAGAAATGCTTCAAGATGGAGCTGCCTCCAAGGAAACCTTTGAATATGAAAAGCTAACCCCAAAGAACAGTTAGCAATAAATAATGTGTCATTTAGTACTTCTTTTCTTTATGACCCATATGTCAAAGAAGTGGGTTTTTCAATTGTTTCATTAATTGCAACTGTTTAATTAATGGATCTTCACAAAAAAAAACAACACCCACATAGTCTGTGCATTGTAAATGATTCAGTACAGATAATTTTTACCTAATTTTCAAAATTCATCATTTGAAAGTACTGATAATACTGTCTTAATTTCATAGTTTTTTCTGTCTCCCCTGAAGAAGAATGTTTTAAAACAATGAAATTTTGTTTCTCAGTGAAAAGGGCTGAGACATTTGTTTTTCATTACTGCCTGTACTCTGTAAAATCAAACCCATTAGGTGCTCAAGTCTAAATTCACCTTCTAAAGAACTCCAGGTATCTTTGAAACATCTTCCAAGCAAGGTCTGTGTTCTACAAGAATTTGGTTTTGGTGGTAAATGCCAAATTCAGCCCTTCACACCTCCCACTGTCCCAGGTGCTCCAGCCCCAGTGTCCAGCCTGGCCTTGGGCACTGCCAGGGATCCAGGGGCAGCCCCAGCTGCTCTGGGCACCTGTGCCAGGGCTGCCCACCCTGCCAGGGAGGAATTTTTTCTTTAAATCTCTTATGTTTTAGTTTAAAACACTTTCCCCTTTCCTATCACCATCTGCCTGAGTAATAACTTGCTTTTCCTCTTTTTGAGGACCTGGAGTCAATTTTCAGAGCCTGTTTTGTTGAGTGTTTCCCAAAACCACAAACAATATTCACAGCTTTTTGTTCCCTTGTTTCTGTTGCACACAGATTTGAAACAACCCAAAAATTTCTTTCTGAAACGTTTGGAAATCCTTCATTTCAGAAAAGTTGAGTAAAATGCAGTGTCTGGGGACATCCATCTTCTTCCAGTGACCCCTGCACTGCCCAGCAAGGTGTGGAGCATCCATGCTTGGCACAGGAGTTCCTCTCCCTCTCTGCCCTTCCACCTCCAGACACAGCCAAGGATGCTTCCCTCAAAATTGCCTGAAGACCCCGAGGAGCAGAGTGAGGAGCACTCCCCGGGTTTCTTGGCCACCAGTTTTTGATTTCCAGCTCAGCAGGGAGGAGCAGCTCTGCCCCAAGGATCACTCACCCGTCACCGAGGTTTGGATGTGCTGGACTGAGCTCGTTTGCACCCGGGCTGGACAAAGAACAGGAGCAGGCTCCTGCACTCCTCTCATTTCCATATTTCACCGTGGCAATGCAGCACTTAAAATGACAAAGACCTTTTTGTTTTAATTGAATTTCTCCAGGAAAGTAAAAAGAAAAAAAACCAAATAAAATAAAACCCCTCCCACATTCAGCCCTTCAGATCTCGGAATATCCTTGACCTCTAGATACCTTTCCAAATAAAATCATTTCAAATTTTCTTGCTTGTTTTCAGATAATCAAGTGCATTATGTGTTCATTGGTTCCTTCAAACCTCTGCACATTGCAAGGAGTCATTTTAATGCCAGTTGATTTAGCAGCAGTTAAATGTCACAGGAAGGGAGGGAGACAAGGACAGCTCTGTTTGTTCTACCTGCACAATAAATGTACAGAACCTATGGAGGAGTTTAACAATAACTCAGAATTACATCTAAACAGACAAAAGGAAATTCTCAAGGTCTTATCCTCTACTTGAGGAAATCTCTAAAGGACTTGCTAAGAAATATAAACCAGAAGATAACAAGGAGTAAACAATGAAACACAAGGCAAATAACGAAGTGGGAAGAGGGAGCTGCCAGCACAGCAAAGCCTGGGAGGAGGGATTAGAGCATGGACAAGACAGTGGGAGATTTTTATCAAATATCCTTCAGTGACAGACAGGTCTGTTGGTACAAAACCTTGTGCAGAGCAGGAGAAAATAAATCACTTCCAAATTCAACAGGTTTGAATAAAAATATTCCAATGATGCTGTCTCATCATCTATTAATCAGGTGCCACTGTTAACAAGGGGTGAGGAAAAGTGGCTACAAATACTCTTTATCCTCTCTTTCCTTTGGGATGTGTTGATGTAATCCTTTTAGGGTGGATGGAATACAAAGAACTAAAAAGTGCTCCCTCTTCCCTGGGTGCAGGGAAGTCCATGGTAATGGATCAGAGAGTTATTCTTTATGGACAGCAGATGGACCAGGATATTCCCAAGTGAACATGAAATGGAATTAACAGATCTGCAGACCCCTCAAGTCCCTCAGAGAAGCGTTTGGTACCAGAGACATTGATTGGAGACTTGTCTATAAACTTCTATTTGGGAAAATAAAAACTCCATTAAAAGTAATCAGTTATCTTGGGCTTTTCTCAACACACAGCTTCAGGAAAACTTCACCAGCAATGTTTTGGAGGAAAATTAACATTGTTTGCAGAAGAAACTTCTCTGAAACTTGGGTGAAGCAGTATTTCCTCTTTGTCTAATTGATGTCATCAAGACACAGGCTCCATATTTTGAGACTTTTTGGGAAAATCAATGTGATTTGCCATCCACTAAATAAAATATAGATTTCTTTGTTAATCAAATAAACTGTGAACAAAGCACTGGAGTTTGATGGGCAGTGAGGGGAGACTTTACAAACATTAAAAGCAATATATTTCTAAGGGAATCACCAGTGAGAGAACTGGGTTCATGGTTTCTCTTTAAGCAGGGACAATATTTATTTAAAAATTTGAAAACCCAAACAATTTTTTTCACACACTGCAACACCATGTGTATCCAAAGTTTTATTGGTAGTGAGCAGCTTTTATCTGATCCCACATGAAAATCACCTTTAGAGAGCAGTGAGTATTTCATCAAGAATTCCTGTACCTAAAAATCTGCAAAGCTCTTGTGTGCTCTATCTATTTTTATGTATTTTATTAAATGTGTCTTTGAGTGCTGCTCAGTAACCACTGGGCCCTCACATTGAGATGCCTTTTTAGCAGCAACAGTAGAGAAAAACTAATGTGGGCACGTCATATTTGCCTGAATAAATATAATTATGTTTCCTTGCAGTTGCTTGACGTGGTGACTTACAATTTACCACTTAGCTGGAGAGCTTGCTTTAAAACCCAAGAATAAAGGCTTGTCTGCTTCAAACTGATGCTCAGTTCTGTCTGAATGCATCCATTCTCTTCCCATCTTTGTGCAACAAATGCTTTCCTGCTCTCCATAATAACAGCTACAATTATGTGGATTTTAGTCTCATGATAAACTCGTGCAGAGGTGATAACAGCTGCACTGAGGGAGTGGAGCAGCTTTTTCTGGCACTGGAAGTGTTTTCTCCTGGGGAGGTTTCTCTCCTGGGGTTGGTAGTTGGAGTTTGGTGGCAGCAGGTCCCTCAGTGTTCACTTTCACACAACGAAGTATTTCTTATCTATGCACATTTAACCATTTGTCTAAATATTAACTGCATCTCCAGTCTCTCTGAAGGTCAAATTTTGATGCCATTGGGTTGGGGGAATTGAGTTTTATTTTGTTTTATACAATTCAGCCGGACAGGAAGATGAGAAAATGGACAGAATAATCTTTGGGGCTCCAACTGCAAACTCTTTCTTATTGATGTTTATATTGAAAGCAACTGAAAAATACATTTTGTTTTTAATCAATTTTCATCCATCTTATTTCAACCTCACTGAAGCTGTCTCACTTTCTTTTACTTTCTGTCCTTTGTTCACAGCAGAAACATTGTGAAATCTCACTCGGGGTAGGTCATGTTGCACAGAGACAAATATCTTGTCTTCCCTGTAGTGAAGCTGAGAATATCTTAAGCTTTTTCTTTTTTATGAAACAGAAGTTCAGAAGTTCATCTTGCATAGGCTTCAGCCCTGGTGAGGAAGAAAGGGAAAAGTCCTTAAGAGATAAGTGGTGTAACAATAAGAAACTCTAAGTCAGCCTTGTCTAGGGGATGGTTCCTTTTAATTGAGCCACGATTGAAGCTTTGCTCCTCTCTCTCTTTGGAGGTGTGGTTGTGCCAGCTTTTAGAGTAATCTTAATAAAACAGCAGTGGAGAGGACCTGACAACAGCTAATGACTAACTCCTATTTTTTTTTTTCCTCAAGAACATCAGAATTCCTTTTTTCTCCTCAAACCCCACAATTTTCACACAAGCAGATCAGTAATCAGAAGGGATTGTGAATCCAGTCTCAGTGCTGGGCCACACAATTCCAGTTTTGGAGTCTTCTGTAATTATAGTAATTAGCTTCCCCCATTTTCCTCTCAGCAGACATCATTGCTTGGCATTTCTTGTCCTTCACATATCTCCTGTTGTCATTACTTTTGTCCAAAGCAAGTTGTGCCAAATTTCCTCCTCAGTCACATCCTTCTGGTTTTGTCCCGTCATGGCTTAAATCGAGTGGTGCTACTATAGAGGAAAAGAATCCAGTCCTAAATTATGGGTCTTTTCCTGGCCAGATGTGACAATATGTAAATATCTGAGGGCAATGGAGCAAGTGAGGAGAACAAAAATTATAAAAACTAGTGGATTTAGGAGGGAAATGGCAATCTGTGCAGGAAATAGGGGGAGGAAAGAAAGATCTGTTTGTAGGGAAAGAGGATTTGTCTTTCTTCTCTTGACCTGACTTAAAGGAATCTTTTGTAGACACTGTTTGTGCTGTAGATCTTTCTTATCTCACTCTACTCAGTTTTGTTTGTCTAATATCTGCTCAGCAAGTGCCTGACTTTATTTGTCTTCATTCCCCTCTATAGTCTCTGCAATAATCCTCTGCTATTATATATCTTTGTTTGACTTACATTTCCTTAGGAGTTTTCCTGTGACGTTGTTCATCTTCATTCCCTGAATATCCCCTAAGCAGCAGCTGCCTGACATTGCTCAGCCTGGATCTCTTCCCTCAGAATCAGCAGCAGTTCCCTGCACTTGTCCTTCTTCATTTGCCACCTCCAAAAGCCACCTGCACTTATGTGCATTAGAAACCATCACCCAGGAGAGCTCAATTCCTCTTCACTTCCCAGGACACCCAGCAGTCAGCATCTGGCACCATTGGCTCCAGGCTTCAGGACTGTTTGTTTTTACCCTGCACCATTCCCCAGATGTTCATGCATGGGGAAATTCCTGCTTGGGATGTGCCACCTTGGGTTTCATCACCACAGCATCCCTGAATGGTTAGGAACCATTCTAGGAATGGGTAGGAAGGGTCTTTAAAGATTGTCTCATTCCATCCCCTTCCATGGCAGGGACACCTCCCACTGTGCCAGGCTGCTCCAGCCCCAGTGTCCAGCCTGGCCTTGGGCACTGCCAGGGATCCAGGGGCAGCCCCAGCTGCTCTGGGCACCTGTGCCAGGGCTGCCCACCCTGCCAGGGAAGGATTTATTCCCATTATCCCATCTAACCCTGCCCTTGTCGTGTCCCCCCATCCCTTGTCAATTGTCTCTCTCCATTTTTCCTGTCCTCTCCTTCAGGCACTGCAAGGCCACAGTGAGGTCACCCCAAAGCTGCTTCTCTCCAGGCTGGACAATCCCAGCTCTCCTGAATTTTCTGTTGTGAAACCTGCAGGCCTAAATCTGTTAGAGGGGTGTATTGTCCCTATTAAAAATCCCTACATGTGGAATAAGGAATCAGACTGCTACAAAATGAAATTAATTCAACTGTTAACCATCATTCTCCAACTGCTCTATGGAATACCTGAGAAAAGTCCTGAGGAGACTTTGGGTCTTTGTTGTGTTTCTCTCATTCAACAGAAGGGAAAGGAAATTGGGTGTAAACCTTCCCAAACTCAAAAAATAGTTGCAAATTCTTCTGTAATATGTCACCGTGGGTTTTATGTCCACAGTTTTATGAAATTATATTGGAAAAGTAGTCTTAAAACCAGGTCACTCATAATTATAAGCAGGAAAATGCTATGTTTTCTTTCCCACATACCATGAGAAATCTGAAATATTTAATCGGCAGAAAGGATTTTTTAAGATAAGAAAACAAACTGAAAGCATTTCCAAATTCTCAGATTTAAAGCCCAAGAATGATCAGTTATTTTCAAATGAAACTTTTCATTTAACCAAATGTTTTGGAGAGGTATTATAAACAGATGTGTGGTTAACAAGATCCAGCATCATCAGTTTTAAATATTCAGTCTGTTGGTTTTTACAAATTTTCATTGCTCTCTTGAACTCAGACTAAGAAAATACTTTAGTTTAAAAATCTGAATTGCTCTAGAAGTGTAACTGAGCTCTGTAATTTTAGCAGTCATATGTTCATTAGGATAAAGAAACAGCATTTTGGAATTCATGGCACTAAAAATGAAATAATATTTTAATGGGGAAAAAGAGCCCTTCTGAAAAACAGCTGTTATCTTTTTGTTTTATCCAGCCAGGAGCAATATTTCCTGTCCGAGTCTCTGGTGGCTCTGTTTGGATGAACATGACTAAAATGCATCTTTTTGAAAATTTTAAATGTTATATCCTATTGTAGCCAAGAGCCCAATTTCACACATTGAACTTGTCTAAGTCAAAACCTGCTTTCCTTTTTATTTCTTCTTCTGCTTTCAGCCCAACACGTTGTTTCTAAATTAAACACAAGCTGGGAGAAAAGAGTTTTATTGAGAGCTCACAAAAGGTGACCGTGAGCTGGAGAATGTCTGAGGTTTTCTGGGAAATTCCTGATATTGTGGAGGTGACAAACTGCCCAGGGGTCACCCTGGGAGGAGGAGAGGAGCAGAGTTCATGGATCTGTGCCCAGGTTATTCCCAGCTCGAGGACATTCAGCTCCCCACTTTCAGTTCTGCATGGATCAGGGACAGGAAAGGAGAAGTTGTTTTTGTTCAATCATTGGAAATGTGCTGCAGTGAAAACCTGCAAATGTCCATGTTCATGGCAGGAGGGATCGTGAGAAATTGGCTTTTTTCCCCTCTTTATATTTTTTTAATTCTTCTCTTTTGTTATTTTTTTAATGAGAACTGTGATACTCAACACAATGTAAGCTACACTCAGTCTTAAAAACTATGAAATCAGTGAGATGATATGCAGGCTTGAAATTATTTTGATATTTGGAGATGAAAATACCATAAACAAACAAACAAACAAACAACAAACAAATATTAACAGCTCCACCTGAAAATGGATCCTGAACTGAAAATTTCTAAGAAAATTGGGGTTTGAGGAGGGTGCTTAAGCCCAAATCAAACTTTGGATCCAGGGTTCATAAATATTCTTCTTTTTAGATGGTAATAGTGTATTGGGTTCTATATGTTTAGTGCCCACCAGATTGCATTTCCCCCCCTTCCAAGGTCCTGAGTTGTAGATAATTTTAGAATTAGGCATCACTGGGATTGCTCCTGAAGCAATGCCACTTCCATGGATGTTTTATTCTCTATTTTATTCTCTGTTTCATTCTCTATTCTTTTGGTCTTTATATCAATTTGAAAAAATAACCTCACACGTGTTTATCATTATTTATCCCTAATAAGGGTCAGCCTTTACCTGGCAGAAACCACAAGAATTATATCAGAGTTTTTTTCCAATTAAGTTTTTAAATAGGTAAATAAATAATAAAAAAGCAAATAAACAATAATTTTGTGTGTGTTTGCAATGTTTTTGTCACTGAAAGTCTGCTCAAATGAATGCACTCCCACCAGCACAAATAAATGTTTCACTGGGTTACAATGGCAAAATAAAACTCAGCATTTCAACACTGGTTTGGTGAATGCAGGATCTCTGTCCCACTGTGCTCTTATCAATTTGTACTTGGTATTTGTAAATATCAAACCAGAAATCCATATGTACATATTGGCTGAACTCTTTGCTTTAGGGTCCTCCAGCACATAGGGCTGCATTTATGGCAGCCAAAAATAAAAGGGGACTTTCTGCAGGAATCTCCCCTAGAGAAAATTTGGGGGTTTATTGTCTTCCACTACACCACAATAAATATTTAATTATATTTAATTTAAATATATTTTATAAAAACCAGTGAGAATTCCTGTAAGTTTTCTGTTCTGCATAAGTCCAGCATGAGCAGCATCTCCAGTCCATCACCTGTTTTTGTGTGAGCAGGAAAACTAGCAGGGAAGCTGTGGGAGGTTTGAGAGGGCAGCGCTGGGGCCAGAGGAGCGAGACACTGTCACTGTCATATTTTCTGAAAAATCTCTTTGCCCAAGATTCTTTTCTTGGGAAGCTGAGAAGCCTCAGAGGAAAATTAAAACAATCATTACCTGAGTTGCTTCTCCTGTGCTTTGCTGCTTTGGAATATGGTCGGAGATTTTTTACCAACAGGTGATTGTTTCATTTGTTTCATGTGAATTGTTTTGACTCTTTGGCCAGTTGGGGCCAAGCTGTGTTGGACTCTGAGGAGAGAGTCACGAGTTTTCATTAGTATCTTTAAGCCTTCTGTCTGTATCCTTTCTGTATTCTTTAGTATAATTTAGTATTCTTTAATATATTCTAGTATCATAAAATAATAAATCAGCCTTCTGAGACCACGGAGTCAGATTCATCATTCCTTCCAATGACAGGGGGTCCCAGAAAATACAACAGGCAAGAACCAGGAGGCCTCCAGCCCCGCCAAGGAGCTGAGGAGCTAAAAGTAGCTGGTGGCAGATGGAGAATGAGGGCGACTCCGTGCCCTGCTCCATCTGCTTCCAGTCATCCCCGGGACAACGCGGTGAAGCCGCCGGCTGCTGGTGGCATGGGAGAGGAGGGGATAGGGAAAGGAACATTGTGGCACTGTTCTAGAGAACAAAACCTGGGGTCTGCAGGAAGGATGGAGGCAGAACTGTGTGGAATTTACTGGGTTTGGCTGTGTCCAGCTGGGAATGAAGTCCCAGGTGGAGCCGTACCTTGGTGGTGTCCTAGAAATGCGTGTGCCATCAAGAGATGGCCAACAGCTGCTCACAGCTGTCCTACCAAGGTCACATCCCCCAGGGATGGGGTTGGAATTCTCCTGGACAAAGAAGGATCCGCAGGGGTCAGGGCTGTGTCTCTCACTGAGCCCCCCAGCGCAGCCAGAGGGGATGTTTGGCTTCACTCCCAGCAGATTTTACACAAAAGCAGCTTTCAGCCACAAAGGAAAGAGTTCCGAGGACCAGGGCCAGAACAAGAGGAAAACAAAAGGATCTGGATGTAGCCCTAAAAGCCTGGATGTGAGGAGCTGCTCTGGGGCCAAGATCTCAATGAAATCCTGCCCTGGCTGTGTTCTGGGATGAGCCTGGCAGCCTGGGATAAACTCACCATGAAATCCTGCCCTGGCTGTGCTCTGGGATGAATCTGGGGCAGTCTGGGATACACTCACCATGAAATCCTGCCCTGCCTGTGTTCTGGGATGAACCTGGGGCAGTCTGGGATAAACTCACCATGAAATCCTGCATGCCTGTGCTCTGGGATGAATCTGGGGCAGTCTGGGATACACTCACCATGAAATCCTGCATACCTGTGCTCTGGGATGAATCTGGGGCAGTCTGGGATACACTCACCATGAAATCCTGCCCTGCCTGTGCTCTGGGATGAATCTGGGGCAGTCTGGGATACACTCACCATGAAATCCTGCCCTGGCTGTGCTCTGGGATGAGCCTGGCAGTCTGGGATAAAGTCACCATGAAATCCTGCCCTGGCTGTGCTCTGGGATGAGCTGGGATAAGCTGCCAGAGCAGTTTTACCATGCAGGTTGTTCAGTAGCTCAGACCAAGAGCTGTGGGCTCTTTCCTCCTCTTCCCCTTCCTGAGGTTGCCTCCCATGCTGGCCACGTGTCCATGCCATGGGTGAATCCAAGGAGCACAGCATCCAGCAGAAAAATCTGCCCCTGTCCATCCAGTGATTCCCAATTTTCCTGGAAGTACACGAGACATGATCACTCATTTACTTCAATTGAAGTCCCAAAATAAATTCCCCTTTATTTTCTGGTGTTTGTGCATCCATCAAAGAGGGAAAGGAGTCTGAGCTGGGCAGAGCAGGCACAAAGGAGCTCAGGTCAAGAAGGAGGCAGCAATATTCTTGGAATGCTCCATTTCATTTACCCACATGCATTTCCTGCCAGTTCCTTCTTCCCAAGGACTTTTCTGGCAAGTTTTATTTTTCAAGCTTGGCTTTATTTTATTTCTCTTAAGAAAAAGCCAGGCTAAGAGGTCACCCACTAGGATCTTTTGAACTGCTTCTTCCCCAGCTGTGAGTGCCTTGAAAATGATTCTCCAAATATTTTCTGCAGTTCTTTATACCAAGAAAAATATTAACGCTGGAAATATTTGAAACATAAATAAGATTTTTTTTTTTTTTTAGATACAGACAAATTTCTGGTTTTTTCAGAGGTCTGCTGTATTATGATAAATATTCTTTAGTCCTTGTTCAAGGAGTACATCATCATCTGAAGTTTTCTCTGTTTCCATCTGTGAATTCCAGCACTTTTTAGCATGCAGAACGCACATTGCTAGTCCTTGCATTTTGTTGACCTCCTCAACAGAATTAGGGGATTTAATGGCTGGAATTCCATTTCCCATTGTCTATCCATCCTTCCCTTTCCCACCTGCCCTGTGGCCCAGCTGAGCCACATCTGTGCTGGTCCATAAAATCCTTGAATCCCAGAAAGGTTTGGAAGGTTTAAAGCCCATCTCACCCCCCACCTCTTGCCATGGGCAGGGACATCTTCCACCAAACCAAGCTGCTTCAATCCCTGGCCTTTAGGAGTCCTTATCCCACTGCTCTCCAGCAGTGCCATGAAAAATGATGGAAATCTTCATTCCCTGAATTCCCTGTTTCCACCCAGCATTCACCTCCCTGCTTCGTGCTGTGTTTATTCCTGAGAAAATCTCCTCCTCCCCACCAAATATTTCCCCCATATGTCTGGATATCTCTGTTGAAAGCTGGGATCTAATAAAGGATCCCTGACTGCCAGCCACAGTGTGAGGCTTTCGGGAATTTTGGTATGGAACAGATTGAGAACTCGCCAACACTGTTTAAAAAAAAGAAAAATAGAAGTGCCAATTCATCAAAAAAATCTCTGTAGGACACAAAAAAACAACCATAGAAAATCTCCCTGTTCCAGAAAAAAATGGGTTTGAAGTTGTTACTTCATCCCACTTCACACTCTGAGGAAAATGCTTCATTTTTTAAAATTTAATTTGAATTTTAAGTTGTCTTTTCTGTTGAAATTTGAGAAGACCAGATGAGTAAAGAAAATTTCAAATTAAAGATAGTCATGTGCTTATTCCAGGCCATTATTTAATTAGAATCTGGTTTTGCCACAATACATTGAAACATAATTAAATCAATCTTTCCATGCAGCTCTGAGGACATGTAGGACAAATCCTGATCACCGTGCACGTTCCATCAGAATCCAATCAATTTGGAATTTGGTATCAAAAAAATTCCAATAAATTTGGAATTTGGTATCCAAAAACTTCCAATATATTTAGAATTTGGTATTCCAAATTTATGTCAAATCCTACAGCCTGTCAAATGCAATTAAAGAGGAAACACACTGATCTTTTTAGAGGTTTGTGGCTGTATTTTGGATTTTGGAGGGTTCCTCTCTCCCTCTCCACGTCCCAGCCACTGCCTGTACCCCAGCTGAGAGGAGAGCTCTGGAAAATGGCAGCTGCTTCCAATGTTCCTGACTTTGCTTTCACACTTGCACTAGCTCCCAGGATAAGCCTTTACTAATGTCTTTATGAAAACCTGAACATTTGGTCCTTGCAACCCCCAGGGCAATTCATGCTTTTGAAGAATTTGCAAAACCTACTGAAGCCTGACCTTTCTTTTCTGAAATCTTGTTGACTGTATTTAATTCTGTAGACTTTCCCCTGCCTTTTTTTTCCCTTCCCTATGTGATCTTCAAATAACTTTTGGCGACTTTCTCTCTAAAATGATGCAAAGTTTTTTGATCTTTTTTTAGCACACACCTAAGATGGGTATTTTTCTTTTTTTTTTTTTCTTCCTAAATAATGGGGTCAGGCAGCTCCTTTCCAGTCTGCAGGGAGCTATTTATTTTGTGAATTTATATATTTGTCAACCTACATTTTGTTATTATTTAGTGGGTTTTTTTTAAGTTTTCCCTTTTATGTTATTTGTTTTTACAGAAGTTTCTGGCCAGAACCTGAGCTTTGAGCATTTCCCCATGCCTGGAGGTGTCCAAGGAAGGACTGAAGGTGGCACTCAGTGCTTTGGGCTGGCTGACAAGGTGAGGATTGGGCACAGCTTGGAATTGATGACCTTGGAAAGCTTTCCCAACCTCAATAATTTTGGGATTCGGTGATTCTGTGGCTTTAGACACCCTTATGAGAAGTATTTTATTGTTCTCTGCTTCGGTTTTGTATGATTTCATTAAACCGACAACAACAAAAAAAAAAGACCCCAAAAAAATCCCAACCAAACTAAAAAGCCAAACTACAATGGTAAACAATTTTTTCTAAACTCTGGTAAATGAGTGCCAATAATGTGAATCTTCCAGGAATGGGGGGAAAAGGTGCTTTCAGAGATATTCCATTATATTCCATTTCAAATCACAGACATCTCCCCATCCACCTGTTCTTTTGCTCCTCAACACTTCATGGCTGGTACAAGAATAATCCAGCCCTTCATTCAGATGGTCTGGGAACTGAGCCTTGGTTCTTTTCAGCATTTTAAAACCCCACCTGTTTCTGTCTTTTTCAGACATTTTGAGTACTGAAATTGTTCCCAGGAACAAACACCTTTTCTGAAATCATTCCATTATATTTTATAAGTGTCAAAATCATTGAAATCCTCCCCAGCATTTCAGATTTTTTCCAATGCTGCATCTGCTTCCTCAGCTTGTCCCAAAGGTCTGTCAGAGCTCCCACTCCAAAACCAGGAGTTTACACTGATTTGTTTCCCACCATTCCTTCTTTTACCCCCATATCCCGAATGTAAAATTGCTTTGCTTCCTTTTAACTCTGTCTAGACTATTTTACTGGATTGGGGGACATTGATATGATGGGCTCTTCATTGCTTCTGAGAAGATATTTTTATTAAGTTCTCATCTCTTCTGCCTCTTGCACATCCTTCTAAATTTGCATTTTGTGTTTGACAAGAGTAGGAATACATCAGAAATTGTGCTGCTGGGCACAGGCATGCCAATAGCATATATTTTACTTTTTATTATTTTTCTGCCTCTATACTTCTACCTTTCCACAGAGTTTCTGGAATGGAGGAAACGAATGCTCAAAGGTGCTGATTAACTTCTGCCCAGGGAGGAAGGAGAAAGAGGAGGGAAATTGGAAAGAATAATTGAAAAATGAATGAAAAATCACAGTACCTTGTTTCCACTCACTGAGTTTTCCCCCTGTCCTTCCTTTTGACTTGCACAGTTTTCACCTGAACCTGCCCAGGCAGGACCTGCTGCTGATTTAGGGGGGAGAAAACTGATTTAGATGAGATTCCACAGCACCTATGAAATCCAAGTTAACTCTAATAATGATGTATTTAATGTGATCAGACAACTTCCACGCATCCAGAGGTGTTTGTCAGCCTCCCTCAAACATATTCACACCACAAATGGTCTCACCTGGAAGGAGATGAAACGTGGTAAGAGAGGATGGGCTGCTGAGGTAGAAGGTGACCTTTGCACACCTGTATTTCCTGGCTTTCCCTGCCAGGCTGCTCTGAGAGTGGCACATTCCAGTTCCCCCAGACACAAGAACAAATAATGGAGGAGAAGAGCAGGACAGAGCGCTCAGGGGATGCTCACTGGGAGGAGAGAAGCGTGAGTGTGTCCGTGGGAGGCTGACACAGCAGGAGCTGCAGGTGGGGAGGAGATGAGCCAGTCCAGCCCCTGGATTGAGTCCCTGCAGGATGAGGCTGGCCCAGCAGCCTCGGCAGTGTGGGAGCACTGGATGGTCAGGAATAAACTGGGATTCCAGGAGGGGAGGATGCTGTGATGCAGCAGCTCCCACGGCAGGATCAGTCCCAGCCCACTGAGCAGCCCCTCGTTAAGGGAGTGTGGGAAAGCCCTGGAAAAGCTCTGCATTTGTGATTTGAATCTTTTTTCCCTGAGCAGGGTATTTTTAGTTTGCTCCTTAACGCACTGTGTATTGTCATGAACAAAGCAGAGCTGGCACAGGGCATCGCTGGACAAAATAGGAGGGCAAGAGAGCTCTGCCAGTGGGGACTGTGCCCTTGGACACATTCAATTCACCTGCTCCTGAAGTTTCAGCCCTCCCTCTTCCACAGGACTGGAATAATGGCAGAAAACCGTGCTGTGAAGCCTGATATTTGAATTTTACAGACATTTATATCCAGTCTTTCACAAGGCAAAACCCACCTGAAAACTCAGAACAAGGCATTCACAGCCCTGCACTGTGCTTACCACAGCTGAAGCTGTAAGTTACCCCATCCCTTCCCATCTGGATTTGGCAAACACGAGGATTTTGCATCATTCTTGCACAGGAATAATTAATTTTGCTGCCATGAGTGATGACTTTTTTCCCTCTCCCACCTGCCTGCTGTTGGGTGGTGCTGTGGGGAGCTCTCCACCTGGATGTGGTGGCCCTTCCATGAATGTCTCTGGATTTCAGAGGCACCCAAGGCAGCCCTGGCCATCCCAGAGGTGATGGACACGGTGGCCACCATGCAGGGGTGGGAGCAGCCACACCTGCCACCCCAGGCTCTGGAGAGCAGCTCCTGCTCAGCAGCTGCTCCACAGGAGGGAGCAGTTCCCATGAATTTCTCCACAATTTCCATGAATTTCAAAAGCATTGAATCCTTTCAGCCCAGAGCAGCAGCTGTCTGTGTTTGAATGCAGGAAGGGAGAGTCAGGAATTCAAAAGCGCTTCATGGACATTGAATTTGGGGCTGATTTTTTTTGTCTGCACTCACTAATATATTTGGGTAGTTGAGGAGAAACCTAAAAGGTTCATAAACAAAAAAGATACAAATACTCCTTTTCTCAGTGCTCCAAAAACTTCTCTGTTTTGTCTGATCCCAGAGCTAAAAGAGGATGTCTTCCTCAGAAAACCAGAACCCACCAGTTTCCTTTTCTGCTTAACCTTCCCTTTCTAAGCATCTCTCCAGGCTCCTTGAATTTAAGGCAGGACAGTAATCACTGATATCTTTGCATGGCTGTGGTGAAATTTGGCTCTCTCAGCTCTCAGACCCCTGCAGAGAGCTCAGACAAAAGCAGCAATATCAACAATTCCCTTAAACTTTTGTTCTCACCAAATTAAGTCTATTCCCCAAGAAATCTGAGTTATTCCCAGGTAGACACGTGAGCGCTGTCCCAGCTGGGCTCCAAAGCCAGCGTGAGGTTGGACATGTAAATATTCAGGTCATTGTAAGCCAGACTTCAAAAATCAATCTGGAATTCCTGAGTGATGCATGACCTGATTTCCCAAATTGTCCTGTCATGCTGGAGCTCAAGTAGAATTTATTGGCTTGATGAAAAAATTGCTGGTGCAGTTCTGCAACTCGTACTTCTCACAAAGCCCAACCAGATATTCAAACCAACCCAAAATCCATCAGAGGGGGATCCTGCAGGATTTGAGATGTCCTGATCCTGAACTTCCCAAGATCATTACTATTCCTCACCCTCCTCCTTTTTGCTGGAAGGATGAAAAACTCCAATGCCAGCAGAAAAGCCAGAACATCTCTGGATTTCACCAGAGACAGCCGTGGTTTATGTGGCACCTCAGCAGTTCTGGCAGGCCCTTGTCACCTGCAGGGTGTGGTCACACCCCACACCTGACAAAACCAGAGCTCCTGCCTCAATTCTTATCATCACTGCACGTTTTCCTCATTAATCACCATCTCCCACTCTGTATGCTTTTTCCATCTGCTTGGGTGCCAGGTCTGGGACCCAACAGCTCCAGAACCTTCTTTTCCTACTGGTGGCTACCAGTGGCTGGTAGGCTCCTTGGTGAGTTGTTATTAGCTGTGTTAATTGTCTGACAGCTCGTTATTGCTTCCTTTTTGTGGCACCTTGATGGCTCTTAGATTTTAAAGGGAAAATAAAAAAGCATTTTCATTGTATTTGTGATCGGTCGGGAGAAAATGGGATAAATTATTGAATTCCAGCTTTAGTTTTAATTGAATTTTCTAGTAGAAGGTAGCACTGCCCACGGCAGGGGGTTGGAACTAAATGATCTTTGAAGTCCCTTCCAACCCAAACCATTCCATGATTCTATGAATTATGCAGGAAGATGGAAGCTGTGGCTACAGGTTTAAATCCTTCAGACAGCTGTAGATCTTTTTTTCCAATGAAAAAAATTATCAAGGGATATAAAAAACAGCAGTGAGGACCAATCCGTACTCTGAGGAATGCATCACAAATGTTTTCTTTTTCTTTGGCTGAACAGAACCTTTTTTCAATGTGAAATGTGGTTTCTGTGAGAATTTGATTTTCCATGGAGATGTTTGGGATGCCAGCACTCACCCTGCAGCTGCTGAAACCAAACCAGAGGATTGCTTTGTGTGATCCCAAGCCAGACCAGCCCTTTTCCCAGGTGAAGTGGGTAAAGCTCTTCTCCTTCCTTTGGGAAGACCCATGATGAGACTGACCTTAAACCAACAGAGATTTTCTGTTCCTGCCTCACCTGCACTCCAGAGGTGCCACCAGGGCTGGTTTTTTACAATTTGCTGAAGCACCTGGAGTGCCACTTCACACCCCCAACTTCCCCCCCAGTTTTTGTCATGGTTTTGCTTCTCAGCAGTGAGATTATGACTAAGCCTGATAAATGTGTGGAAACTTCGTAATTCTCCACCCACTTCCTCCAACTCTCCTGCTCTGAGTCATTCTCTGCTGAGCTTTTGACATTTATTTTGAGTTTCTTCATTGTCGTGTGGCTCCCATAACACCACACAGTGCTGAGGCACCAGAATCACCCAGGTACCACACGGGGGTTGGAACTGGATGAGTTTTAAGGTTTCTTCCAACCAAACCATTTTATGAAGTGGAGAAAGGGCATCCCTTGGGAGAGGGGAGGCAGGTTTAGGTTTCAGCCTGAAAAATAACAATTTCTGTGCATTGCTGTGCCTGTACATTCCTCTTTAGGACCAAATGGGCCTGAGAGGTGGTTTTGGTATAGGAACTTGGACAGCTTATGGGAGTGAGATTGTCACGTAAAGAAAGTCCACAGAGGCAACCAGGAGCTGGCCAAAAAGACAGGTTTATTCTCCCAACTCACCTGGAAACATAATGGACAGAAAGAAGAAAATGAGGACCATAGAATCATGGAATATCCTGAGCTTGAAGGAATCCCTGAGGATCATCAAGTTCAAATCATGGCCCTATGCAGACATCCCAACAGTCCCACCCTGTGCCACCAGGAGTAGGATTTGCTGTGTGTAAACCAGGAGAAAACCTCTGCCATGACCCTCATGAGGGAGATGAGGCATAATGTGTCCTAAATATGGGACATTTTTCTTGACTCTCTTGCTGAGCATGGTCCCAAAAACAAAGGATTTGTGGCTGTGAGGATCCATCGCTGGATAAGCAGTGGGAAATCAGGTACATTCCAGTGCAGGTTGGCTTTAAGAGATTATGGAATATTCTGGGAAGAGGCCTGTGCACATGGACACCAAGGGCAGTGGCCACTTGATCCATGAAATGACTCCCAGGCGTTACCAAGCAGCCAAGATAGCCCGTGCTGCAGGGATAACATCACCTGGAGAGGATGGGGTGGGGAAAAGGCTAAAGCATTCCCAGAAATGGCTCCTCAGCAGGCTCAGGGTACTGACTGAAAGCAGAGATCCTGCAGCTCCATGGCTCTGGCTCGTTGTCCATCAGGCTCAGCCAGAGCACCCCTGAGGTTGTGTTTGCTCCTCTCAGCACACACCAACTCCTGAGTTCTGTTCTCTGTGTCAATGGCACCTTCCATTCTGGCTGCTCCTGTGGCAATTGCCTGAGCTGTGGCCTGCGTTTTCCTTCATTCAGTGCATTTCCCATCATGAATCCAGTTATTTGACAGTGTTTTTCCATGGACCTGGTGCCCTGCATCACAGGATTATGTGCTCTGACTCAGGTTTTTTGCTATTGCTATTTTGATTTCTTTTCACCTTCAAAAATGCAAGTACTTAACTCTGCTGTACAAAGACCATTGAAGAGTGAGGGCAATTGTTGAGAATGCAGAAGAAGACAACTTAAAATAGCAGCAGTACTGTGGGGAACTTACCCATCTTTTTTTTCTTTCCCTGAGATTTAAAATTCAAAGAGAGATGATGGTATATACTGAACAACTGAGAAGGGAGGCTGCATAAGGAGGCTGCTGTAGCACAAATGCATCACATGGAACACTTTTATTCCTACATTTTACAGTGATTTTCATGACTGGCAAGGTATTGTTTAAAATGCAGTTTGATTAAATTCAGTCAGAGGAGAAGCACTATATTAAATCTTTCAGAAAGCACTTTGTATCACACTGAGTTGCATCAGTAACATTTCCCTATGACTGCAACAAAAGCCAAGACTCAAATTGTTTAATTTTAGATGGTATATGTTTACAGTCTATAATAAGATATCAAATGTTCTCTCTCCAAACAGTTGTCTTTATCACAAAAAAAAAAATAAATCCTTTCAGACAGTACATGAATCTCTGTGCTTTTCCTTTTCCACCTCAGATCTTGAAAACACAAGGAGTGCACTTAGTCATTAATCAGTGACAGGGACGATTCGACCAATGCAATTAACTGCACTTGTTCTATTAATAATCAAGCACACCACAAATGCTGCTGCACTCAGGTGTTAATCAGGACAGCGTGTAGCTGTGTGTTACCTCCCTCCAAGTGCGAGAGGAAATGCAGATTAATGGAAAATCAATGTGAGATATGGAAGTGTGACACGCACTTGTCAGTAAAATTCCGCTTTCTGGAAAAGACATGAAGATAATGCAGCTGTACAAAAGGCAACTCAATTTATCAGACACTGTTACAGACCTGACTGGTTAATGAACCCAGAAATCCTTTAATATCAGGAACTGGAGAAATTATCGTGGCTGCTGCCTTGTGTTTCACAGTTATGTGCAGAAATGCATCTGGGTGATGAAGTAGCGTCTGGCTCCTCCAACATCTCACTTTTAATTCTCTAAATGTTTAGTGCTGGCAAGGTTCAGAGGCAGGCTGGGTGTGTGCTGTGGTGTCCCTGGTGTCCAGGGCTGTCCCACCAACCATCCTCTCCCTCCCATGCCATGCCCAGCTGGGGAATTCGTGGGAGCAGGGCACAGAGGGCTCTGCAGCAAATTAAGATCCCGTGCACTAAGGAGCCCATGCCTGCTCCACTGAACAGGTTTTCCTGATTTGCCATAATGGGAGTGGCAGCATTTTAATATCTGCTGAGGAGCCAGGCTTTGCTCCTCTGGTGGCAGACTCATTGAAAGTGAATTTCCCAGTTGCACACCAACTTTTTTTTCTGTTTTCAGTGAAACAACCCATCCAAACTCTCCCAGAGCTCTGTTGAAGTGGCAGATGTGTAACAGCAGTGAGGAAGCTGAGCCCTGGAGCTCTGTGCTCCTGCACAATGTGTCATTCCCACCATGGAGGGGACAGAAGGGGACAAGGACTTGGCCTGGTGTCTGCCAGGCTGGCAGCTTGATTTTGGCTTCTCTCAAAAGGAGGAGGGACCTTCAATCATTCAGGATCAGGCATGATTTACTGGGTCGTTTCAGGGTTTCATGGAAGCAAGTGTCGAGCAAAGTATATACCTCAATGCTATCAATCCATTAATTGGAACCCTCCTCTTCTCCCTCCCCAAATTAACCCACTAATTTCAGTGTTAATTAAACTATCAGTCAAAGCAGATAACAACTGTCTTCCACAGAGATAGCTCATCATCTACCTCCCTATTTATTTATTTATCTTGCTGCAGGAAACGTGCTGGGACACCTCTGCAATTCTGGCTGCAGCCCCCCAGGGATCTGAGTCCTTATCAGGATCAAGGAGTTTAATTTCTGGAGGTGCTCATCCCCCTGTTCCTGTGTGCTGTCATATTGATGAGAATGATTCATGTTTGCAGGCTCATGATACACAAAAGTGTTTGTTCAGGTGGCAGAGGGCAGGGTTAGATTAAATATGGGGCAGGAATTGTTCCCTGGCAAGGTGGGGAGGCCCTGGCACAGGGTGCCCAGAGCAGCTGGGGCTGCCCCTGGATCCCTGGAAGTGCCCAAGGCCAGGCTGGACACTGGGGCTGGAGCAGCCTGGGACAGTGGGAGGTGTCCCTGCCATGGCAGAGGTGGCACTGGATGGGCTTTGATGTCCCTTCCACCCCAAGACACTCTGCCATTCTGTGATCCTGTAAAAAGTCCCAATCCCAAGACATTGTCTAAAGTCAATTACTCACAGGACACGGGAAGCTTCTCTCCAGGCAGCTTCGGGGCTGTGACCCAGCAGCAGGAGCTACAGCACAGTGTGATGTGACATGGGGAAAGCAGCATTAAATTTAAAGTTGCAGAAGGGTCTTGGCCACCTCTGAATGACACAGATTTGGCACTGGCGGCTCACCCAGCCCATGGCCCTGGGGGGATCATGTGGAGTTATTCACACAACTGAACAGCTGAGCAAGAAGGTCACAAGGTAGGACCTGACCTTTACAAAACCACCTCACTCTACGTTGCACTTGTCCTGAGCTGAGATCATGAAGTGCCAATTTATACCACAACATCATTCATTCATTCCTGACCCTGATGGACTTTGTTCCAGTTGCTGTATTTTCTCAAACTTCCCCTAACACTTTTACTGTCTTGGAACTATTTATCCAGAGAGAAAAAGATTAATTCAGCCTTTTAGATCAAATTTAACTAACTTTTATTTTGGTAATCTATTTTAGATGTTTGCATTAAAAAAAAAAACCAAACACAAACCAAAAAAACAAAGCACATTTCCTCCTTTATAGCCCATTATAGTCTAATGATTTCAGGGAAATATCAAATTAAAAAGCTGACAAAAACATATATAGAACCTGGCAATCCCCTCTGGAGTTTTAAAGCTTATGATCACACGGAGCTTGCCAGAGAAGTTTTTATCTCCCCCAAATCACTGAGCCATTACAAAGCATCCTGTGATTATGTAATTAGGTGATACATCATCTGTATTAAAAATGCTTCTGAAAATTTGTGTTACCTGTGAGCTGCATATGAACAGGGGCCTGTTTTCAGCTGTGACATTGAGGCTGCTTTAGTGAGCGATGTAATTTCTTTTACTCATGTATACATATTTATTTCTCTCTTCATTCTCTCACTTTTGCTGTCCATGGTCATAAACACAGAGGGAAAAAAATATGATCTATGTAATAAAATGTAAATTTGCTCTGAGGCCAAACAATGGAGAAATGTTTCACAGTCCTTGAATCTTGAATCAAATAAAATAAAAGGATAGAAGGAAATTGATATTGAGTTTCTTGGTTTCCAGCACATTTCATTCCCCCTGAGAAATCTGTAGGGAAGCAAACCATGACCATGAACTTTAGCAGGTGGGTGGCCCAGACTGGCAACCAGGAAGCCTAAAATCAGCTCACAACATCCAGTCACCCCAGAACTGGGGACAGGGGGGCTAAAGGGGAAAGGGATGACAGAGAGAGGGACTGAGGGATGTGGGGACCCTTTTATCCCTGATAACCATCCACCCTGTCAGTCCTGTTGGGTGTGATGGAAGAATTCCATGGGACAGCGGGGTCTCCTCCATGGTCACTCCTTCCCTGCTCCATCTTCTCCCTCTGATCCAACAAACCATTTCCTACCTGCTGTTTGAGCCGAATTGGCTTAGATTGGCCAAAATTCATTTTAGAGAGCACATGGAAGTATTTTGGCCAGGACATGAAGAAACAAAGCCCTCTGGCCAAAATACTCCCATCCATGCTGGAGCTCAGCCTCCATCCTGGAGGAGTTTTGCCAAACAAGCAGCATTTTCAGGCAAAAAGAAGCAAGACAGACGTAGCTATAAATGCTGTTTTGTTTCCTTGGAGGCAACCTTTGGACTGCATTGGTTTTCCTCTCATTTAATACTCAGGCAGCTTCCTACTTTTCTGCACAGCAGTATTCCCTGGTTATTCCAGTGCCCCTTTCCCACAGAGGCACAAAACTGGAGATGCGGCACACACACACACCTGCACTT
This sequence comes from Fringilla coelebs, assembly GCF_963513975.1. Taxonomy (NCBI): domain Eukaryota; kingdom Metazoa; phylum Chordata; class Aves; order Passeriformes; family Fringillidae; genus Fringilla; species Fringilla coelebs. The sequence goes on from NC_140039.1 coordinate 20,224,799, forward strand.
CAGGCCTAACAGCAAGCCCACTAATTCTGCACATTTTGCTTCCTTCCATTTTTTACTTGCTCCATAGGAAAGTGGCAAGATTGCTGGATTTATAATATACTGTCATCCAGAATCAGAGAAAAAAAAATCATGTAAAGAAAAAACCACTCTGCTGGGCAATCTTGCCCTGAAATAAGGGTGGGGAGAAGGGAAAGAGACAATTAAAAGCAAGTGTCCTCCTTTTATCTGATCCCTGCTGTTCTTTTTAGAGCCAAGCAGCCAGCAAAGTTACCTCTGATGCTTTTAAAGAAGCCAGGAAAAGTAATGTTGGCTCTTAAGGAAATCCAGTTTTTCCTTTGAGTCCTCTTTGTTCCCTCCTCAAAACAAGGCAGGGAAGGGGGCAGAAGTTCCTGGTGGGGTCAGGGGAAGGTGATCCCACAGCAAGCTGTGTTGGACCTTCAATTCTGTGGCATCAGGATTTGCATCCTAAACACCAGGGATTTTTTGTCTTGTAGGATGCCCTTGTGTAGAGGTAGCCATAGAAAATGGGGGTCTTTTTTTGCCCCAAAATAGCTTTGGGATCACACTCAGAGCAGAATATTCTGGACTGTACCAGTCTGAGAGCTCCTGCTCACCCCTCACAGTCACGGCTCAGACTGGGGGTGTTTGTCATGCCTGGCCTCAAGGAAAGAGTGGTCTGTGGCTTCTTGAAGCCTCCATTTGACCCAGGTGTCAAAACAACCCCTTGAACTATTGAATGTGAATAATAAATGCTCAAAAGAATCTTCACAGTGGAGAGGAAAAAACAATACCCAAGCTGAAGCTGGCTTGTATGAAATATTCATTAAGGAACAACGAGTAGCAAGCAGATTAATAAACCAAGCCAAAATGATTTTAAAAATGAATTTGTTTTATTTTTGGACACTTTTCAGGCAATTGAAAGGAAAAATTTTATAAAGGAAAATGGTTTTCTCAGGTTCTCCAGCCAAAGCAGGGAGGTCCTGTAGTAAAGTTATAATATTCCTTTTCAAGATACTTTACAACACTTGTGTGCTCCTACTGCTGCAGCTCACCACAGCTACCTCAATGAGCAAAGAGTAAGATCTCACTGTTACTGAGCAATGATTCCTCACAGCTGGTGGAAAACAGCTCCTGGCTGTGTATGGTGCAGCTTACACCCTTCTGCCATTAAAATCTATTTAGTGCAATAACTTTAATTAATAGGAAAACATCACCAGGTTGGATAACTCAGCTTCACCTTTTTACCCCTGTGAGCAGGAGTTGGTAACACAGAACCACAGCCTTTCTCTTGAGAGTCGCAGATGATTTTTTTTGTCGTTTGGCACCTTCACAAATGACTCAAAGAAAGTTTGTGGCTCACTTTGCATCTGGCAATTTCCTGCCTGGCACATGTGGGAGGTAAAACCATGTGAGCATCACATCACAGGGAAAGAGAAGGTGAATCTGGCTTTATAAAGGTGCTATTCCACACCTCCACAGTCATCTGTCATGCATTTTATTTAATTTTCTGTTATTTTTGCCTGCCCACCCAGATCCAGGACCCCGAACTTGTGGAAGTCTATTGATGGGAAACAGAAGACCTCTATTTCACATCCAAAGAGAGCTTCCCATGGGAAATAAAGATCTTGTCTGCTTTTCTTTCAGCTACATCAGCTGATCTAATAAAAAGTAGTGTCTTTGCTGAACTTGCTGTGCTTCTGTCCTCAGAGCATTCCAGCTGCTGATAGCACAGTGATTGTCCCAATAAAACATGACACTGATGATGAAGCAGCCAAGCTAACCCACGCTGCAGCTGGAGGCAGCTGCACACTGTGCAGGGCCCCCACATCAGTGGGGTCAGGGCTGTGAGACCCAGGCACATCCCCTGACCACAGGATTACAGAATTACTGAGCTTGGAAAAGACCTGCGGGGTCAAGTGCCAGCTGTGCCCATGCTCACCTTGTCCCCAGCCCAGAGCTCTGAGTGCCACCTTGGGTACCTCCAGGGATGGACACTCCAAACCTTTCTGGGCAGTTCTGAGGCCTGAGCATCCTTTCCATGGGGAAATTCCTGCTGATTCCACCCTGAGCCTGGGGCTGTTCCCTCTGCTCCTGTCCCTGTTCCCTGGAGCAGAGCCTGACCCCCTGGCTGTCCCCTCCTGGCAGGAGCTGTGCAGAGCCACAAGGTCCCCCCTGAGCCTCCTTTGCTCCAGGCTGAGCCCCTTTCCAGTCTCCTCATTGCTCATCCCCAGCTGCAGGCATGGCTGTCCATGAGGAATGACCCCTCTGGGCAGTGCTGGATGGGACAATGCCACCAGGAGCTGGTGACAGCCACTCCGGCCGCACAGGAGCCTTCAGCCCTGGGGCCAAACCAGAGAAGGCACAAACCCAAACCTCCAGGGCGTGTGCAGGGCAGACATCAGGCTGTCCCCTTCACGTTTCACCCAGCAGGGGCACAGGCAGGTGAGAGCTCTGGGGTCCCAGTCCAAACCAGCCCAGCAGCAGCGCCCCGCGGCCTGCGCAGGCCGAGGCCCACGGCTCCGTCCATCAACTGCCCTCACAACTCACCATGACAGCGGGCCGGGGCCGCAGCTGCCCCTCAGTGTGGTAAATCAAAGAGGACTCCGAGGAAGGGGAGAGAGAATGATGCATCTGACTCCATCATCAGCAGGCTGATGAATTACTTTATTATACTGTACTATGTACATTGGTAGCTAAACTGAACCTGCCCTGCACTCACTCTTGCTCACAGCTGCAGAGAGCTGCACTCATCCCTGATTATCTCGTGCCTGTCCCGTGACAGTCCCACACACACACACTCATGGACCCTGACAGGCCAAGGGAACAAAACATCCTCACTGTGGGCAAACAATCTCCATATTGCATTCTGCTTTAGCACAGCACAGGCGCAGCAAGCGAGGTAAGAATTGTGTTTTCCTTCTTCTCTGCTTGTCTCACAGCTTCTCTCTGTTCAGAGGGCATATTTTCTTCTTCTTCTTCTTCTTCTTCTTCTTCTTCTTCTTCTTCTTCTTCTTCTTCTTCTTCTTCTTCTTCTTCTTCTTCTTCTTCTTCTTCTTGTTCTCTACCTCCATCTTCAGTGCTGATGTTGGCACTTTTAGACTGGTTTAGAGTAGAAGCTCACTGTCTAGTATAGGTGATAGGTATTGGGAAGTTATTGTAAACATGCTATATGTAGTTGTTAGTATAAAGAGATCACACTGCCCCGAGGGCAGGCAGTGTGCCTGGAACTGTCCTGCTGGACTGACCTCGGCAGGGCAGGAGGAAAATTTTTATAAGATAAGAAGAAATAAACAATTCTGAGACCGAAAACTGAAGAACTTTGACTCATCCTTCCATCGCGCGGGTCGAAGCAAAGACTTTTTACAGATCTCGTGCTCGCAGAACTCTGCACCTTTCGAGAGAGGCAAAGAAAAAGCTCTGCCTGAGAAGGATGATGATTCTCCTGCCCTTGAGGAGAATTGTTTCACTCGAGACTTTATGTTTCAGCAGAGCTCTTTTTGTTCTGATTTTAAAGTTATAGATGAATCTCTCTGATTTAGGCAGAAAATAAACCATTAGTTTAGCCAGCTTTAACAAGCATCTCTAATGGAAGCATTTTCAAATATACTCATTTCCCACATTTTTCCACTTATCAGGGCTATAAAAGTTAGTTTGTGTATGGCATTGCTGAAGCACATTTAGACAAAAAACACAAAGACGGGTTTTATTTTCAGCATAAAGGATTTAGCTATGGTTCAGTTGTTAAAATTGCTCGACTGAAAAAAATTTAAAAAGGGAAACTGTATTTTTGATTAATCAGAGATTTCCACAAAGAACATCTGCTTTCTGTAGGAAATGTTGACATGGCAAAGAAAAAAATTCCAGGAGGACAGTCCAGCCCAAACATAAACCTATTTTAAGCTCTTGAATTTCAGAATCTTTTCGTTGGAATGAAATTATCAAACAATTCTGCCTCTGTTCAAGTTCATTAAAGGGAATTAGGAATTACCTGAGCAGTGCTGAGTGTCCTGAAAGAAACCTGTGCAGTTCCTCTCTTGCAGGATCCTGTTGGTCCCTCCCCAGCTCCCTTCAGTGGGCAGGGAAGGAGGAGGAGGAGGAGGAGGAGGAGGAGAAGGAGAAGGAGAAGGAGAAGGAGAAGGAGAAGGAGAAGGAGAAGGAGAAGGAGAAGGAGAAGGAGAAGGAGAAGGAGAAGGAGAAGGAGAAGGAGAAGGAGAAGGAGAAGGAGAAGGAGAAGGAGAAGGAGAAGGAGAAGGAGAAGGAGAAGGAGAAGGAGAAGGAGAAGGAGAAGGAGAAGAAGGAGGCTGCTCCAATCTGCAGTTTTCCAGCCACAGATAAAAGAATGCAGAGCTGCCTGTAGGAGCTGGATCAATAATCTGATTTATTGTTCCCTAGATCTGGGGAGTCCCCACAGAAGTGGTGAAATGTAAACCTCACCCTCGGGAAAAAATCAGGGGTTCTTCTGCTTTTGTGTGTGAGTATCTGTTTGCAGTTAAAAAAAGAAAATATCACTAATAAGGATTTTTTTTGCCCACTTTATCTGATACAAACTGTCCATAAAAGATGGTAGGAGTAACACCACATTCTTTTGTAAGCCACGTGTTGGAGATTCACCATCTGAGCACTCCTTCTGCTTCTATTCTCATTTATTTTGTTCCAAGCTTCCAGTGAACCATGTGGGCTGAGACATTATGGCTTTTCAATAGCTCACAAAATATATTTAGAATGCTTAATTGAAGCTTAACCTTTACTTTGTTCAATAAATGTATTCTCCATCTAACAGCTCCAAACAAGAAAATAACTTTGTTGAGGTTTCACATTTTGTCAGCATTCTTTCCCTCTGAAGATAGAGAAAATGAAGCCTCTACAATAAATTGATGGAACAGGGAACCAACAGAAGAAAAAATAATTTTGATGATTTCTTCTTTGCACTGCAATTATATCCAGCACACTTGACAATGAAATAAACAAATAGTACAAATGAAGCCATTAATTTCCTTTCTATCCACACAATTTTAATTAGAATAATTTAATTAGTCTTGGCTACAGTTTCTCAAGAAGATTGCACAACACACATTTAAACTAGTCTCTTGCACAAAGATATATTTATCATTGTTTATTAAGTACAACAAACAGATACAACAGTTCTAGGTAGGCCATGATAAATGCTGTTGTCAAAAACAATTCTTTATCACCAAATTTATTTGAAAGCAAAGTTCTCCCAATGTTCATTACTTATTAAGCTTTTGCTATTTTAATTGTTATAATAAATATAATGACATATTTAATATATTAACTAACTTTTTATGATGTGTCATTTTTTGTGGCTGGCAATAAATGTCCCTGAGCCTTGAAATAATTATTCCTTGTTTGGTTTGCCAGGGCTTTTGTTCTAGAAAAACAGCCTGAACATGAAATCACAGCAAATTGCTCTGAAGGGACTTTGGGTTCACCCTCAGAGTTCCCCTGATTTATCTCTTCTCCTTCCTCACCACTGCTGGTGGTGTTTGGTGTAGAATTGGTTCTAAGATCCTCCAGCTCCCAAGGTGTCAAAAGCTCCATAGGTTCCTCCTTTGGTTCACTCATTTCACACTGAGAAAAACTTCCCTTGTCTTACCCAAATACTCCTTCCAGATGAAGTTAATGATTGCATGTGGCAGATCTGGAGGAGACATCCATCCTTCCCTAACACCAACCCCATTTCTGCATCTCCTTTTGGTCCTCTCCAAACTCCGCTGAGTGTTTCATTTTTCAGCTCTTTCTCTCAAGGTGAGATGTGTCAGGTTTTGCAGCTTCTTCAAAATGCAATAATTCTCAAGTGGAAATATCATTAGCACAGGAAATCATAACTCTGGCAGGAATAATAAACCACAAAATTATTTCAACACATCAGCAGTGTTGGGTTAATTCTTGATCATCTCAGAGCGCTTTTCCAGCCTTAATGATTCTGTGATTTTATAACTGAGCCATTGTCACAACTTAGAAAATGTAGAAGGAATCAATTTTTTTTTCCTGTTGTCAGTTACAAGGAGGACTGGAAGAACAGTCACAACAAGGAGTTTGTCAGCTGAAATCTTGTCTTTCATTCTCCTCATGAACTGCCCAAAAACGTGATGGTTTACACGGCTGGGTTTTCTACTTAACGTTATTGACTGAAAACTTTTAGTTAATATCTCCTGGCTTCTACCTCACTTCCAGGCACTGTTCCCAAGTCCTCATTAGTCAGGTTTCTAACACCCTCACTGGATATCTGAGCCAAAGGAAGCCAGATCCTACAAATAAGCTGGTGAAGGTGTGAGCATCACCGTAACCCACAGAGAGCCACACAGCCCTGAGAAGATGAGAGCAGAGCTGCACTCAGGGCTTGGAAATTTACAAGAATATTTAAGGAAGTTTACAAGAATATTTAACTGATGAATTAAATCCAAAATTTTGGGTTCTTAAAGCAATACTTCACTACAATCATGGAGTGGCTTGGGTTGGAAGGGACCTTCAAGATCATCCAGTGCCACCCCTGCCATGGCAGGGACACCTCCCACTGTCCCAGGTGCTCCAGCCCCAGTGTCCAACCTGGCCTTGGGCACTGCCAGGGATCCAGGGGAAGCCCCAGCTGCTCTGGGTGCCCTGTGCCAGGGCCTCATAGGGAGGGATTTTTTCCCAATATCTAAAGAAATAAAGAATTCTTCTTTTGAACACATTCTTCGATATTTTCTTTTTCTGCCCTAGAGGTTTGATGCCATTATTGTAGGATAATCCTGATGGTGTGCAGTGCACGATGATCATATCAGATGGTCCAAATGGTTTTTTGAGTGAATCAACACTTGATGATCATAGGTCCCAGAGAGACACAAAAATTTGCGCAGGGATGTGGGAAGAGAAAAATTTCAGATTGCCTAGTGAAAAACTGAAGTGAGAAGCAGCATTTTTGAAGAAGTTGCTAAGCTGATTTGTTAACCAGGGGCAAAACGTGCCTTCTGTGGAAGGTATAAAATGAAATCAGATATTAAATGTGAAAAAATCCCCTGTATATAAACATGAATAAGTGGAAAGACTTTCGAAGTACAGTAAGCTGAAAAGAAAGCTTTATTCTCAGGAAAAGTCCACTCATAACTGTTCTGGAAAATCAGACACAATTATAAGGGGTTTTTGTACAAAAGCAATCCCAGCAGAGTTCTGGGTTTATCACTTCACAATAGTGGTGATAAGGTTGTTAATAACAATGCGGGGAAAGGAGAACTGCTCCTTAAATATTCACATCTCCTACTTTCCAAAGAAACATGAGGATGGAGTATTTAGGAGTCAGCTATTAACTACTGAGGATGTTAGAAAACGCATATAAATACAAACATTTTAAACCTCACAGCTCTGATGCTACCTACAGAGGGTGATCCCTGTAGCCAGGTGAGGTTATCCTAGGAGAATGTTGGTTTTTAATACATGATTGATCCTAGAGAAATTCCAACAGATTGTTGGAGCATTAATGCCGTGGCAGTGCTCCAAATGCACAGCCAGAACAACCTTGGCACCTCTAAATGACTTCCCCTGACCTCAGTCCTGGGCAAATAATGGGATTAAAGCTGATACAAGATTCAAGAGGAGGCAGTGAAGATGGGAGCGTGATTGTCATTCCTCATGATCCCACGCAAGGGTCCTGTCAAACAAACAACCCCAATTTTATTTCACTGATAACATCACCAGCATGGCTTCTGTGCCACTCTGACTTTTGTAGGGTATCTGACTCAGCCTTGGGAATATTCTGATTAAAAACGAGAATTACTCAATAGCAATAAAACAGAGGTTAAATCTATTAAAAATGGGCAAGCTAATGGATCTGAAACGGAGTCATCAGAGGGGAATCATAATTAAGTGCAGAGCTGGGATTCTGCTGGTATCTGCTTACTGCTATTAATCATTTTCAGTAGTGATTGGCTGGTAAAAGTTTCAGATGACACAAAGATTGATGTGCAGGTAAATAATCATGAGAGCAGAGAAATAATAAAGAGTATTCTGGATCCCTCACTCTCCTCTTCCTCAGAAGGAGAATGTTTAATAAGCTCAGGTTCAAAGATGTATTTAAGAGACAAGAATGAGGCCATATCTGCTAAATTTAGGTTGGTACCTGGCAAGTTATCCCAAGGAAAATGATTTAGCTTTCCACACAGCAAAGGAACAACAGTGCTGGGAGGATGCTCCAGCAGAAAGGATCCATGTTCCTGACAGCAGAGGGGATGTAAATCCATGCTGGTTTCTCTGGAGATATTCCAATACTGGTGGAAAGAATTTTGGGGAAAAAAACCACAAATTCCTCCAGGGAGGAAAACTATTCTCTGTGGGAAATCAAGGGTTTGGTTTGGTTTGGTTCCTATTGAAAGGGGGCTCCATTAAAAGGGCACTGAAGCTCCTTCAGAACCCACCAGGAGCTGTTCCCCCTTTTCAGGGCAGACTCCTGCACCAGGCCGCCTCACAAGGGAGAATTCTACTGGGTACTGGGAAGATCCTGAATGGAAAAGGCATCAAAGTGGAAGCTGAACCAAGATGCATTCAAACAAGAGACAAGACAAACATTTTTTAAGAATGGAAGTTCTTTCTTTTTTAGGAAAAGCTGGGAGGCTTGTCCTTCACCATCTGCTGAGGTTTTCAGAGGCCTTCTGGAAATGACTCTTTAAGCAGCAAGATAAACCACAAGGATTATTTTCGGGGAACTTTGGGTGCAATATTTAGAAAGATGCCAGGGCTTTCTGACATAAATCTTTATGAATCCACATTAATTTCTCCAGTTGTGGTATCACTGAAAACAGTTACAGCCAACAATTCTGTTGATATTTAAAGGCTCATTGTGTTGACCCACATGCAAACAGATATGAAAAACCGGGACAATGATCCAAAACCAACGGAATTTGGGTTTAAAAGTCTCAAAAGATGCAGCCCTACCAATTGCTGTTCCACTCTGAGGAAGTTTTTCCATGGCTTTTTTCTAATTTTCTGCTTCTCATTATTCAATTTATGACTCTCAAATGGCAATGTCTCCTTTCCGTTCCCTCTTCTGTAACTATCCACATTATATTTCTTTGTTTGTTTGTTTATAAAATGTATAATAGTTACATTTATATCCTAAATGAAACCATGCCAGAAAGAAATTCTTCCTATCACTTCTGTGATGTTTCTCTATTTTCAGCCTTGAATTCTACAGCCATTTTTTACTACAAAAGCGCATTTCTGCATTCCCATGTAAGTGATTCTGGAGTTTTTTAGGTTGAAAATATCAGGCAATAAAATCAGATTCAGTGAGTTGCTGGTGAAATTCATAAAACTCTTTGCAACTTAATATTTTTTTTTTCATCATTGCATGTAATCAATCACCTTTTAGTCCATGGTAGAGGAGATAATATTTCTATCCAAAACAAGTGGAGTGAATGCCCAAAATACGATTTTTCATGGAAAAAATCAAGTGTTTTTCTAATACCAAAATGTGTCTTTCACACTCCTATCTTTTATCTGCAAGTAAATGTGAATACTAATAAAAAAATTCAAGCTCATCTGACAAGCATCTGTATTCATCTGTCTCCTTCTCATTGTTCAGGTATTGATAATTAATTAGTTACAGCCTCATCTCATGTTCATGCAGACTTTTAAGAACACTTGACATGAACTTACAACAGCAGAGCAGCCTTGAATTCATTTGTGGCTTTAAGAACAATGATAACAGAACACAAGATCTCAGTCTCTACTCTCATTAATATGAGGAGTAGCTTTTCCTCACCAAATCCAGCTGAAAAGCTTTGCTGGAACTCCTCACACGAGTGAAAATACACTTGAACAAGAGCCTGCAGCAGCTGCTTGAACTACTTAAATAAAAACAGCTTTTGTGGAGAGCAGGAGCGATTCAGTGTGAATTATGAATGACAGTGGACTTCAGAATCTGTTCTCTGCCTGAAAATACAAATATCACTTGTAGGACACACATTTTTTTCCCCCCTTAGCTACTGTAGCATCAAATAAGTGCTGCTATATGTCTTGATTTACCAACTAAAGTTAAGTGTCAGATTTTAGGCAAATAAAAATGATTAAAATATGACAGCTGGCAAATTATGCTAACACCTGGTAACAAATCATTCCTGACAGTTCAATAGTGAACTTCTTAAAGCACAGCTATTAATATTATAAACAGTGCAATGCAAAAAATTGTAGGACTTGACTAACGTGCTCAGTTTATCTTAATGTGGAAAAATGCCATGCCTTGTTCCTTGGGATTGAAGAAAATTGGAGCTGAATAATTGCAAACATGCAAATACTTCTAAGTAACATCAGTGTAGTTGTTCAGAACCAGCTGAATACGAAATTTTCAATGTAGGATGATGTTCAATCTATTCCTGGTGCCATTAATTCAATTAATATTCCATTTGTGGGGGGAGATTTCCAAGTGTGTAAATATTTTCATAGCCTTTGATATTGATGTCATCAAATTCTTTGTGATCTGGTATAAATCAGAATCATTTAGGTTGGGAAGAACTCTGAGATCATAAAGTCCAATCTTTAAATGATCATCACCTTTCCAGCACCAAGTCTGGACAACTTGGATTATTTGCAATAAGAGTGACCCATCCCACCACACCAGGTTTTAGAAGATCACACTCCTCACTCACATCCCAAGGGAATCTTTCCAGATGGGTCCATATTTTTTAATATAATTAATCACTTTTAAACCCATTAATTGTCTCATTTGTTTGTCGATAACGGCACAGCACTGGACTGTTTAAATGAGCCTTCAAAGGATTCAAACCATGGATTTGGTGATTTTTGGATAATTACTTAATGAGGCAATCTAAAGACAATGGGAATGGGTCTGCAGACATCCAGGTCCATCCTGCAGCTCACAAAGAACTGGAGGAGAGGGAGAAACCAACTCTACTTTCTGCTCATCTACCTTTCTCTATAACCCATTTCCTGGACTCTTAAACTGAACTTTGGCTCAGCATAAAATTCAGCAGAATCAACTCTGTCCCGAGTGTTATGAAGGATAGATGAGGTACCATCCCTGCATCCATCCCATCCCTTGACATATGAGAAGAATCTTCAGCTGAGTATTAAAATGTGAAAATATGTGAGCTAGAGCCACATCATCTCTCCGCATGATAGAGGAGACTGATTAATGTAACATTAATGTGCTTTCAAAGAAGTCATCAGGCAGAAATCTCACAATTTCACAAATGAATTTCATATTATTTTTTACTTTTCATGGTGCCTTTCTGGCTTTATTTCACCAAGTTGCAGTGGAATAATTATTGCTGTATTATACATGTGGCTGTGCACAGTTTGAGGAACTAAAAATAAACGATGGCTTTACTGATACATTCTTTGACTGATACATTTTTTGACTTTGTCATAGATAATTTATGGAATAATTTTACACTTCTGCAACACCCAGCTCACAATTCACATTCCAATCCATGAGGTGTCATTTGCAATTTGCGATGGATTCTTAATGAAATTCTTTGGATCTTACCTTCTAAATGTTTCATTTTATGCTTGGGCAGAAGAGAGAAAGTGTGTTCATATACATTTATACATTGTAAATGGAAATAAAGCTATGATCTGGCTCATCTTTCTAATCTATTTATCCTCCCAACTCCCCCAGTGCTACGGGGAATATTATCCTCTGCATCACACGGGGAGGGAAGGGAGAAACAAGGAGCTGAAGGGACTCGTTCAAGGTCACAACATGGGAAGCAAGGAGCTGAATCCACATGGAAACATGGAATATCTTGAACTGGAAAAGGTCCACAGGGATCATCCCAACACCTGGCCCGGCACAGACACCCCAACAATCCCACCCTGGGCACCCCTGAAGGGTTTTCCAAACCCTCCTGAAGCTCTGGCGGCCTCCCATTCCCTGGGGAGCCTGGGCAGCGCCCAGCACCCTCTGGGGGAAGAACCCCTCCCAGAAATCCTGCCTAAACTCCCCTGCAGACAGTTCATTCCCATCATTCTGGAATCTACAAGGAGAGATACAGCTTCATCATCCCCACCACCCCACCCCTGCTCCAGGGATTTCCCAGGTTTGAACATCACACCCTCTCGGCTGTGCTGGTTCTTCATTTGCTCATCCTCCTTCTTCATTTGTTCATCCTCCTTCTTCACTTGCTCATCCTCCTTCTTCACTTGCTCATCCTCCTTCTCCCTCCTGTTTAAATGAACTCATTAACTCACAGGACTTAAATTAATGCTGAAGCTTAGTTAAATTCAGTATAAATCACCTGGAGGAGCAGTCACAAAAAAAAAAAATAACCCCAAACAAAAAACCTGTTGTGATCACAACAGATAAGGGCTGAACACGTGGTCCCTTGGAGACACCACAGCCAGAGCAGGTTCTGGGTTCCTCAGATAAAGCAAAAGGAGGAATTTTAATTACTGACAGACTATTCCACTATTTCAGTGCTCTGTCCCTCTGTGTTGGCTACCGCCCAAGGAAGATGCTGATAAATTGGAATGGGATCAGATATGTACCAGTGAACGATGAAAGGATTGGAAACATGCCCTCGAGGGCAGAGACAGGGAGCTAATTGAGCTGTTGTGTTTTTTTCTTGGTAAAGCAAAGATCAAGGGCTAAACTTAGTCTGGAGAAGGGAAATTCTAAATAACAAACTGCCAGTCTAGCCAGAGTGCAACCAGGCAAAATAGCTGGAAGTTCAAGCTAAATATTCAGGATTTACAATTAATTTTTATGACAATTTTCAAGGGACTGTAGTAGGTTCTCCATGCCTAGAAGTTTAGACATGTCAGATCTCAGTAATAACCTCTGACAAAGAGTTTTTCCCTCCAAAAGTCTTACTTCATTTTGGAATATGTTGTGTACAGAAGGCAACAAAGAAAATAAATTACGAAATTCGCCGTGTGTCAAAATTATGAATGCAAATTAATGGATTGGAATTTGTTCAATGTAATTACAGAACAATTTAATTTTTTTTAACCCCACCTGGGGATGCAAAAAAAACAATTAATATGGAAGTGAACATATTTTGCAGGTTTCCTGCCATCTGCATTACAGGTGTCTCCTCCAGCACACATCCAGCTCAAACAGCTGCTCCAGCAAATCCAGTGGGATGTTTTCCAGGCTTCTCCAGGGATTTACCTGTGCTCAGAGCACGGGGAGCTGTGGGGAGGGTTGGCAGTGAAGGGAACATTTTCACTTGTTATTGATTTGCAGCTCTCATTTGATCCACACAGACCCTCTCTCCTTCCAGAGTTTGGTTGGTTTGGAATGATTTGATGGCTTTAAACTCAAATAAAACAGGGTTAGGTGGGATGTTGGGAAGGAATTCCCCTGGCAGGGTGGGCAGCCCTGGCACAGGTGCCCAGAGCAGCTGTGGCTGCCCCTGAATCCCTGGCAGTGCCCAAGGCCAGGCTGGACACTGGGGCTGGAGCACCTGGGACAGTGGGAGGTGTCCCTGCCATGGCAGGGGTGCCACTGGATGGCATTTAAGGTCTGATTTTGATGATTCTGTGATCATTCTGTGATTATTCTGTGATGATCCTGTTTGGGTTTGGGTGCTTTAGGCCCCTCTCTCCCCACGTGCAATGCCTTTCTCCAGCACACAGAGCTGAGCAGCACATTATTGAATAAAGCAGCTTTTACCACGAAATCTGTCTCCATGTTGGGCTGATTAAACTTACATTTGTTGACCTGAGTGTTGACCTTGGTTCAAAGCTCAAGCAGATTCTAGCTCCCAGTTAGAGAGTCCTTCATTGTAAAGAGCTGTTGAAACTCCAAGACTCCTCTGGGGGCTGATTTCTGTCAATTAGTTATCTGAAATATGATGATTTATGAATCCCTCATATTGTGTTGCTGGATGGGGATGTTTAGCAAACTGCAAGTGAAAAGTGTGCAGCCTCAATGGGAGAAAATGGATGGAGAAAATAATGCTCCTCTCAAAATGATCAAAATGGCAGAGAAAATTATCCCTGCTCCTAGATCTGTGTTGTGCATATATAGAAATATATGTCTGTATCTCACAGTGCACATCCTGCCTCCCCAAGAGCTAGGGAGAAGATTAAATATGGATTTTTAATGGGTGCATATTTACAGTCAAAGCTATTTCTCCCCATCAAAAGCATCAATGTGCAAATATAATCAAAGCAAGTTGTAGAACTCTATATTTGAGAAGACTTCCATAATATTTTGCAGTCCTCAACTTCATGTGTTTTTACTGTAATTCATTTTCTCCCTCAGTTCTGAACATTCAAGCATTCTGCAGTGCTCTGGTTTTTAAGTTTATAGTGACAACTTCCAGTAAATTGTCTGAAGAAGACAATAAAATTGGGCCCTTTGGATTGCTGTGTGAGTGGATCAATGTTCTATTTTCCAGCGTTATGATAATGAGTTAATTTTAAAGATGTATTGAGTGGTTTGGCGTTAATTCTGCCATTAAAATTTACCTCATGCCTGGACAACAGTGCACTTTGCTACAGTGCTTGAGATAAAAAGTACAGGATTGTAAATGGGATTTCTGGAGTGGGATTTAGCCTAAAAATTGGGAATTCTGAGGTGCTGACTCAGCTCTAATCAGGTAAAGCAGTTGGTGCTGCCGGGACTGATGTCCCCTGAGACAGGGGGACACAGAGACAGGGCTCAGGTGGCCCCTGGGGCTCATGGGGAGCATCACTCCAGAACCACCTCTGCTCTGTTCACCAGCTCGAGATCTGTGGAAGGAAAGAGAAATCATCTAGATGATGTCAGCAAAGGAAATATGGGATGGGACAAGGAGGAAATGCTGCTGGAGGACACTGAGGGGCAGCTGCACCTCCCTCCTGCTGTCCCGGCCAGCTGGGGACAGGCTGGCACTGATCTCACCTGGGTGCCACCTCTGCTTCCCCTCGGGTCTGCACCCCACAGAGGGTCCTCAGAAAAGAGAAGGTCAAAGCATTTCACTGCAGAGCCCTTCCCATGTGCTTTTAAACAGGGCCTGCCTCCTCAAGCAAGAGCGAGGACGATTAAAGGCAATGGCAGGAATAAGGAGGGTGAATTTCCTGGCGGTGGTTTCTGTGTTTCAGAGGATTTTTTCCAGGCACAGGAATTGAGTAAGGCACAGTGATTTTCAGCAGGTAGAAGGTGAGTGAGCTCTAATTGTTGGCACTGCTGTCACACCGCAGTCAGGGAGAGAGGCTGGAGCTGGGGGAACAGTTTGTCATGAGCTTTCTCACCCCGATTCCTGCTAATTCCTTTCACACCATTTTGATGTCCTTAAATTGTCTCTCTTCACAGCATTTGAAGGTGCCTTTTCCTTTTCCTCTCCTCTTTTTGCAAGGACACTTTGCAATACACCTCCACCCAGAGCTGCTGCAGACAGAGCAATTACCTGCGTTGCATATTCAGGAGTGGTACATGAACACAGATGTCAGGATATTGGGAAAGGCCATGGATACACATCCTGTGTAAACACTGGTGATGGCAAGGAATCAACAGGAGGCATCAGCCAGCTCCATCCTACTTCTCCCAAGTGAAAAAAATTGATTGCTTTCACACAGAAGAGGCCAACAGGGGGAAAAAAAATTGAAAGTCCCTAAAAAGCTTTGAGTTGTGCACAGTCCTTTCCTACTACTGTGCAGGCAACCCCAAGGATTTGGAGCTATAGGGCGGGAGGGGGTGACAGCAGGGTCTTGCCACCATTGTCATCGTGTTTTCCCCTCCCTGCCCTCCATACAAAAGCTGCATGGAATTCCCAATCAATTCTGGGCAGCTGTGGCACTGAGAAAACATTTAAGTGTGAGGGTATTTTAAAGCAAACAGCCCAGGAGTGCGTCCAAGCACTGCCAGCTCCTTTCCCTGCACCTGCTGCCATGAAAGGTCACGCAGTAAAAAGCTTTAGGTTTCAAAACCCAGCACAGCCAAAGCAGGAAATCAGGTGAATTACATCCTGACATATCTACCTGACCCCTCCACCACTGATTTTTCCCTCATTGCCCACGTTGAAAGTAAATGAAAGCACGGATTGCAGTTTGCATGGAGTGTCTGTCCTGCCTTGAATGCCAGGCACGGATAATTCCCTCCTCCAGGAGAGGAAGGAGGACCAGGGGATGGCAGGGACTGGTGTGGAGAACACTGACACTGATAAGCTGATGAGATAATGCACTATAAACATTCCCAGTGCTCCACTCCATGAACCAGAACCCAGCACAGAGCCTGGACTGGTTCATTGCCCTGGAGGGTTTCCCCATGGCCTTGGATCCCAGTGCCTAAGGCAATATCTGCAGGAATATTTCCTTTCTTCCTCTCTCTCTCTATTTTTCCCCTTTTAAAATAGAGGATTATGTTTGACAGTATGTTTAAATCCCCTTCCTCAGCAAGGGTCAGCAGAGGCAACAATTATACCTGAGGGTCTATCCTAAGTTTTGGACAAGCTGTTTTAATGATTATATTGCCATGTTAATACCCAGATCTGTCAAGGTGTGGAGAAAATGATCATTAGATTCTGTGAAATAGCAGACATTAGGAAAAGAGTGGTTTGATATAATTGGGTAATATTAATGTGGTTTCTGATTTATGCTGACTTTTCCATGCCATTGTGGCACACTCTGGTGTGGGGATTACGGACACTGGAGAGATTTTAGTGCTCTGAGATTGTGCAGGATAATTTTACCCCCATTTCCATTTGAACTATTTAAAAGCCAAGGCACTGAAATGCCTAATTGGATGCTGTGATTAGCCCAGGATGGAGTGTGATTTCCTGTTGCTATAATTCTGAGGAAGCCCTCTTGATGTCCTCAGGAATAAACCACAGAAGAACAAAGAGAGAGCAGATCGAGACCCTTTTTCATCTTTATCTGGTGAAACCCAAGAAAACCAGGAGCATATTGGTTTGCACTGGCTCCAAGGGCACTCAGGGTTCCAACAGGAAAGGTATTTCAGGGAAAGGTATCCCTGTGAATCATTCCCTGCTCCTCTGCCCAAACTCCACATGGCAGCTCCGTGCCTCTGGCTCCTGCCAGCTTCTCCACCTGAGTCACTCCTTGGGGATGGTTCCAGGTCACACAGGAGGATTTTGTCCTCGGATTTAGTTCTGTAACTGGTCTCCAATACTAATTGCAAAACGTATTCATTATTAACTAGGTATGAATTTTAAATAACTCTGTTGAACATCCCAATGCATAAAACCTAATTTTTTTTTTCCCATTCCTGCAGCCAGCCTGGCTGTTTATATCAATTTATTCAGCATTTTTACGTGCTTTTCACCCACAAGAGAAGAGAATAAGATCACACCCCACTTTACATATTTAGATGTATATGCATGGATAATTAAAAAGTAAAAACCTACTCAGTGCATTACTTATTGAATTATTTATTATGATTATTGTGATAATATTTTACCGTAACTATTAAACACCAAAGTGTTCTCTTTAGAAAACCATAGGGTCTGGACTTGCTGGAGTAGAAGGAAAACTTTTAATTCCATGTATAATTCAGAGTTATCTCTGCCTTTCCTATCAGCATTTCTCTAGAGAGTATATGGGAATTTGGTGCCAGTTTTAGGGATTTGTTGTGGTTTAACCCCAGCAATTCCCCAGCCCCTCATGGGATCATGGAGAGAAAGGGAAGAGTAAAAGCTGGAAAACTCATGGATTGAGGTAAAGAGAGTTTAACAGGAAAAGCAAAAGCTGTGCACACAAGCCAAGCAAAACAAGGAATCAATTCCCTGCTTCCCGTGGCAGGTGTTCAGCACCTCCAGGAGAGCAGGGCCTCATCCCATGGAATGGAGACCTGGGAAGGCAAAAACCATCCCTCCAAATGTCCTCCTTCCTTCCTCCCACCAGCTCACATCCTGAGCATGATGTCACAAGGTATAAATATCCCTTGGGTCACCTGGGGTCACCTGTCCTGGCTGTGTCTCCTCCCAAAATCCCAGGCATTCCCAGCTTCCTCCCCAGCATGAGGAGCAGGAACAGCCCTGGCTCTGTGCAAGCCCAGCAAGGACAGAACATCTCTGTGTTACCCACCCTGTGCCCAGCACAAATCCAAACCCTTCCCAGTCCCTGGGAGCAGAATTCACGCCCTCCCAGTGAAACCCAGCCCGGTGCCCAACCCCTGTGGGACCAAAGGTGTGTCCTGGCAGTTTGCAGACCGCTGCCAGCTCGCTCTAGGGGTGCCTGGAGCCAGCCAAAATCCACATTTTGGCTGCCATGGGGAGCCCCTGTGGAACAGCTCCATGGGCAGATGGCTCCCGGTGACACCCAGCATGGGCACAGCCAGCAGTCCTGGCAGGCTCCCTGTCCCCTTCCAGAGAGGTGGCACTGCTCAAGGAGCCTGCTCTGCTGGGTGGCACCAGCTGCCAGCAGGGAGGGACAAATCTGGGCAGCACAGAAATGCCAGTTCTGAGCTCTTCGCTGCTCAGAGGTGGCACTGCCAGCAGGGCTGGAGCCCATGGAATCTGTGAGCTGAGCAAAACACTGCCTGGGATGGCTGTGGAAATGGGAGTGCTTCCAGCCTTCAAGTATGACACCACATTATTTTTTTTTTTACTTTCCTCCCTCACCAAATAAGTGGGAAACATTTCAATGCATCTCAGTGTCTTTTGTGGAGAAGCTGTTTGCTGAAGGTCACTGTGGAAAGTCCTTATTCAGATCACAGAATCCCAGAACATCCTGAGTTGGAAGGAATCCACAAGGATCATCCAGCCCAGCTCTTGTCCCTGCACACACACCCCAAATCCCACCCTGGCATCCCTGGGAGGGTTTTCCAAACCCTCCTGGAGCTCTGGGGCCGTGTCCATTCCCTGGGGAGCCTGGGCAGTGCCCAGCACCCTCTGGGGGAAGAACCTTTCCCAAAAATCTATCCTAAACCCCCCTGGCACAGATGGAAAAGCTGATGGAGTAAATTCCATGATGTTAAGCAGCAGCACAACAAAACAGGCACAGGTGGGGAGCAGAAGCTGGAGCATCATTTTGATAAATGAGATTAAATGAGATTATCTAAAAAGATCAAAATAATCATCAAAGGAGGAGCAGAGCAGGAACAAGCAGGCAGCCACTCTGCCCATCTTTACCCACAGAGCAGAACCTGGGCAGTGACAGCCAGGCACCTTCAGCAGGAGTCAGCTGGCAGCTTTGCCTCTGGTCACGGCAAAAATGACCAAAATAGGATTATTATTGCTGCTCTGGCCCCCAGCAGTGGATCTAAAGGGGAATCAGAGATCCCTGCAGGGAATCAGAGCTGCTCAGGTGGAGGGCAGGTCTCTCCAGCCCCAACTCAGGGCAGGATTTAAGAGTCAAGGACTCCACGAGATGCAGTCCATGAGGAAATCTGGGTAAGTCATGACTAACATCCCTCAAAGTGCTGAAATGGCTTCTTTGGGTGTTTTTTATAACAGTTTTTGGCAGAACTCACAGCAATTAATAATAGTAAAAGCCCACAGTCCACCTCACTCCCTCCCAGGCAGCAGATGCAGGGTGGCCAAAGAGCTAATTAAGCAAATAACAGCAAAAAAAAGAGGAAACCTCAACAAAACCCCAACATTCCTTAATAGTTTCAGATCAAGTATTAATCACTGAGTTGTCTTAAAACGATAGGTCATGGAGGATTCCAGGGACTCATCCTCCCTGTGCAGGTTTTTAAATTGTGGAATCATTTAGGCTGGAAAAACCCTCTCAGATCATCAAGTCCAGCCATTAACCCTGCTCCAACATTAACCCATGGCCCCAAGCACCACATCCTTATTTTGGGTATTTCCAGGAATGGTGATTCCATCGCTTCCCAAGAAGCCTGTTCCAATTTCTTCACCTTTTCAGTGAAGAAATTGGTCCTAATCTTCAACCAGAACGTCCCCTGCTGCAGTTTGAGGCTGTTTCCTCTTGTCCCATTCCTTATTATCAGGGAGAAGGCCCCAACCCTCACCTGGTCCCAAGCTCCTATCAGGGAGTTGAAGAAAAGTCTGGTATTTCTCAGATATTCATCTGGCAATAAAGTCATTTTAAATGTAGCTTTTACAAAAGGTTTGGAGTGCAGCTTAATTTGGAATTGACATTTACTGAGTGCTTTCTTTTTATTTATCAGAAAAGAGGAATGAGCTTCTGTGAGCCTAGAGTCCAGCTGAGTTCAGGTCCTATCTGCAGAGCTGCAGAAAGCAGAGCCTGGGCACAGACACTGAGCAATCACAAATGAGATAATTTCAAATGGTTTTTCATATGGAGGCACTCTGCTTTGTTTTGCACTATCAAAAGTCCTAAAGGTTTGTGATTGCAGGTGGTATTTGGTATTAGAATTTTTCTGCTGCAGAATTGCCCCACTTACCTCTGTGTTAATTTAATTTTTGCAGTGGAATGATCACCCTGCCTCACTCACCAGTAGCATTTCCTTTAGTGCCAGTCGTTCTTACATGTGTAGTACCTAATTAGTGCACGTAAATACCTGAAATTATTACCTCATCTCAGGGTCTTTTTGTTTGATCTTTAATGTTTTATTTCTTTTCTCCCTGTGCACACTCTGACAAGTTCTTCTCGTTAGCCCAGGAGAGTTTCCCCAGCACACTCATGCTTTTTATGCTTTCATCTTTTCTGTTAATCTGGTTTATCTGTATTCCTCTTCCTTTAGCCTTGTTATTTATGTTTCACAGGCTGGATATTTACTTCAGGGATAAGTCATCCCTGTTTTGTTTTTTTTCCAGAAAACATACTTCTCTTTTATTAAAAAACCCATCCTGTCAAAGGTTGCAATACCATAACTCAGAGAAACCAAATTCCTTCCATTTCCTATAAAGCCTACATTTTAATTAGATGATGTTTTCTTTTTATATTGTCAGAGAATAAAGTTTAAGACAATATTCTTCAATACTTTATGCTTTCAATAAATAATTTATACCGAGGTATATCCTAAGCTACACTGGCTGCTTACTTTTCAAGGGCAAGGACTCTGCAAAAGGAGAACAGTATCCATAAATATTCTAAAAAAGAGATATTTAAAGGAAACAAATGCAAAGGAAGCTGCTACAAGCAGAACTTTGGAAACCAGATTGCAAAAACTGTATGATAATTTTGATCACTATCAGACTTGAAGTGGATATCTGGGTCATGTTTACAACAGCATTTTCTCTCTGTAGACTTGAGAGTTTTAGGAAAGAAATGTGTTTAAAAAATGGATTAAAATACAAAAAAAGCTGAGGAGTATAAATTTCCTTTGCAGGTTTTCCTTGGAGCTGCAAAGAGCATGGGGCGGCCTTGGTTAAAGAAATAGAGAACCCCAAACTCACCTGCACTGCTCTGAATATTTGAATTTCCAACTGCTTTGAAAAGGCTTTTCCGGACATAAACAGACCTCCTGAACTTCCTAACCTGAACTGTAAGAGCAAAACTCTTTAAATCCAAAGTTTAGGCTTAGGACCAGTGGAAACAATGATAAAACAATTAGGAAAAAATAATCAGCTGCAACAGAGTGATCTTCTGTGCCCATGGATTAACAATTCCCCTTCCTATTTAGAGATTCAATGTTTTTAAACAAATATTTTGACCCAGTTTTTGCACTCTGCTTATGCAACCTCTGCTGTTGAATTAAAATCCTCATGTTTGATGTTTAGTGAATGAGGTAGCACATCCTCTCCTTTACTAAGTGCATTTAACTGGAGGAAAATTCCCTTTATTTTCCATGCTACTGTAAAAATCCAATAAGTAATTACATAGCAGAGCCATTCTTAATGCCACCTTGTATTTCCATTAATAAGTGATGTATTTTTGTAAATTAATGCCTGGTTCCAGTATCTATAACCCACAACCTTCCTAGAACACCTTCACCCTGCACTGGGCAACTCTTTGTGCACCTTTCTTCTATTTCTTTTTTTCTTTTTGTCTCTTTTATTTGGTCTTTTTTTTTTTCTTTTTCTTCTTCAAAGATTGTGCAGATTTCCTGACTTTCCACGTTGGGTTTGGAGCGTGCTGGTTCCTGGTTTCAATTTCAGATGCAGTAGTTTGTCATAACCAGCTGCAATTAGAATAAATCCTTCAGCCTGGGGAAGGTGACAGAGTTTAGGAGCTGATTGCAGAGGATGGGTGACATTTGCCTCTGGTTTGTACTACAAATTAAAGGGTGACGTTAATAATCAGTCATTCAAGAAACAGCATTAAAATGAGAGTTTATCTCAGTCTTTTGCCATTCTGCATCATTAGGAATCTGCATAGTAAAATGATTAGCTCATGTTGCACACTGATTTTCATCCAGTCAGGAATTAAAACACAAATATAACTGTGTAATTTTTGCAAGGGATCATCCCTTTTTATGGTAAAACATTGCTTTTATTAATGCATGTTTGCTCCCTGACTTCTCTGGGAACAGGTTTGAGGCATCACCTCCTAATAATGACAAAAATTAGGTGCCTTGGGATGCTGTATTAGCTTTGATTCCTTGGGTCAACTGGTGTGAACCTCACACCTCCAGGAAGAACCCTGAGGAAATTTGTCCTCCCAGGGAGCAGAATCACTCTGTCTGCACTTAGATATCACTTCCCTAGACATGCATGAGGTGATGAATGGGAATAAAACCAAATCTTCTCCACTGAGGGGATGGTTTGAATACTGAAACTGTGATATATACACACTTAGACATCCCGTGAGTCTGCAATCCCATCTCCAGTTAAAATCACTCCCATCTAAAGCTCTGCAAGACCAATTCCAGCCTGAGCAAAATTTACACTACCCTGATTTTTTGACTCATTAAAAAGTAAGCCCAACACAACTTTACATACAGAAGAGTTTGCAGAAGTAAATCACTGAAGTTCTGCCCGCTGCTAAAAACCATGGATCCATTTCACCAGCTCAATCCCATGTTGAAATAGGTTTTCACTGCAGTTTGTAGCATGATGGACAAAGTGATGAAGGCCCATAAAGCAGATGCTTGAGACTCAGGACACAAATATCAGAGAGAAGATGTTCCATTTTTATTTAAGTGCAGCTGTGTATGGCTAACAGGGGGAAGGTAGTGAGTGCAATGTAATGAATGATATGGCAAATGCACTGCAGTGCAAATAAACCATTAGGAGTTACACTTCATTTTCATCAGGCACTCAGCTCATATTCCCCTGCACTTTGGAGAGACCCAACAAATAAAAGCATGGCAGAGTGCTTTGCATGCAGTTCAGGCAGTGCTCAGCACACAGCTCAGCCCCCGTGGATTTTTATGGGAAGTGAATAAGCAGCCTGAAAACCACAGGATATTTATATTGATTGTCACTTGGAAGGGAGAATTTAAAAGTTGTTGCTCACTAGGAAGAGCTGTGGCAGTGGGGGTGATGGCTGAAGCAGGGAGCTCCCACACTGTTAAAGTGCTTTTGGGGGACCAGGGATCATTGCTACAGCCCAGCCAAGGATCAGTGGATGATGGAAAGTTAGCAGCTCCCCAGTTTGTAGGGCAGAAACCTCCCAGCACCAATTATTTGGGTCACCATTAGGTAATGAAAAGTTTCCACAAGAAAGGGAAAAAAACCTCCAATACCTCATTGACTTTGCAGACTGAAGCATTACAAGGGCTCATGGATCCCATGGGGATCTGTACCCTCACACACCATGGGTTGTGGGAAGAATATCAGAATAAATCCCTTGAGACTCCATTTTCTTCATGGTGGAAAAGCCCATTTTTTATTCACATAACTCCTTTTTATACCATTTTACAGACCTCATGTGGCGCCCCAATTGATTAGCAGCTTTCTTGCCAATTATTTTATTGGTTAGTAAAATGTATTTTTCTTGTCCATCAAATCTCTCTACTCTTCAATTGTTTACATATTTTCTTCCCTGGTTGTCATGAGATAGATTTAATGTTTACACAGGTAAGTTGTTTTTCACCCAGGAATGGATTGTTATGTTAACACCAGGACTGCTTTCACATGGGAACTTGCAAAGTGCTACCCTGACAAGGCCAGCCACTGATTTAGGAGAGCAGGCTTGATTTTATGAGGCCTTTTTGATAATTTTTCTACCTTACTGCCCTTTTGGATGATGTCCTACCCCACAGCCCTTGAGGCCTTTCCTGTCCTTCCTGCTCCAAAGGGCTCTGTCACTGCAGACTACTCTGAAAAGTGAATTTATGCTGCTCTTCCAGACACCTTCTCCTTGGAAATGTCCCTGTCCATGGCAGGAGGCTGGAACTGGACAATCTTAATTAATCCAGCCCAAGCCATCCCATCACTCTGTGATTCTTTGGTGACACCACCACATCTCACACCCACTGAGGTGCACTCAAATGGGGGAAAAAAGGAAAATCCTTGGGGGCAATTACACAGGAGGTAAACAATAGTTTTGTTTTGGGTACAAAACTTCATTTTGCACAACCAAGTCCTGCTCTAAGCAACTGTGCCCCAGTAATTCCCCCAGTCTGGTGTACATCCTCAAGGAATCCCAGGTAGCAGCAGTAGAGATTCCATTTGTGGCTGTGGGACTCATTCCACGCACTTGATTAATTGTACCTTCAGCAGCCACAGCCTTTGGTCTGATCTGGGCTGGAATGAGAGATTGAGAGAGCAGGAGATGCAAAATAGGCTCCATTCACCATCAGCAGACAATGCCTTCCCAGCCAGGTTCATGCAGCTGTAACATGATATTTACATTTAACACATTTAAATATCTATTGTTAACACATTGCTCGGGAGCCAAGAACCACCAGGAGCCTCAGAGTCAGTGTTGAGCCTGATGCTGGCCCTTGGTGCAGTGGGTGGGAGGTGTTTGTAAACCATGAGTTAATCAAGAGATCACAGGGAACAACTGCTCATTTTGCCTCCACTGGAAAGCTGGGCTGTGGGAAAGAGATCAGATAAATACATTTTCCTGTCATTGTCACATATCTGTGTGTACTGCAAACATATAATGCATTATATACATTATATGCAATATACATATGATATGCAATCTGCACCCACTGGATAGATATATAGATAAATGTATAGATAATTATATCTGCATCTATTTATTTCCATTCCTTCAGGCAACAGCTGCCCCTGCCCCTCACTGTGGCTGGCATTATCTCAATTAGCACATGATACATTTTGCTTTGGTAGGATCCAGAGTGAGCACAGGTGATTTGGAGCCCCCTCAATGCTGGCACCCCTCACTGAACCTGTGGGCTGGAACCTCGTGGATTTATTTAAGGCAAGGGCAGGTGCTCTGTTGGCCACCTAAGGAAGAGCAGCACTGGGCTGTGTCTGACCTGGGGAGCACTTGGGTGCAAGGTAGGCAGGAGTTTTGTGAATTTTTTTATGTGCTATAATTATTAGAGAGTGGGAAATTGAGTCTCTGGTAGATCCAGCCTTGTTGGAGAGTGAAGATTTGAATAATGCTTAAAATCCAAACATTGGAGGAGGCAGGCAGTAGTGGAGGTGATGTTGTGTTTTGCTGATTTTCTGCTGTGACTGCAAAAGGCTGATGGAAGAGGCTGGACCAGACAGCTCCACACATTTCCTCTCTTCTTTCTAAAGCCAAAGCTACCAAGGGATAAATTCTGATTAATCAAGTATTTCACCTTTCACTGTGGCCCACAGTTTTAATCTTAAATTCCGGGAACAGGGAAGATGTGCAGGAATTAGATGTCCAAGGAGAAGTCAAGAATGATTTCTTCTCCCAGGGCAGTGAAAAGAACTAATCAGTTGATCAAAGCAAAGGGCCTCCAGCAAATCAAAGACCCAAGAACTGGAACCAGTGAATTTCGATCAACTCTCAATGGAAAAACAAAGGTGTTCCCTTCTTGGTCAATCAGGTGTCCAGAGCTCAAACTACTTAACTCTCTTGATCTAAAGTGCTTTCTGTCTTACTTCACTGTCCCCTTAAAGACTTCTGCTTTCTCTACTTGTGATCCCACCAATTTTCCATAATTTATTTACAAAAGTCAGGTTTTTCCAAACCTGGGGGTCAATAGCACCCTCCAGGAGTGAAGAAGTGCTGCTGCTTTAATCAGTGTTGATGTTTGCCTGCCAATATTGCTGCAGGGATGGGAGTGGCTTCAGGCTCTTCAGCCTCTTAATAAAACTTGATAAGAAGTAAATCAGAGAAACAAATTTGGTCTTGTAACAGCTTTATGGACATTTGTGTTTTGTGCTGTTTAACGCTTGCAAAAAGCCCCTTTTGTAATTTAGTCCACGCTGTTGTTTTCAGCTGATAAAACCACAACAGAGCCCTTTTATCACAGTAGGAAACTTCCCTTTCCCCTCAGATTTGGAGCAATAAC
Source organism: Fringilla coelebs (assembly GCF_963513975.1). Classification (NCBI taxonomy): domain Eukaryota; kingdom Metazoa; phylum Chordata; class Aves; order Passeriformes; family Fringillidae; genus Fringilla; species Fringilla coelebs. The sequence continues at coordinate 20,250,981 of NC_140039.1, forward strand.
AATTCTGGGGGTAATAATTATTCCAGATGCACTGTACCATGTAAATGAATCCGTTGCTTTGCTGGTGCTGATGGAGTGTGCTCAGAATGAGCAAATTAATTAGGCAAACTGCGAAATCAAATAAATCTCACAGCAGTGACCTCTGTGTCACCGAACAAAGGAAGACATTAGGTTGACGTGTAGCTGCTTTTGTGGAAGTAAAACCAGAACTTAAGAGCTAAATGTTCTCATTACTCTGCCTTCAAAGAGGTCTTGAGGCTGGCAGGGAGGGAGGGATATTTGGTGTCCATTTAACTTTTTGGCTGGCTTTGTGCAAATAGCAAATGCCCCGTCCCAGGATGTTTCCTGGGAAGCTGCACCAGGTATAAAAATCAAACCTTGCAGATATCTTCAGCACTGGGCAATATCTGTGCCCCACACGAGCTCACAGCACCCTGCAGCTCGTTTGGCTTTGGGAGCACTTGGATTCTCAGCTGCTGACCCTGGAAGTACCCTTCAGGCTTTATCTCACCCTCTGCAGGGTGTGAGGGGTTTCCAGAAGCTCTGAGGAGCATTCATGACCTCAAATGACAGCAGTACCCTCTTCTCCTCCCTCTCTATAACCTGAAAAACAAAAGCTGATATTTGCAGCTCCTTTCAGGGCACAGAAAGGAAATTGGAGTGGAGCATCAGGCTCCTACAGCAGCGCAGGCTCTGCAGGGTTGCAGATGTTATCAGCCTCGGTGTTATCAATATATGCTGATGGGACAGGAATTTAGTGATGTTTTGCAAGGAAATGATTGCAGATAACTCAATCCTGTGAGGGTTTATGCTGTCATCTATCACGGAGGTACTGCGAGGTGAAAAAGTGTTTTTCACCCAAGGGAAAAAAGAATGCAGTTTTTACTGTGTTTATTTGGAAAAGGTCAGAGTGATGTGGAGGAAAGTTCACAAGGATGTTCCAAATGTGATGTTTAGCAGTCAGCAGGTGTGTGTGATTTACTGCTGGGGGTGTATGGAAGGGGTTCAGGGGCTTCTGTGTGGTGCACTGAGAGGAGAAGAGCCACTCAGTGGGAAATTTGTCTTGGGAAAGGAGGTTTTATGGGATTCAGTGCCACTGATCCCCCAGCCAGCAATGCCCATCGGAGCCTATTGCCTTCTAGTGCTTCAGTCTGCAAAGTCAATGAGGTATTGGAGGTTTTTTTCCCTTTCATGTGGAAACTTTCCATGTCCTAATAGTGACCAAATCATTGGTGCTGGGAGGTTTCTGCCCCACAAATTGAGGAGCTAATTCTCCATCATCCACTGATCCTTGGCTGGGCTGCAGCAATGCTCCCTGATCCCCCAAAAGCACTTTGACATGTCTGACTCCCACCAGCTTCAGTGGAGAACAGGATCACGGGTAGGAATTCATCCCCTAAATTTTGGGATGACCAAAGCTCTCAGGAATGTTTCCTTCAGCTCTGGAGGTGCTGGTTCTGGGGGGTGGCACCATCAGGAGTCACTGCAGTGTCACCCATGTGTGGGTGATGCTGCCAGGTACAGGAGGGACCTGCACTGGGTAGGAACTGCAGGATCCTGTCCAGAGCACTCAGGGATAATTCCTTTGATCAGGAACTATCACAAGCTCAGGTCCCCCTGGGCTGGTATCTGCAGTATGGATGGTGAATGTATCTGTCAGTTAATACAGGGGTTTTTCTGAGGTGAGATGTGAAATCTCTACATCTGTGCATCCCTAAGCCAGCAGGAAAGTATTTCCTAAAGGTAGCCAGTAAGATTCATATATTTTCATATATTCCTATATTAATTCATGTGTTTTCATATATGAGTTCATAGATTCATATATGGGTCCATATATTTTTTTGTCATTAGGAGGGAATGTTTTTTGGATATTTTCATTTTACAACAGGTGATTAACACTGGCAGTGCCCAAGGCCAGGTTGGACACTGGGGCCTGGAGCAGCCTGGGGCAGTGGAAGGTGTCCCTGCCATGGCAGGGGTGGCACTGGATGGGCTTTAATGTCCCTCCAGCCCAAACCATTCTGGGATTAGGAGTAAGATTTTAAATATTATAAAATTTTGGGGTCTTTCCACAGTGAAGCCCCAGTAGCCTGCTTTGTCCCAAACTGCACCAGGGTGATCCAGGGCAGGATTTGGATGAATAGAGACCAAAAGTGAAGCCAGCAGGTGGGCAGTGCCTCATTCTTTGTCCCATTAGGTTTGGAAGATGGAAACTTTAAGTTCTGGCTGTTCTGCCATTAAAGAACAATATTCCTTTCTAAGGAACCTGGTGGTGATGATTTTCCATCAGAGACTCCTTTGCACCGTGGTTTCCCTAGAAAACAAAAAACCGAGGTTGTTGTGGAGCTTTATTTAATCCTCCTGCAGAGGTATCTCTGCTGTGGCTGCAGAGTGGGGTCAGTTATGCTGAGAATGGGACAAATATCCAATATTTGTTTGTTAAAGCCAATTTGTAGTTGTTTCCTACAGCTCTTCACTTTCATCCTTTAATTCCTGTTTCAAACCACTTCCCCAATTTTTGGTTTCAAATCTACCCACAAGGCTCTTCACAAGAATACAGCCTTGGGATTTTTCCTTCAGATAAATCTTGTGAGAGGACTTTATTGCAGCTAATAAATTGTATTTCAGTAAGGTACATTTGATCCAACTCTTTTAATCATGCTGATGTAACTTCATGGAACAATTCCTGACAGATCAGCATCACTGGAAGGAAAGCCAGGCTGGAAGGGTTCATCTGAAATGTATCTGATGGGAGCAGAGTGGAATAAACTGGTTGGAAACTTGCACAGAAAATTCATGTGGAAAATATGTGGGGAAATCCCTCAAAAAGAATTCAGCCAATTATTTTATTTCAGTTATACTGAAACTGGTATTATTTTGAGTGTTATTTTGATAAATCTTAGTCTACCTAAGTTTGAGTTATGTAATCTTTTACATACTAATACATTATCCAAACCAATATTTTAACATAAATTAATTACAATAAATCACAAGGAAAAAAACTTATGCTAAGGATATATTTTGACAGTGCTAAACCACATTAGGAATTTGTGCAATTCTTGTTTGAAAACCTTCTTTAAAATTCTCTTCTGCCACTGCTGCTAAGCTGAGTTTCAACTAAAAATTCCTCAAAAACCTGTGAATCAATTGCAATTTTACTATTTCCTATTCAGAATGAAAATATTTTCGAATACCACTCTCAGATTAGATAAATATACTATTGTTTACAGTTATGATAACCTTAAGATCCTGAAAACGCCTTTATAAAAGCTAATTACATGCTTTTATTTGCTGCTAGTAAAAACAGGAGAATAACAGCCCAGCTCATTTAATCCCTACTGTGATTTCCTCTGGGCTAATTAAAGTGTACTCAACTGGTGTCTCAATGCACAGCTCCAGGCAAGCAAAATGCTTAAAGGGACCAGGGCTGCCCTGCTCCACAGGGCTGGGGGTGAAGTGGTGCACTTGAGGTGACAAATGTCCCCAGGAATTGTCCTGGAGAGGCTGTGCTGGCCCATTCTGTACTCACATTGGAGAGTCTCACTTTGGGATGGGATGGACTGGAACAGAGGAGCTGGGGCTGCCCCTGGATCCCTGGAAGTGCCCAAGGACAGGGCTTGGAGCAGCCTGGGACAGTGGGAGGTGTCCCTGCCCATGGATGGGTGTGGGACTGGATTGATGCCTCAGGTTTTGGCTTTTCATGTGTCAGATTCTGTGCTGCTTTAGTGTGCAGTGCTGAGCTTTGCATCAAGGGATGCTGAGCTCTGTGCACAGAGCAGGGAGACAAAACAATTCCTGCTCCAGCTGGGTACCAAGGACAAATGACCCAAATCTCAGCCAGGAGCACAAACCCCGTGGGCTGGAGAGAGAAAAACAAGCAGGGTGGGACTGCAGGGGCTGAAGCTGGGATGGGACAATGAACTGCAAGGTGCAAATGGAGCAGAGCTGATCCCAGGGAGAGACCCCGTGCCCGGCCGGGCATTTTGGGGCCATTTTGGGTCATCTTGGGTGCAGCCCTGGCTGGGCTCTGGTGCTGCCCCAGGTGGATCCATGGAGGAGATCCTTTGGATAAATCCCTGCTTTATTCTGGGACTCTGCCCAGCCCCTGCTCCAGGACAGCCTGCACCGGGCATCAGATGAGCTTTAAGGTCCCTTCCATCCCAAACCATTCTCTCACTCTTGGCTGCCCATCTTGCACTGACAGAACAGGTCCTGTGCTGTCCCTAAAAGAGCCTTAAAAACACCTGTATTCCAAGGTCCAAGTAGGTTTTACACCCAAATACATTTTGGGTGAAATGGAGGTGCCACTGAGGTCAAAAATCGCTCTTTTATTCAAAGCTTCCCGGTCTGTGCCTGGGTGCAAGCAGATTTTCATGGCTAGAGGAAGGCTGTGGAACGCGTGGCTAATGCTCTGTGTGCTGATGAAAGGATGAGCTCTTAAGAAAAGCTTTTTCTTTCCGAGCAGCTGCCTTGACTTTTCCGGCGCTGACATTTGCATTCCTAAGTGGCTCGAACGTCCCATTCTTCACCTTTAAATGCCCACTCCTGGCTGCCCCACTCCTGGCTGCTCCAGCTCGCTGATGAGTCTTCAATGCCACCATTCCACCTGTATGAATTTTTACAGCTGTTAGAGAGAGGCTAGGAAGGGAAACACCGAGCGTTCAGCCCTTCCCTATCAGATTAAACCACGGAGCTCCGAGGCAATAAATAACAGTGATTCATCCAGACGATCTAAACCTCTCCATTAAAACACTCAGTAGGGTGAGGGGACCATCACTGGTCCCCCGTGGATTTTGTTTTCTTGAAATGTTAATATTTAGCTCAGCCTGTTTTCCATCCACCCTGAGCAGCTGTGTTCTCTCCTGAGGTGGAAATGGGGATGTCTGGCTTTTTTTGGGCATTCAGCCCACAGGGGATGCCTGGAGCCATTAGCAGGAATGGGTTTGTTTGCTTTTATGGCGGGAATACTAATTGTGGCCTCACTTCTGCTGTGGCTTTTTCTTTTTCTTTAGAATTGAATCTTTCTCCTTCAGTGTGGATTTGTATTTTTCCCTCAAGATTTTTGTCCCTTCCACTAACGTTGTAGCACAGAATATGAATTCCCAAGAGAGCTTTTTTTTTTATCTCTTCCAGTTCCTTGTAATTCTATGGATTAGCTGTTTTCCCTTCTCTATCTTTAAAATGCATTCCATTATTCTTGTTAGGCCAAACAAGAATTGGAAAGACTTCTTAAAACTCTCCTTGTTTTGTTTCAGGCTATGACCTGAAATTGCTGGGGAAAGCAAATGGTCCCATTTTCTGGGTGAAGCTTTCTGTATTAATGAGATTTAACTAGTGTATACACAAGATGTGACCCAACTTTAGGTGCTTAACCTGAAACAATTCCATTTCATCATCCCCCAAAGTGTGTACAACGGCTTTATTCGAGCATTAAGTGAAAATAATTCCTCCTGTCTTCACCAGAAACCCCACTCAGTGCTCAGAATGTCACTCAAGGTCTGGCTGTGACTGACCAAGGGCAGAGTGAGGAGTCCCAGGGCTGTGGGGAGAAGTGAAATCCCTCCTGGAAGGGCCCTTTTCCCTAAAACCCTGATTGTGGAGGGTTGTGCCTGTTATTTCTCACGTTGAATATAAAAATCCATATCCTCTGGAGCTGACAGAGCTTGATTAAACATCAGGAGTTGTATCAGAGCTGGCCTCAGAGCTGACCTGGTTTGTGTTTTACAAGTTTGTACTTGAACAGCTCAGAATTTCTGCAGTCATTTTCCCCATCCCTGAACTCTCCAGCCCTTGAACTCTCCACGTTTAGGCAGAGAGGGGGAAATGCTGCTAACAGGGGAGATGCTCAGCCCCAGCCCCTTTCTGGGCAGTGATGGGAGTGCCCAAGGTAACCTGGCATTCCCAAAGGGGCACAGCAGGTCTGCAACAAGGAGAAGAACCATGAGATCCAGAACAAAGGAGGGCTGGGAGGGGAAAAAACCTAAAAAACCTAAAAAACCTGTCCTTGGCAGGAGTGCTGTGTCTGCTGTGCTCTCTCCAGCTTTGCAGCAGTGTTAGCTGAGTGCTGAGCTGGAGGGATGCCTTCTCAAGGACAAGTGCAATGTTCTTAGAATAGAAGGCACAGGGCTGACCCAGAAAGAGAATTGAGGGTTTAAAATCCTAGAATGTAAAATTTGCCAGGAGACTGGGCAAAAAAAGTAGTGACAACGCTGATAAGGGATTATACAGGATGAAAAAATGATCATGTTTTGGCAGAGCAGAGTAATTTTGATAGGATGTCAGGGCAGCCAAGGTACAAGTGGCTTTTGTTTTCCGGTGTTTTACTTTGGATAAAAATGTTTCACCCAAAATACTCCAGAAAAACCCACAAAAACACTTTTATGATCAATCTCTATGACTAAATACAGTTGGAGAAAGTAACTTTTTAAGGCTAACCAGGCATTCAGAGAGACACAAGGTGAAATCCACGCCCTCCTTACTCTGGTGAAGGTTTCCTGGACACAGAAAGGACAAATCTTCTCAGCATCCTCCTGAACCTGAGCTGAAATTATGCTCAACATATTTATGAGCAACTCAGCTCCTCATTTATAAAACTAAAAGCATATTCATGCATGCAACCCTCAGTTTTCATAGCAGAACTTGTGTTTTCAAAGCTGATATTAAAACTCTGTTCATATTCTCCTGGCCAAGTGAAAACACAGAAATAAAAAAAATAGGAGAACCATTCCCTTAGGTCCATATCAGCCAACTTGGTTAAGAATATTTTAGCTATAAACAAGTCACAAGAACAAAAATATCTGCAGAAATGTTGTTTGGGTTTTTTTATCCCAGGATTGACATGTTTTTAATCGCTGTGCAAGTGCTGGATGGGTCAGTGGATGGGTGTGAGTTGAACTCCTGGGTTCTTTGAGAAGGCAAACAAAGAATGATGAAGCTGTCAGCAAACCCATGTTAAATTCTGGGTGAGTTAATGGAGCTGCACTGGTTTTTACTGGGCTGTAGAAGAGGTCACAAACCCCTCCAGCTCAGGAGTGATCAAGGGCTGCGTTTGCATTTCAGCACCTGCTGCAGAGCCAAGGGGGCAGGCAGAGATTTGCACATTTTAGTGCCTCAACCTGGCTGATAAAACTCTGCTAGAGCAGGAGACCCAACCTGAGCCACCTCAGAGCCCAGGCCAGCAGCATCTCTTGGCAACTGGCATCAGTTTTTGGGGAGGTGCTCCAAAAAATACCTTCAGCTCCCAGCAAGAATTAGGAAATAAGTATGAACCCTGCAGATTATTTACATTCTAACAGAGGTTCAGAGGTGTTTAAGGCAGTAAAATACACAGCCCTTTATAAAACAGCAACTGCTGAAGGTTCTTTGCTGTCCCACAGCCCTGGTGGAGGGAAAAAAAAACCACATTAATTTGTGTAGCCATCATCAGATCTTCTCTCTGGGCCTGTTTTCCCTGATAAGGGGAAATGTTCCAGGAGTGTGGTCCCAGCCCAGGCCCTGGGATGGCTCTGCCCCTGCAGGTGATGCCTCCAGGAGTTCCCCTCCTGTGGAATGGAATCATTCCCACTTCCATTGTGCGTTTTGGGTTTTAAACAGATCCATCTTCCCCGAGAACGTGATAAACAGAGCCACTCTTGGAAGGTATTTGAAGGCATCAGGAATTATGCCTTTATTGAAACTAAATATGAATGATTTGTCCCTGCTGAACCCAGGATACAACCTGCTACAGCATTTCTAGAAGCTTATAATTATTATTATTTCCATTCCATATGGATCTTAATTGTAAATCTGCCAATGAATTTACTTTAGCATCACACTCGCCCGCCTGGATGAGTTTGGAATTTATGATTTCAATTTTATTCCCTCCACTTTTTTTTTTTTTTGGAGGAAATATTTGGTGTTCTTTAGTGAAAGAGCTCATGGTGAATTTACAGTCCTTCCTTCATCAATAAATTCAGAAAAATCAAATTATTGTTAGGCATAAAACCCCCAAATACTATATTATTAAAGTACTTTTTGAGACAAGGCATCATCTTGGTTTATGAGGAGTGGTTCAATGCTAGGCTGGTGTTAGAGCTTGTCTGAGACACTTGGAGTGATTATTTTTATTTAAAAGACTGAGAAGGGACAAGAGTAAGTACTGGTGAATATTTTTACTAGAATAACTTGACGGTGCTTGTGTTATTTTCATGTTTAAATGTGAAGTCACTCTGAAATGACCAAAATTGAGGCATTTTACATAAAATCTCATAATCTCTGTATGATAAAATGAACAGCAGGGTGGAAATCCAGGGTAGGCTCAACAATCATCCTTTGCTTTTGTTTGGAACTTGTGGTCAGTCAGATCCATCCTAAACCTCCCCAGGCTAAGCCTGTGGCTTAAAATGCAGCTGAATTTTAGGCACAGACTAAAAAGAATTTAATGGAAAACGTTTTTCAGAAAAAATAAATTCATTCATTTAATCATGATGGGAACCACCGTGGTGGGGAATCCACTTCCTAAACAACTCCACAAAAGCTCAGTGGGCTTAGAATTGTCAATAATCAAGAAGAAAACCAAATTTGAGGTTAAAAAATAATTTTAAAATTGTTTGGCAAACAAAGGAATGATTTGTTAATTTGAGCCCTTCTGAATTTCCATCTATACAGGAAACTCTGCAAAAGACTCGAGTCCAATATCAATCCTAAGGAGATTAAATACTTAAGCATTATACTGTCCTCTAAATTAAGGAAGTTGTATAAGCTTAATTTCCAGAGGATTCTAAATGTGATTAAACAGGATATGCCATGATTAAATATCTTGCTGCTATCCATTTCTGGGTGGATTAACTCTGTTAAAATGAACTCTTCCACAATATTTGTTTCAGGAAACTCCCTGGGTGATTTGTGTGTGTTTTAGAAGCTTGCCTGTGTTTTGGTGGTTTTGCATAGAAAATGAGGAGTCTATAAGCACAGATACTGCAGGAATTTCCTGGAAGCTCAGGAGTTCTCCCCAGATTTGTGTTCCAGCCCTCTGGAAACTGCATTAGGTCAAGGGGGAAGCTGAAGTTCCATCTTTTGAGGTTGTTAGCGGTGGATTTTGCACGACTCACCCAATACCTGTTCAGGAAAAAACCTTCCAAAAACCTCACCCATTTCTCCCAGCTCTCACAGAACTGATTTCATTTCTTCGTGTCTTGCTCTGAAAGCTCTAAATGGGTAAAACAATATTTTTGTAATAATTAAGAGGTAATTTCACCTTGCACCCAGGGCCAAAACATTTCTTGGTGATTTCTTTGAGTATTTCCCTGCACTTTACAAAGGTATTGGACCTTAATTTACTCTGGGAACTGGTAAATATTGAAATGTTAATTTCATGTAATTTATTGTCAGGAGATTGTGAGGGATTAACTGAGGTCTCCAGTTCCTAATACTCCTTAAAGTGCATTTCATAGAAATTTTCACAGGCCACAAGGAAGATTTCAGGAGCACTGCATCCTTTCAGAGCTGCAAGAGATTGTAGAGTGGAAAAAAATCCCCTTTAAATAAGATTTTAAATAATATTTTTAGTTTTTAACTGTTACCCAAAAGAGGCACAAGGAGTCCAGCCCTTGTGAGATTGCTTCCAACTGGTTTTTAAACTTCCCACTCCAGTCTTGCAGGCTGATCTGAGCCTTAAACTTCACATCTGTGAACTCTTTCTTCAGCTGCAGTTTTTCCCCCTGGCAAACCTCCCTTTTTGTTCCTCTCACATCAGATCTGGGATTTTCTGGATGTAAAAGGGAGGTGAAAGTTCCTTCACCTGCCGCTGGCAGCAGCTAGGAGGAGCATTTGCAGGAGGATGGAGGCAAACCTGGCATAAACCACACACAGACTTTAAAAATCCCCCTCAAATCTGCATTTTGAGAGGGAGCAGCATCCTCTCCGAGGATGGAGGATCAAACTCACGTCTCATTTACCACAAAAATTCAGGAAGTCTCCTGCTGTGCATCGATAAGGGATGGTGCTGGCTTTTTTTCTACCTATCCTGTCCCACTGCTCTGAGTCTGAGACTTGCAGGAACCAAGGAACCATTTACCAGTTTCTTTAACCTGCAAATATATTAATGCCTGCCATTTTTATACCCTCATTATCCATTTATTGCGAGGTGAACCACTCCGAGTTCATTAGGATAAGCTGTCTAAACTATTTCTGAGCTTCTGCTGATGCTTTAATGGCTTTTGTTGAGTTCATCCATTATCCTTTGTGCTTTATAAACATCAGTTGCCTCTGTGAAACTCTCTCCTGCTCTCTCTCCCCCTGCCCTGATGTCTCTGTGTGTGTATTTGGCTGATTTGCCAGCTCTCCTTTCAGCTGGCCTAATGGCTAAATCAGACACAGAACCAAGGGGTGGAAGCCACAGTTTTGTTCTTCCATTTAAAGCCAGTTCAAGTCAAATAAACATCAAATCTACCTGACTGCATCTGCTTGTCAAGTAGGTGAATGTCTAAAATCCAGCATGAACTGCTGAGATTCAAAATCAGCAATTTGGGCAACAGCCTTTGAAAAACCCCTTTGACACGAGGTCTGTACAACAGAACTGTGGAAAGCACAGGGAAAAAGGAAATTACCAATTGCAGAGGATGAGATTCTCTCACAGTTTGTGATGTCCTTCACTCCCCCAGCCAGCAGCAGCAGATTGCTCACAGAAATGCCATCTCAGCCGAGTGAGAGTAAATAATGCTCTCTTCTCCCAGTTCCTCACCCCAAATGCCAGGGATAGGTCAGCAGCAGCAAAGTGCCCCCAGCACCTGCTGCCAGTGGATGAAAGCTCTGTCAACAGCCGAGTTAGCACCGCTGCTGATCTGATTTGGGGTGAGGCACCAGCCCTAGCCCCGAGCTGCAGGACCCAGTTTAATGTCACCGCTCCGGCTCAGTCCGCTGCTGCAAGTTCCTCAGTACAGTACAGAACAAGCCCTGCAGAAAGGCAGTGGCAGCAGCAATCTGTCAGCTATTTACTGAGCCTTTCCCTAATTCCCTCCCTCGCTGCTGTCCCTGGCATCTGTCTGTGGAATATGGATTTGGGCTCTGCTATACCCACTTACAGCTCTTCCCTCCTTTTCTGTCCTATAGAAAGAGATTTCCTCATCTCCCTGGCTTCCTTTGCATGCTGAGCACCCCCTGATCTCTAAAAGAAATATTGAGATCAAGCTGGGGGAAAAAAAAAATCACTAAACTGTGTTTATTTCTGTTTCTGTGTACAAAAAGCTGCTTTTCTGAGCTGGCTTTGCAGACTTGGATGTGCAATCTGGCTCACCTGAGCACCTCATTGCTTGCATCTTCTATGGCAGAATCAGGAAGCACATCCTCAAAATGGACATTTCATGGTGATTCAATTGAAGTTAGGAGCTGAAAGTGTTGTTTTTATGTGGAATATGCAGAGCCCTAAATAACCAAAAGGGAGATGGGGCTGATCTGAGTAAACATGATTTTTCAGCCCTTACCTAAGACAGCTGTCAAATGGCAAAAGGATCTATTGGCAATATGGCCACTGTTGAGTTAGCTACAATATTCCTCTCTCCCTATAATTTTCCTTTTCACCTGCCAAACCTACCCATTTATATGCTTATATCCTGTTATTATATAAAATCCGGATGACAAATCGCGTGTCTGCAGCCCTCTTTGTTCCCATTCTCCAGCCCAGTGAACATTCCTGGTGTACATCAGTTTTATGTGAATGCAGGATGTTTGGGGTTTGTGAAAAATGTTGCTCTGCATGATTCATTTTACTGCAGCTAATGCCAGGGAGAAGAAAAAAAAAAATACACACAACACCTCTATTGAAAATAATGGCCTGCTTCTTGGACTTTGCACATATATTTCTTTTGTCTGCTTATTCTTTTGTTTAAGCCACTATCCAGGTGGAATAATCAGGTCTCTGCAAGCAGGAACCCATCAGCTTTGGCATTACAGATCATGGCTCCAAGCATCTGTCACTGGTGTCAGCCCAGGGGCTGCTTTATTTTCAGGTTTGCAAAGCTGTGCCCATCCAGGGGCTGCTTTGGAGTGCAGAGAGGGCACAGATGTTGGAACCCTGCTTGATGAGAATGTCAGACTTTCTGTGCTGCCCCCAGGAGAACACTGCATTGACCTGAAGCCATGGAGAAGCTTCCAGAATGGAATGGCAGAACTGGGATTGTGGGTGTGGAGTTTGAATAGAAGTGTGTAACATCACAGGGTGGGAAACTCAGAGTTTAAGGGTTTAGAATACAGTAATATATATATAAAGAAAGATGGAGATTTTAGGGTGGAGGCTGCTCCTTCTTCACCTTCTTTTTCTCCTTCTTCACCTTCTTTTTCTCCTTCTTCTCTTCCTTCTTCACTTTCTTCTCCTTCTTCTTCACCTCCTTCTACTCCTTCACCTCCTTCTCCATGGGTTTGGGTGGTTTTGTGTAATTGGATAAAAAGTCCACATTGTGGTACATGGGTGGTTGGTCATTGGGTTAAAAGTGAAAGTAATTTAGGTGTCATTTCTTAATTGGACAGTTGATCCTTAAAAGGCATTGGAGACAGAGAGATGGGGCTCCATTTTTAGTTTGTCAGAGTGAAGTGCAGTAGAACACACAGTTTGTGAGACTGTAACAAAGAACTAATAAGCATCTGAGTCCCAACAAGAAATTCCATCTCACACATTTAATCCCCACCCTGGAAGGAAAAAGCAGCAAAGGATCAGCATGCAGGGTGGGCTCTGAGGAGGAGACAGAGCAAGGTCCTTGCATCTCATCCCCTCTCAGTGCCAGGGAGGTGCTGGTGCCCTCAGCCTGAGCTCAGGCACAGCAGGAGCTGTAAAAAAGCAGAGATGAAACCTTGGTTCCCCTCGCATCAGGCGTAAAACTCTCATCGACTCCAGCGGGGCCAGGATTTTATTCCTGATATGAATTTTCTCTGTCAGACAATTTAAAGATGCTTTTACGAGGAAAGGAATCTCGCCATCTAAAATAGCATGTTTGCAATTCTGGAAATGTCTGACATATGTTTTAAGAGTGTGTCATATTTCCTAGCAGGAGACTTTACAATCCCATCGCTTTGTTGGGAGATACCTGCACAGGGGCTGTGATAAAGCAGCTGAGATGTTCTGTGATGCTGCTGGAGGTCATTTTAAAGTTACAGCTTTTTTATTTTTTTTTTTAACCAACTTCCTAAACCTCACTGTGGTGGTAAGGTAACAAAAGAACCCCAAAAAAACCCAACAGCAACAAAAAAAATTGTTGGTGTTTTACTTTGGGCATCTTTCAGTCCGAGTTGGTGCTGAGAGAAGCTGTACTTGGCTTTTTCATTTTCATAGAGTTCCAAAATTGTTTGGGTTGGAAATGGAGTGAAAGATCTTGTTCTACCCCTTTGCCATGGGCAGAGACACCTTCCACTGTCCCAGGCTGCTCCAAGCCCGGTCCAGCCTGGCCTTGGACACTTCCAGGGATCCAGGGGCACACACAGCTTCTCTGGGAATCCTTGCCAGGACCTCACCTCCCTCCCAGGGAACAATTCCTTCCCAATATCCCATCTAAACCTACTTGCATTCAGTTTGAAGTCATTTTCCCCTGTCCTGTCACTACAACGCCTGCTGATTTTTGTGAATTTCTTTATTTTACTTTAAGACTTCAATAACACACCAAAGACCTGATCCAAAATCCTTTCAAAGCAGTACACGGATTTCCCTTTGCTTTTAGAGGAGCCTGAATCATTAACATGAAGAATAAAATTCTTTTTTTATTTTTGTTTGCAAAGTACCACAAACGTTCACATGCTCCTACATCTTTGTCTGTAATTGAAAAGAACCCACTTTACATCAGCTTTGTCTCTTTGCTGAAGTTCCTCTGTCGTGTTCCAAGTGTGCAGTTATCAGCAGAATCCCATGCAGGATTTGGTGGGAACACAGTGCCTATCTCGTGTCACTGCTCTCAGTGAGTTTAGCACAAAATATAACCCTATTAAAATTACAATGCATTTATCACCTCGCTCAGTTCAAAGAACTCACGAGCTGCAAAGAATTTAATTAAAACATGATGATTTAATAGGCAGGCTCCATCTATTGTTTACTCAGGAGGTTGAGATTCTGTTTAAAATTAGGTCCCAAATTTAATTTAGGCTTCCACCAACCTTGTCATAGAAATGAGACTCCTGGAGAAGCTGCAGACAGTGAGAGCATTTCACAGACTGGTTTGGAAACTTGAAGATGATGGGGGTCTGTGTTTCTTTCCTTTGAGGATCTTGAGGAAAAAAGAAGGCTCTGAGGAGCAAAGTGCTTTCTTTATAGGATTATGGAATGGTTTATGCAGGAAGGGAACTTAAATCTCATTTCATTTCCTCCCTGCCGCTTTCCACTCACCCAAGTTTCTCCAAGCCCCATCCAACCCATCCCTCTTGCACCCAAGGATATTTTCTCACCTGCTCATCCTCACCAGGTTGGTATAACCCTGTCCACAGTCCCATTTCCCTAATTTCATTTCTCAGTCATGCAAGGCAGCCAGGCCTGTAGGATGGCACAGGGTTTGGGGGCAGCACGTTTCACACTCTCCTCTTCCCAAGGCAAATCTGTCTTGATCCAGATGGATCTTGGTGTGACTCAAGCAAGATCTTGTACAAGATTTCTATAAAGAGAGAAAAAAAGTACAAATCCCGCCACAAAATGCATGATTCGATGTATATATAAGAAAAGGCACGGTGCCAGATTCTCAGTTTCTGTCACAGTTTTAATGAAAAGTGATTTCAGCATTTGAAAAACCTCAAAAGCTGTCCCAGCCAAATGCCATGTTTCTATATATTCTGAGCTATACATCTGAAATTGAGTAGGATAGTCCTTGCACCAATTGATAAAAGCAGCATTTAATAACTCCTCACCACGAAATTAATTCTTATTTATTATAGCCACAGCTACACAACGGAACATTTTAGGGAAATTTCCTCTTTGTAGCAAAATGATCCATGGGAAAAAGATCTTAATTCAGTTTCTTTGCACATACCTATCGTGTACTCCCTGCTAATGCACTGCAGTCCTAATTCAGTGGATCCAGCAATCTGCTTGGGTAGTCAGGCCGTGTGTTTTCTCATCAGAGAGCCCAGCTCTACCAGCCACACCTTGACTCTGAGCAGAAAATTGGAGCTGCAGTGCCTGCTGTGTTTTGCATATCAGTAACCCAGATTATTCAGACTCCCAGCTCTGCAGCCACCCGTGCCCATCTGGCTCTGGGAAACTGAGGGTTCTGCTCTGGCACCCCCAGGCTGGGGGTGCTGCTGGGGGCTGGTGCTGTGGAGGTGCCCACCTTTGGGGCTATCTTTGGGGTAAAACACTCTTTTCTCATGTTCAAAAAGCACCACTCCTGTTTTTATCCATGAGCTTTGCTGGTGACTCCAGAGCCACCAAGTATCTGCTCCTGAGCACCACACTCTGCCCAGGTGCTTTCCACACCCCCAGATCTCAAATTTCCCATCACCAGCGGGTTTACCACTGGCTGTAGAGTTGAATTGTGATTTTAGCAGAGGTCCTGCTGCCTCAGCCTTGCTGGGCCCAGCTCTGCTGAGAACTGCAGCCTGTTCCTGCTGAGCAGAGCCATAAATTATTGACACTGCCTTCATATAGCAACTTATTGACTACAGCATTGTAAAGTACCCTATTAATGTTTTAAGCATTTCACTTTATTTTAATACAAGTAAATTATTTAGGAAACGTTAAAATGCTTTATGCTTTGACTAATGAGAGTGAAAAGTGTACACAGCATCTTATTTTAATTGGATGTTTACCCTATCCTGTAGAAATCAGGCATTTATTATTTCATCCTTAATTAACTGTGCGTGCAATCCCTGATGGATACACGTTCAGTTTCTTCCACATGATCGAGTAATTAAGAGGCATAAATGTGCAGATTATTTTTATTGGGAAATATGAAATAACTCTGGTTTTCAGCTTCCTTGGTTGCCCTGTAAAGAAGCAGTTACTCCACACAGGGACGCGTTGGTTGCCTAAATTAATGCAAGCGCAGTACATGAAATTTGGGATAATGTAAATTGATTTGAGAGGTGCAGAACCCAGCCAGCCTGAAATGAGGGATGTCTTTGCGCCTCTCTTTTATCTTTGTTAGCACAGCAGTCTGCAAGATCATTTCTGTTGTGTCATAGTGCATTAGAGTAATTTTTTAGGAATATTGCAGAGTGGTGTGTGGAAGGAACAGTTCATGGTGTTTCTAAATTCTCCTGATTGCCTTTTGGATGAGGATGTGGAGCATCCACTTTTGTTCTAAACTGTGTCCTTGCATGACAAACAGGGCATTCAGAGGTGGGATAAAAGGCCTAGCTGTACACTCAATTTTGTTTTATCCCCCACTGTTGCCCTGATTTTTTAAGTTTTCCTAAGCCTTCTGATGTTTACATTCTCGTAATGTACTTTCTCACACACTTTCTGTAAATAACTCATTGTTTTGCATTCTTTTATTGAATAAGAAAAATTTAATGGACTGTTAGTTTCTCCAGCGTCATTGGAGAGGTGACACTGTCACCCCCCAGTCCACTGTCACTTTTAGAAATCTATAAGTGTTGGAGTCAAAAATTAAAAGTGCTCTTTTGGCCCTGGAAGAGCTGTGTGTGCCCGTCGTGTTATTTCGTGCCCTATAGCGACACCCCACCTCGCCACTGGAGGTTTTCTTTAGAGAAATCTGACTTAAATTTGTGAAAAAACAGCAGAATCACTAAAAAAATTACCCCCTCCCCTACTCTGAGGACGAGGCAGCCCGTGGCTTGAGGCAAGACTCACTTTTAGCTCGATTTTGTATTTATTTCTCTTCCCCCCGTTTCTATTTTGTGTCGTGGCTCTGAGAATTCCCGATGAGCAGAGATTTAAGCTGATGCCTGATCCTGAGCCAGTTTGGGAGTGCTGGGAGTGTTTGAGGCCAGGCCCTTGACAGACAAGCCCTGTAATGTGCTGTAATGTTGTACCACAGCAAAGGAGCCTTGGCTGATGACTCCAGGAAAAACAGAGCTATGAAAGAGCAGGCAGCAGATTCCTCCTTATGTATATTTGATCAGCCAGCTGCCGGGGCTGAGCTTTCTTACAGTGGTCATGTTTTCTTCTAAAATAAAGCACTGCAGCTGCAGCAGGGGCTGATCAGCAAGGGGAAAGGGGAAAGGAAAGGGGAAAGGAAAGGGGAAAGGAAAGGGGAAAGGAAAGGGGAAAGGAAAGGGGAAAGGAAAGGGGAAAGGAAAGGGGAAAGGAAAGGGGAAAGGAAAGGGGAAAGGAAAGGGGAAAGGAAAGGGGAAAGGAAAGGGAAAGGGAAAGGGAAAGGGAAAGGGAAAGGGAAAGGGAAAGGGAAAGAAGTAACAGGAAGGTGTCAGTGGGGCAGAACTGCTGAGAAAGCATCCATGGGTTGTAAGGATAAGGATGGCAGAAAACTTCCACAGAAAACCAGTGATGGTCCATGCAATGAGGATGGGGATGCTGTGGGTTTGTATTTGAATAGAGCTGTAATTGATTTCCATTCTGGTTTGGGCTGAAAGGGACCTTAAAGCTCATCCCAGCCTTCCCATGGCAGAGGCACCTTCCACTGCCCCAGGGTGCTCCAGCCTGGCCCTGGGCACTGCCAGGCAGCCCCAGCTGCTCTGTGCCAGAGCCTCCTCATCCTCACAGGGAACAATGCCTTCCCAGTATCCCATCTAGACCTACTCTTTCCCAGTGGGAGCCATTCCCTGTGTCCTGTCCCTCCATCCTCGTCCCCAGTCCCTCTCCAGCTCTCCTGGAGCCCCTGGAAGGTCTCTGAGCTCTCCCTGGAGCCTCCTCCTCTCCAGATGAACATTCCCAGCTCTCCCTGCCTGGCTTCAGGGCAGAGGGGCTCCTGTCTGAACATCAAATCCAGCAGGGATGAAGCAAAGTGATTTTCTCTGGTTTTCCAGCCCTCCCCATCAGATCACTCCCTGCCAGGTCCTGCTCAGATGAAGGGGAGGTCAAGGCAGTGACAGGAATCCCACAGTGCTGGGTTACAGAAATTAAAACAAATGAGTTTCCCCTGCCCTGCAATACCACAGCAATCTTCTTCTCACCATCCTTCGAAGTTATCACAGAGGCTCCATGAAACAATTACAAGAGTGCAAACAAACCCCATCACTGATGAGCCAATTCCCCTCCAGGCTCCTGATCCTTTGGGTTCCCTTTGTGGTGCAAAATTGAGGCTTGGGAGGGATTACTGATGCACCTTTTACTTGTAAGTGCAGCACTTGTCTGTCTGTAACCACTTCTGTCCCCGTGGTAGCTGAGTTTTAGAAGTTTCCCAGATATTTCCAAATATTCTACTTTTTCTTTTCTGTGGAAAAACACATTTCTCCTTATGAGCAGTTATGAAATATGCTATTAGCCCAGATAGCATTGTTGGCAATAAGGCCTCCTGCTGAGCTTTCAGCACGGGTTTGATAGGAAGAAATGCATCCCTGTGATAAAGACTAAAATAAAAAGCTACATGGAGTGTTTAGCTCAGAAAGAGAGGACAGATATTTCAGGGCTAGAGACCTGTTTATTCCAGAGGTAAAGCTGGAAAAATCCTGCACTGTGGGATAAACTTGGCTGCTCATTTCGTGCCTTTCAGCAGGAGGAAAGGGGGGATTTTGTGAGGTCTGTCTTAGGAGAGGTTGATGTAAGGATGTTTTCAATTAAATCCTAGACTGAAAGAGGGGAGATTTAGGTTGGATGTTAGGAAGGAATTGTTCTTTGGGAGGGTGGGATTCCCAGAGCAGTTTTCCCTGTTTCCCTGGCAGTGTCCAGGGCCAGGTTGGACACTGGGGCTGGAGCACCTGGGGCAGTGGGAGCTGTCCCTGCCAGGGCAGGGGATGATCTTTAGGATCCACCCCACACCTGCTGATTTTGTTTGCTTTTCAGGACTTTTGATCCCTCTCGTGCCTCTGGATTCACTGCTCCCCTGCCTCTGCACAAGTGAATCAGCCTGAAAATGCATGAACTGTGCAGGGACCCTCCCTGTGCCCTCTCCCACCCCCCTGTTTTCCTGCTGTGCAGGAGGCAGGGAGACATCAGCGTTCAGTGTCGCTCCTAACTCACTTTTACACCCTCGTAAAGCTGCTGCAGGGTGAAGAATCACAGCTCTGTTCTGCTGCATGAGCCCTTTGCAGGCAGCTCCTCCAAGCAGCATTCCATGCCATAGACACCATGGAAAAGGTGCCAAGAGGAAAACTGTTCCCTTTTCACAGAGGGAAATAAAAGCCCTGCTCAGCTGGGGTGAGCTCATCTCTCCTGTTCTGTTTTGTTGGGGTTTTTTCCCCCCCAAAAATAAAGGTCTGTTCCAGACCTGAGCTCCTTTCCTCCCAATCCACACAATGACATCCCAGGAATCTGTGCTGTCAAAACTTTTCCTGATCTCACCCAGGCAACTTCTCAAAGAGCTTTCCTGTTTGTTTTCAGAAATACTGAAGAATGGAGACATAAAGAAAAGAACATATTAGCTATTTTTATCACTTAAGTCATTTCAGTCCAAACTGACTTTTTGGAGATGAAAACCCAGCTATTGAGATACAGATAGATAAGGGAAAAAAAAAAAACAAACAAAAAACAACTATCCCCTAGCAATTCTTTATGTTCTGAGATGTCAACAGGTTTATCATCCCTGCTGGGAATGGAGGGCCCTGAAATAAGAAGGGAAAAGGGCTCCCCCAAAGAGTCACAGAATTATGGCAGAGACACTTCATCAAGATCACTGCAACTGCAGGACATGCAGGCAGAGGGGTCTCAAAAAGCCATTTATTTCATACCCCAGAGACAGGATTAACCACATCATCCCTGACCTTAGAAATCTCCACTGGTAGAGACCACAGCTTGAGAATGGAAATATTCTATTGCTTAATGGGTTTCCCTGTTAAAATATCTTTTTTTTTTCCTTTCTTTTTGTTCATCCTTCATCTTTCTCCCAGATGTTTCTGTGGCAGAGTGAGGAAGAATTTGTCTTTGAAGTCTGCCAGTGCCTTAAGTCTGTTCTTCCTTATTTACACCCCAATAAGACCAGGCTTCTACTTAGAAATGCCATTTTAGATTGATAAAATTGGTAAGATCCTCCATTGTGGATTGCATTTTTTCCTGTTTTCTCGTAGGTGCTTTTATAAATATAAAAAAAAAAAATTAAGGGGACATGCACATATATTTATAGCAACATATATACACAAAGGTTTAATTATTTATTATGGTGAAGACACCCAATTCTGTTCATTATATTGTCATTTTCAGGAGCTATTTTTTGCATCAGCCATATGGAGCTGTGAGGGATGGCTGAGCTGGCTGCCTTGTTCACAGCTTACCATGGAAGTGCTGCAGATTCTGGATATTACAGGGAAAAAAGATCCCTCTGGGTGGAGGCAGGGCAGAGCTGCTGGCTGGTGCCCTCCTGGATGCCCCTTTGGGCAGGACACAGAGGGGAGGAGAGCAGGGAGGGGGGAGACAGAGGGGAAAACCCCTGGGAAGGGCTCAGGGGGTGCTGGCAGGAGGGAGGAGGTGGGTGCAGATGTGACAGAAGCAGGTTGGGGTTTGCAGGGCCTGGGATGGGTCCTGGGGCTGGCTGGAGCCAGAAGCTGTGACACTGCTGGATGGCAAGGCAGGGATGCGGGGAACCAGCAGGACCTCACTCAGCACTCTGGGTTTTCCTTGATGCCTCAGGTTTGAGCTTTTGTGTTTTTCTGGTTCTGTGCTGATATCTCATGTTTGGCTTTTCTGTGTTTCCCATTCTGTGCTGCTTTAGTGTGTGGGTCTGGGCTCACATCAGGGGATGCTGAGCTCTGTGCACAGAGCAGGGACACAAAACAATTCCTGCTCCAGCTGGGCACCAAGGACAAATGAGCCAAATCTCAGCCCAGGAGCACAAACCCCGTGGGCTGGAGAGAGAAAAACAAGCAGGGTGGGACTGCAGGGGTTGAAGCTGGGATGGGACAATGAACTGCAAGGTGCAAATGGAGCAGAGCTGATCCCAGGGAGAGACCCCGTGCCCGGCCGTGCATTTTGGGGCCATTTTGGGTCATCTTGGGTGCAGCCCTGGCTGGGCTCTGGTGCTGCCCCAGGTGGGTCCATGGAGGAGATCCTTTGGATAAATCCCTGCTTTATTCTTTAGCTCTCTCCAGCCTCTGTTCTAGGTCACCCTTCACCAGGCATCATCCTCAGCTCTAGAACTCCTCGCTGCTCTCTGGAAAATAACCCATTCAGAATTTCTGTGCCCCTCAGCACCCTGAGCATTTATCAGGAGTCTCTCCGGAGCTGTTCCTCCCTGAACACCTGATAAATGCCACCATTATCACCTCGTGTCCCCTCCCTGTGCCCCCCACAAATCACGGTGGCTGAGCCAGCCCAGCGCCCTGGCCCTGCTCACGCCGGGGCTCCGCAGCTCAGGATGAGGGATTGGGCTGATCACGCGCAAAGAAAA
Organism: Fringilla coelebs; assembly: GCF_963513975.1. Classification (NCBI taxonomy): domain Eukaryota; kingdom Metazoa; phylum Chordata; class Aves; order Passeriformes; family Fringillidae; genus Fringilla; species Fringilla coelebs. Next base: position 20,272,385 of record NC_140039.1, read on the forward strand.
CCCTAATCCAGCATCTCCCAAATTACTGGGGGGTGATGGATGGAGCTGGGAGGGAAATGCTGCCTGGTGTGTCCTCTGAGCTGTTTGCTCCTCTCTGAGATGGCCAGCAGCAGGAGGAACATCAAAGGGACAATCCTTTGGCTTTGCAAAACAGAGCAGCAAGGAATGCTCTCAGGCAGAATTTAGGGTGTGGGGCTGTGCAGCATCCCCTTTCCCTCTCAGCTCCCAGGCAGAATTTAGGGTGGTGGGCTGTGCAGCATCCCCTTTCCCTCTCAGCTCCCAAACAGAATTTAGGGTGTGGGGCTGTGCAGCATCCCCTTTCCCTCTTGGCTCTCGGGCAGAATTTAGGGTGTGGGGCTGTGCAGCATCCCCTTTCCCTCTCAGCTGCCCTGTCCATATCAAGAGCTCTGTTCATTTGCTGTGATAAAGAAGGGGTTTTTTGCCTTTCTTTTCAAACACAGCATTTCACATAAGACTAAAGATTCTGTAACTTCTGTGATTCTGTAGCACTGTGTAAGATTTCATGGTCAAACCACAGAATCAACGGAATATCCTGAGCTGGAAGGGACCCACAGGGATCATCCCAGCAGACTCCCCAACAATCCCACCCTGTCCCCAGGAGTGTTATCCAGTGCTCTGGCAGCCTCGGGGCAGTGCCCAGCACCCTCTAGGATGAACCTTTCCCTGAAATCCAACCCAAACCTGCCCTGGCACAGCTCCAGCTGTTCCCTCTGCCCTGTCCCTGGTCACCACGGAGCAGAGATCAGTGTCAGTGCCTCCTCTTGCCCTCAGGAGAAGCTGGAACTGCAATGTATCTCCCCTCCAATCTCCTTTTCTCCAGCTGGACACTCCAAGTGCCCCCAGACCACACCACAGAGGATTTCCACCTCACCAGGTTTTCCCAGGAGGAAAGGTCACTCCCCAGCCCGCTCACCTTGCCCAACACTTTCTGGTTTAATGTGAAAAAGGTGGTTCTGGCTGCCCAGGTAGGATAAGACCAGCCCCAGCAGGATCCTCACCCACCACAGATTTGGTTCCAGGGTGAAGGTCCCTCCTTCCCTTTCTCCTTGCCCTGGGGGCTCTTGGGGGTGCCTGTGAGTGCCCCCAGGGCTGGAGCTGATGCCCAGGGTGGGACACACCAGGGGCTGCCACACCACACCTTCCCCCCAGAGCAGCCTTTGGGAACCCTGGACTGATTTTAGCACTGTCTGTGCATCCCCTTTGAAGGAGAAAACGCCTCAGAGCATGTTTTACACAGCGGGCAGAGCCGGGAGCAGACACAGCTCCAGACGAAGGAAATGAGTGCTTTGTTTATGACAGATTTCTGTTTTTATTCCCAAGGTTCAGGAGTAAATTACTACAAAAATGCAGACAGAACCTGCAATGTTTGGCTCGGCATTATTCATCCAGCAATCTGGGAGCTGCAGATCAGTGTGTGAGAGACAGCAGCTAAAATATGGGGCTGCTCCAGCCTCTTCTGCACTGGTGTAAATCAAGAGTAACTCTCAGCAAAACCAATGGAGCATAAAATTGGTGTAAGTGAGAATCAGTACTATCTCCTGTACCTATACGTCAGGGAATCTATTTGTTTAAAGTGTTTATAGACCCTGCTAGCATAAATAGCTTATTTTCTTACACATTAAAAAGATCAAAGGTAGCCAGAGTAATTTTCTAGCGCAAGTAAAACAAACATGTATATTTATTGCCACATCACTTGCAGGAGTCACACTCTCGTTGAGTCTGAAGCCAAAAATAGTGATTGATTTTTTATATTTTTTTTTTCCCTGGGTTTAATAAAAGGCATGGTGGTGCTCTATGAAAACATGCATTCATTTCATTTGATTGGCACCTTCAATTTTGGATGTATATCCTGACTAATGGAATGAATATTGCAGCGCACGAATCAATTATATTTGTTCAGTTGTCAGGTTTGTAAAGTGAGAAGTGTTTAAATTATATATCATCCAGCTGTCTATACATTAGGTTGTCTTTACAGACAATACTATCATCAATACATTTGCTTTAATGAGGAGCTTATCAGCATGCCCAGCTCATCTCTCAGCCCCTGCTATTTAGGGAAGCAACGGAGTTTTAGCCTCAAAATAAAACATTTCTCACTTCAACACCAGCAGAATACAGCTGATGAAGAAAGATTTGCTGCTGTAATTAACATCACTTATCATTACTGAAATCACTGGTTTACAGCCCTAACTATTTATAATATTTTCACAGAGTATTTGGCTGTGGATTTTAGGCAATATTCTCAAAATACTTAAGTCTTAATGCTGGTTGATCTCTAAAATTATTTTAGTATGGACTTAAAGCACACAAGCAATCATTTTGAGACTGTAATTCGGCAAAGGAATGGCCTTTTGAGGAATCAGGACAAGGAACAATATTGCAGACTTCTATTTGCTACAATTTTCCCCTTTTTTGACCTTTCCTATAATTTAGTAATTTGATATTTATTAAGTTTTTAGAAAGAATTATCTGGTGAAGCAAGAATTGGCTGCAAAACTCATTAGGCAAACAAAGAATCCATGTTTCCTTATAAAAAGAGAAAGGATGCATCAAATGGGATTTTGTTGGAGCAGTATTCAATGTTTTTATTAATTATCTAAGTGGTTGAATACAAAACTTCCAAATTTGTGAATTTGGAAGAACTGGGGCTGCTTTGAAGGATAAAAGTTAAATTTCAGTTTGCCTTGATTTCCTACTTGCCAGTGCAGCCTTAACTGTCTGAAATTTTATTATGGCCTGTATGTATTTAATACATTTCCATATTTCTTTTTGAAGAAAAAACCATTCCATTTGTATTATGCAAATAATGAAAATGGCAGAAACATTACCAATCAGCCCAAGAAATGTTTTCAAGAAGCTGGGTAAGTTCTTGTTTCTGTTATTAGAGTTACTTCAGATTTGCAGAGGATTTAAAGAACTGAATTTGTAGAAAAAGGGTGAATTTTTGTTTGGAAAGGATTTGAAAAGTCTGCTGGAAGTTGGAACTGGATGGCCTTTAATGCCCCTTCCACCTTTCTCACGCAGCACTTATAATTTACAGATCACAGAGCACTGATTGCTCCTAAAAGATCAGGAAAAAAAAAAAAAGAAATTAACACTCTCTTAGTGCTCAGGCTGGAGCTGTGCCCACTTTTTCAGCCCTGCCACCATCCCTCTGTCCCTGTCACTAAATCCACCCTGAACATTCAATCAGGGTTCTGAGATAGGATAATTCCTGCAGTATAAACTTTCCTGCTTCTGATCCCAGCAGAAAGGAGGGATGTTCCTATAGGAGCAGAAAGGAGGGATGCTCCCATGGGAGCAGAAAGGAGGGATGTTCCTATGGGGGCAGAAAGGAGGGATGTTCCTATAGGAGCAGAAAGGAGGGATGTTCCTATGGGGGCAGAAAGAAGGGATGCTCCCATGGGAGCAGAAAGGAGGGATGCTTCCATGGGGGCAGAAAGGAGGGATGCTCCCATGGGGGCAGAAAGGAGGGATGTTCCTATGGGAGCAGAAAGGAGGGATGCTCCCATGGGAGCAGAAAGGAGGGATGCTCCTATAGGAGCAGAAAGGAGGGATGTTCCTATGGGGGCAGAAAGGAGGGATGTTCCTATAGGAGCAGAAAGGAGGGATGTTCCTATGGGGGCAGAAAGGAGGGATGTTCCTATGGGGGCAGAAAGGAGGGATGTTCCTATAGGAGCAGAAAGGAGGGATGTTCCTATAGGAGCAGAAAGGAGGGATGTTCCTATGGGGGCAGAAAGGAGGGATGTTCCTATAGGAGCAGAAAGGAGGGATGCTCCCATGGGAGCAGGTTCTCCTGTCAGCTGGAGTTTGTCAGCGCAGTTTGCCAGGTTTTGGGTCAGGTCTCTGCCACAGAGAGGACAGGATGTCACCCTGTTCTTCCCAGTTCTTCTAAGCCTTCTGATGTTTTTTGCAATGGATTTTCTCACTCACTTTTCATGTAAATAATGATTGTTCTGCATTCCTCTCTGGAGGAGGAGAAATTTGATGAACTGTTGGTTTGACCGGTGTAGCTAAAAAAGCAGCAATTTCATCCTCCAATCCATAGTCACTTTTGAAAGTCTATAAATATTAGAGTCAAAAATAAACTATGCTCTTTTTACCTTAGATGTCCCAGCTTCTATTGCAACACCAGGACAAGGTGGAGATTGGCCACTTGGCAGATCCTGTGCTCTGATCCATGCCCAGAGCCCTCTCTCCAGCTGCACTGTGGGGTCAGGGATCCCTGGCAGCACCCAGAAGTGGGAATGGATTTGCAGAGAATTCTCCAAGCCTGGCAGAAGGCTCACACAGTGAGAATCTGTATGCAGACCTTGAGATAAGAAATGCTGGCTCAGAAATGCCATGGGATGGGACGGGCGTTATCGAGAAAGAAATAGAGCTAGAAATAAGTTTCAAAGGATGGCCTTGCAAATAACTCTAGATATTTGGGAGAAATAGAACTGTGAAAGATGCACTGTAGTGGGACCCATGAGGGGTGATTTTAGATGATTGGCTTTAATCTGCAGTGTGGTGTGGCTAAAGCTGACAGGCCAAGAAATGCTTACAGTGTGTTGTAATTAGGGAATAGTTGGCTTCTGATTGTGATGGTGTGAATTCTCACATCTGTATTGTCTCACCCTTCTCATGAGACTGAAAATGGAATAAAAGTTTTATAACACCTCCCAGCTGCCCATCTCTGGGTCAGAGAAGGGCTGAATCCAGCACCCAAAGGGGACAGCATGGGGAGCCAGCCCTGCCCGTCTGGCACTGGATTCATGCAGCACCATGAGCACAGCATCACATGGGACCTGTGCCCTCCCTTCCCTGGGGATCAGCTGCTCTCAGGGAGCTCAGGGCAGGCTGTCCTGGTGCTGTGCCACCAGCCACTCCTTTTAACTCTGCTGGAAGTCTGAGGAAATGTTCTTTTCTGAGGCCCGGGCTGGTGTCTGAGCTCAGCCTGCTCCGTGGCTGGGAATGTTAATTCGCACGTGAGGGACTTCTGTGACTGATTCAAAGCCTTTCCTAAACCTGCAGGGGCCCAAGAGAACTGAAGTGATGTTTGTGGAGGAGAAAATATGCAGGAATTATGCTGGAAATGCCTCTTTTTCTAACACTGACACTTTTTCACTTTGGGAACTCACAAACGGAAGAGGAATGAATGTTCATCTGTCTTGAGGTTGAGGGGTTTTTTTCACTCGTGTGATGGTCCTGACAGTATTCTCAGGGTACTGATTTGTTATTTTTAATGATAATTCTCTGTCCACATGAGAACAGGCATAGATCACACCCAGCCACGCACACGCACTGCACTCGCCTGCATCAAATATTTATGCATCATTATTGGCATTAGGGATATCTGAAACCCAAATTTGTAGGAGGCAATTTTGCAGAAAATGAAATTATGGAATATTTATTCACCCAGTAAGCTGCCCTGAGCCTGTGTCTCCTGCAGAATTAGGGAGTTATTTATTTATGAGCTGCTCTCCTGCTCTCTCCCTCAAAGAGAGCCCAGGTTGAGCAGGATGTTTGTTTACAAATTGGCCAGAGAGAGCATTGTTCTCGGCTTGATTTGTAATGACTAATGAGCAGCATTATTTTTAATCACAGCTTTTCCAGCCTGCCACGCTGACAGGCACGTCCTGCCTGCGCTCCACTCTCCCTGGCACAGCACAGGCAGGCTGGGATGCTAAAGAGGGAACAAAAAGCACCAGGAGAAAGATTATAGGAATGTGCCCCTTGTTGATGGAGTGACAAAACTGTCCTTTGTCCCTACAAAAAGGAAAGAAGCCCAGAAGTTTCTCTCCTCAATTGGGTAAAGAGATCTCATAGGACCTTGGGGACTTCACCTCAAACTTCAGGATAGCTAATTGGACAGAAGCCAAAAAGTCCCACCTGAGCAATTCACTAGGAAAAGAAGAGAACAAAGAAACTGATCGCCTCTGTGAGGTGTTTTACCAGGAGCAAGGACCTCCTGCACCTGGCTCGGTTTTTCTGTTTGTTATTTTGCCTTTTATTAAACCTTTTTGTTGCCCACACTGCAACAGAAGCCATCCTGCTGATTTTTATGTCTCCAAAAGACCAGCGTGCCAGGAGAGAAAAAGGCTTTTCCAGGGAGCATTTTTCATTGCAGGGTTTTCAAGGATGTGTTTTTAGCCAGTGTGTGCAGCAAATGCGGGTCCTCAGGTCGGGCTGCAAAGGAAATCAGTTTGTCTGTGCTAATGAATCAAAGCCTGGCAGTCACCAGGGGTAAATAGAGCATGAGATCTGGGCATGGGGAGTTTGCAGGACGGCTCTGGAGACACCCCTGCCTCTACAACAGGCGAGGCTGGAAGCAAATTGACGTTGACAAAGCTTTTAAGATTCCTCTCCCCGGGGCCGGGAGCTCAACACGACAGATGCTCATTGCTTCTGCCACCTTCTGCACAGAGAGCCTGGCTGTGACCCCTTCCTCTGCATCCCAGGGCATCCCAGGGGGGCTGCAGAGGCTGCCTGGAGCAGAGAATGGGCAGGGTTAAACTGGGGGTTTATTAAAGGCCTTCACAGGATGCACCTTGGGCAGCACAAGACCCCAGCCTGGGCTCCACCCAGATTGAAACCAAGATGAACCTCAAGGTGAACCCCAGGTCAGGAGTTCTCACACTTTGACCAGTTCTGGTTCATTTCCATGTTGGGTTCAGTGTCCAGTTCCAGCTCCAGGTGATGCAGTCCCACCCTCCCAGGTTGCTCTCCTCCATTCCCTGTTTTCTACAATTTTTGGGCTGGAGCTGCAGCGGTGTCCTTGGTTCTGGGGCTGGAAAAGATTGTTCTGTGGGACTGAGCTGCGAGGAGAACTCACTGACATTTTATCTGGAGCTCAGAGTCACACACCAGTGCAGTACAGAGTCTGGGAAATAGGAAAGCTGAACCTTGAGGCATCACCAGGAACTGCCCTGCCCAAGGATGGCACAGATTGACACAGCATTCCCAAACCAGCCACCTCAAGGAGCTTTGCAACCTCCCATTGCCCTCCCTGGAGTCTGGAAGCTCCAAAGTCCAAAAGTGGATTTTTGAAGGTGAAAAATGGGATAGGGATAGGGATAGGGACAGGGACGGGGACAGGGACAGGGACAGGGACAGGGATAGGGATAGGGTAGGGGATAGGGCAGAACAAGTTCCAAAACACATCCTCAACAGCTCCAAGTGCCACACTGGGCTTGTCCCCTACTTGTGAGTGTGTCCCCGTGTCCCCTGCCTGGCTGTGCAGGCTCAGGGCTCCCCTCATGTGACCCTCAAAGCGTTATTATTCCCCTAATAACAATATCCAGATGTGTACACACCATTATTCCTTGATAAACCCGTGTCTGAGTGATCATTAAGGTGGTTTCTCTAACACCCAGAGAACAAAGCCCTTCCAAACGAGCTGTTTTGGCTTGAAAGTGCTTTTTTATCCACTTTTTCCTAGTAACAAAGAGCCTCTTTAAAGTGGAGATGACTCTGATAGCACCGGAGATATTAACACATGTTGTTGCCTCAACCCCTTTAACACTTCCAGGAATTTAATTTTAATTAATTACTTTGTAGTGAGAAGGGAGAAAGTGAGAAACAGATCACCTGCTTTTCTGGGGAAGAAAAGCAAAGTTCGAGGCTTCTCGAAAGACTTAGTGAAAGGGAAAACAAGACTGCTACATTTTCTGCTTCTGATTTAAGGCTGGAAGATCCTTTGCATCACATTATCAGCTCATTTTTGCATTTTAATCTCCTTAAATCCCAGCGGCATGTGCCTAGTTCTGCGAGGAACGTGCTCCTCTGCTGCCACTTCTCTGACCATGGATTACAGGGAAGACTCCCTGCTATGGCAGCAGACCAGGAATATGGAATAATGACACAGGATTTAGCCAGGAGCCCTCAGAAGGCAAAATGAAAGGTGTAGCAGCTGAAAAGGTGGAGTTTAAAGGGGCTGGGTGTCCTCATTTTGGGCAGCTTTAATGGAGGAGGAGTGTGATGGATTTTGACACGTGTTAATGGTGCGTGTCACCTTCTTTATCTGCTCATGAGGACATGGCTAATTCCTGATGGCATGTGTCACATTGCATATGTGGGTGAAATATAGGTCACAAGCTAAAAATATGCACAATATTAACAAAATCTATATGATAACAACTGCATGGATGTCCCTTATCACAGCAGCCACGGCTGATCGGGAACCTGACTCCGGGAAAATGCTTTTTTAGCTCTGTCTGCTGAAAAGTGAGGCTTTGGTGGAGCTGCTGCTGAGGAGAAGGAGGAATTCTGTCTCCATGCCTGGAGATGGAGGAGGAAAGCTGAGAAATGCTGATCTGTGCAGTGGCAGTGGCTGATGGATGTGGTTTGGCAAGGGCTGGGAGCAGCTCCTGGGGGAAGGGAGGTGACAGAGCCCCGTTTGAGGCCATCCCTGGAAAAAGAACATTATCCTGCCACCCCGAGGGCTCACTGACACCTTCCTCTTCTCCAGGGAGGAGCCCCAGTGGCAGGACCCACTCTGCAGGTCCTACAGCGCTGTGACACAGCCAGAGCTGCTGCAGAGGCTGCAGGTGACCATCCCTGGGCTTGTTGTCCCCTTAATCAATTAATTTTTGTGATTAATTCAGTTTTGCTTTCCTGACAGTGGCCAACTACTTTCAAGTGAGCCTTACAGTCCAGATTCTTCCAGTATTCCAATTTCATGCATTCCCTCAATGGCCCAATCTGGCATCACATCTCGATCTTGAGGTGTTTTCCTTTGAAAAAAAAAAAATAAATGGACAGAAGCAATAAATGAATCTTAAATAGTCCTCAGACAGAAGGAAATGAAGTTATGGGCAGGATGATGGCCTCATGTCTTTTAATAAGACATGATCTGATATTCTCATTAGAGCAAAGCTCATGTTTGCTCCAAAGCAAGGTCGTGCTGCTTTTCCAGCTTTTGGAATGCTGCTCTGGCCTTCCCCAGCTGCTTTTAGTGTAATCAAATAAAACTTCTCCAGGTCAAGCTGTGGGGCTGGTGTGAGCTGAGTGGTGCTGTCAGGGAGTGTGGGATGGGAATGGGAGCACAGCTTGCTTTTCCTGGCTAAGGAGAATTAGATACCCTAATGGACTCACGAGCGTTACCGAGAAATGAATATGAAAAATAGATAAAGGCAGCTCTAAAAGCCAGGTGATGGAGACCCAGAGACAGAACATGTGCATGTCCAGCACAGCCAGGCTTTGAGTGAAGGAAATATGAGAAGGGATTGCAAGGAAAACCATTTCATCCCAGTTATAGCCCATCTAATCCCACTTTAATTTGATGGTCAACAATTGGAAATGAAATGGAGGCCTTGCAAACAGCTGAGCTTTCCAAGGGTTTCTACAATTTCACCTTGGTTCCATCAGAAATGAGGTACCAGGGAAGAAAAGAAAGTTCATCTCAGCCAAGACACTCCCTGAACTTGGTTATTTTACTCCAAACGAATTTTTAAGTTATAAATCCCTTAAATTCCAGCCCTCGTTGGGTCTGAGGTACTTCTGCCTGTGCCTGCACCACCCCAGCTCTGGCCAGCACCTCCTGGTTTGCTCCTGCTGGGTATTATAATTTATTTTCTGGGTAAATATATGTTTATATTTATGTTTATATTTATATTTATATTTATATTTATATTTATATTTATATTTATATTTATATTTATATTTATATTTATATTTATTTATTTTCTGGATATTATCATTTATATTATAAATTATTGTTATATTTTATTATAAATAAAAATAATAATGATCATTATTATTAAATAATAATAATTGTTATATACATTTTTATATTTTTCCAGGATTAGGCTTTGCTCTCCCACCCACCAGCTCCACCAGAGATGCTCCAACATTCCCAGCTGTGGGAAAAGCCCGTTTTTCCACGGGTGTTTGCCAGCCTTTGAGAGGGGAATTGCTGGCTGAGGGTTGCTGCACCAAAGGCAATCAGAATCTGCAGCATTTGCATCAAACAGAACTCCATAATCCTCCCTAAAATGAAGATGTCCCTAAGAACAGCCCGTGAGGATGCTGAGCCACGGGAAGCATGGCAATAGATAATTCCAAATCCAGCCAAGCTTGAAGGAGGGGTGTTCTCCACCTTCCCTGAAATTCAGAAAAAGAGCTGTAAAATCTCCTCACCTGAGCAAACAACCCTGACTCCACTCTGTGCTGGCCTCAGTGAGTGAACATTTTGTTCAGCTTGCGAGACAACAATTATTAACCAGCTAATAATGAAGAGAGAGAAGATACCTGCACTATGGACAAGCAAAAAGTGTCCTCTTCAATCCTGTTTCCACAGGAATAATGTCCCAGTGCTGTCACAGGAAGAAAAACAATAAATCACTGCTGAGAAATCAGAGTGACATCCTCTAAATTATTTCATTGATGCCATGGAATTCTGTTTCAGCTGAAGGTATTGATAGATTTTCCCCTTAAAGGCCAGGTGATTGCAAGAGGAAAATGCTGAAGATCCAGGGTTTAAATATTTTCTTGGCTTTTGTAAGGTTTGGATGAGTGACATGAAGGATGTTTTGCTTCTACTACATAAAGTTATCCATGATCAAGACAAAGAATTCAGGAGTTTGTTTCCTATTCCTCTGCAATATTTTGGACATGATTGATGCACATTTTGCATCAATCCCACAAATCACATTTTGCCTGTAAAGCAGAAGGAGGGGAAGGAGAATCCTGTGTGGATGTTGCTGTGGGGGTTACTTGTGGGGGTTTATTTGGTCAGGAGAAGCTGCTAAAACCTGGGTGGGGTGGTTGGGAGGATAAAAGAGGAGCACAGACCATGGCAGGGAGGTGTCAAACCCAGGCAGGAAAAGCAGGGGCTGGGTTGTCCCTGCCTGGTGTCCCTTTGTGACACACCTGGGACATTCCTTTCACCTGTGGATGAGGCTGAAGGACAGCCCAGGACTGCCCTCCTCCTGTTCTGGAACTCTTGTGCAGGTTTTGTGTCAGGTAAACTCTGTTTTGTGTCAATAATGTTGAAATAGAGAGCATTGCCTTAAAGGGGGGAAAAAAAAATCCAACCCCACAAGAGAAAATGAGAAAAAAAAAATGATGCAGACTATAAAAAGCCTGGAAAACCTGAGGTTTTATTTTGCTAGGGAGCCATCAGCACAAACAAAAGAAACAAATTATTTCTAAAAGTTTCGATATTGAACTCAGGAAGAAAATCAAAACTGCTTTCCCTGCTGATCTCTTCAATATTCACTTCATGTTTGATTTGGAAGTTAGATTCATCTCCAGTGTGAGATGTGCTCCCCTTTTATCTGAAGTATTGCAGTTTCCAAAGGAACAAAGATTTTTTTATCAGCCTCTTCCTCCTGCACTTCCTGATGCATTTGGTTTCCAGCTCTTAACCTGGAGCTCTGCACTCACAATCACTTTGTGGTTTCCCAGACAGGTTTAGGGGAGTGTGTGGATGTTCTTATAAAGATTATGGCTTTGTTTTGTGCTCAGCAAGTGAGTTTTGTTTGCCAGCATCCCCCTGGCTCGTGGCTGGGGCCCACCAGGAGATCAGCGAGTCAAATCAGCACATCTTGTTCTGCTTGCAGCTCTGGCTGTGCTCAGTGAACCCCTCAAAATTCAGAATTTTGGTCGTTTTAGAGCAGGAGTATCCCTGTGTTGTCCTCACACCAACAGAGATAGTCACAAGGAGCTATAAAACATCCTGGTGAATATAAAATCATAAAATCATTAAGGCTGGAAAAGAGCTGTAGGATTGCTGAGTCCAAGCCTTAACCCCTGTAATTGCAAATAATTGCCAGGATTCTCTCAAATCCTTCTGAAAACTGATTTAGAAGTCAAACCTCTCTTTGAAGATCCGACTGTCACGTCTGAACACTGCTGGAATTAGTGGGGCCGTGTGTGGGAGTGGGGGCAGAGCCCAACCAAGCACCCTCAGGCAGGAAAATTGGGTTGGAAGAAGAGCTGGATTTGGGGACCATAAATCCTGGAGCCAGCCCAGAGCCCCAGCTCTGCTCCCCCTGCTCTCCACAACATCCCCTCAGTGCTACTGCAAGCTTTATTAAGAATATTTCAAGAATATTCCAAGTACAAGTTAGTAAAGGCTGCTTTTCTGTCTCAAGCCAATTCACATCTTGTTTCAAGCCACTTGCAAAGTTTATGATGAACTTTCAGATCACATTGCAGGGCTTTCTTTGAGCTGGTAAATCCCCAGTTTAATGGAATGGTGGTCCTTTGCTTTTTTTCAACCCCTCAACTCAAATATCCCTGGACTAAAGAAACTTTGTCTCATAAAAGTTAATTTATCTATTAGCACATTCACAGACCAAACCCATTTGTGCTTTGAGGGAGTCTCTATTTCTTGGTACATGGGTTTAGGTTAAATTTCTGATTGTTTCCCCCCAAAAATATCTTTGCAATCCTTTAACAAACTTTGGAATCCTGGCAAATAATTCAGTAAACTTTAGAATATGAAAATTGGGCAGCAAGTACCCCCAGCCTCCCTTTGGAGTGCATCCATTGGAACTGGCACAATTCCAATCAGCTTATTAGTTTTATAGGTTTGAATTCTCCAGGTACAATATCAGAAATACCATAAAGCTTCACACCTAGCAGCATTTCTGCCCAGATATAGTCAATCAAATCATCATTTGCATTTAAAACTGGTATAAACTTCCACATTTTCTTCTTCCAAATCCCTGCCTCTGTGCATTAGTGCCTTTTATGCATAACTTGCATGAACTCTCTGTGCACAATCACGGGAAGATTATGTTTAAATCAATGAGGGAAATACGTGAAACATCTGGAAGCATTCACAGTCCCACAAAAATCCTTTATCTGCACAGCCCATTATGTAGAAACCACGGGAAAAGTAATTTACCTCTCCAGCTATAAAGTCTGTACGGTTCTAAAATCTTATCAAAAGAAAAAGTCCATTTTCTTATCTACAGAAATCCTGTAAGCAGCCCATAATTATTTACCATAATTTGCTGTTATTTCCATTTGCAACAGAAAAAATAAAGAATATTCTGGGTTAATTATGTTATGTCTAATTTTCTGTTGCTAAATACAGGCTGGCCTACAATGAATGCTGGGCTGTGGGAAGCTGAGATGAAGAAAGGAGAATTCTTTCAGCACATCTGATTTCTGCTGCTCTTGGCACCACGTGGAGGACCCTGGGTGGCTGCACACACCTTGTCCTTAGGTTTAGAACCAGAAGGGGAAAAATAAACTTCCCTCTGCCCATCATTCCCCTGATGTTTCTCTCCTGGGTTTCTCTGTGCTGGACTGTGGCTGTGGGATTTGGGGTTTTGTGACTGTTGGGGGAAATTTCCTCATGGAAAAGAGGGTCAGGCACTGGCACAGGGGATCCCCATCCCTGCAAGTGTCCAAAGGGGAGTGGATTTGGCACTGGGACATGGGTTGGGGTGAACATTGAGGCTGGGCTCAATCTCAGAGCTCTTTTCCACCCTTGATGGTTCCAGGGCTCTGTCACCCTTCAGGAGCAGCTCGGCAGGTCCAGCTCTGAAAACTTCTCTCACAGGCTTTCTCCCCCCTCTGCACTCACAGATCTGGGGCAAAACCCCCTGTTTCATTAATAATTTAATAATCAATTCCCTGATGGGAATGAATGTCCCATTAACCCCCCACGTGGTTCAGTCCTTCACTAATTATTGCTTTTCTTTCCCAGGGGCACTGGCAGATGGAGAATTCCCCATGCTGGGAGCTGTGCAAAAAGGAAACTGCATCTTTGACCAAAAATCTTCTTTCTAGACCCAGCAGGAGGCAGATCCTGGCTGGAAGCCCAGGGAAGGGTGCAGGTGAGTCGAGCAGCAGCACAGCACATGGGCTGCCTGGTCTGGAGGGTTTTCTCTGTTTTTCTGGAGTGCAGCCCACAAACCAACCTGGAGATCCTCAGCAGCACTAAATAAAGCACCCCAACAGACAGCAAAACACTCAGGCAATCCTGCCCTCCCCAGGGGGTTCTGAGAGAGCGTTTCTCCCTCTGTTTGGTGCCTTTCAGTGATATTTTTATTCTATGTGTTTATTTTCCAAGGCGTGCGGTTTTTCACGGCAATTCCATTCACACACAAAATCCCTTTCCTGACAGCACAGGAGCATGAGCAGGAGCAAACTGGAAACTCAAGTTTGTGCTCAATTCCTGTGAGGAGAAACACTTGAAGTGAGGCCAGCATTTGTTCCCCAACATTTTCAGGTGGGAAGAAATCTCCTTTCACCTGTTGGAACAGAAAAATCCCCCCAAATCCTCCCGGCTGCCTGCTTGGGAACGACTCCAGCAGCTGCACTGCTGAAAATGCTCTCAGTGTGCTGCTGGAAGATTAGTGGCCACTTTACCCAGCCTGTGAACTCCAGATAAATCCCAGACCAGCAGCAGGAAGAAAGCAACATAAGCTGCAGCAGAAGGTCTCCGTTTATTGGAAATCCGCGCTCTGCGCCCGCTCCGGCGGCTCCAGGGTAACAAACTGCTCCACCTGCCCCTCCAAACCTGCAGCAGCACCAGAGCAGCTGCTGCCCTCCCCTCTCTGCACTGCATTTGTGCTGCTCTGCTGCTCTGGAGTCAGTTGTGCCCCAATTATATTGCTGCATTCGTTATTCCTCCTTAATCCCGGTGCTCGAGTTTTGGATGCGCTGTGTCCGGACATGGGGATCCTGTCAGCTCTCAGTGTTCACATATTCCCACCAAAGGAAGCTGGAATTTCTGCTTTCAGCAGCTCCACAGGTCCTATCACCCAGCTGGGACCTGCTGCTGGTGGCACTGGTGTCCACATCCAGCCCAAGGGCAGCCCAGACCTCCCCAACAGCCCCTGTGGAATTTTTGGCGCAGCCTGGACATGGGGAATTTTTGTGTTCCCAACAGCCCTGTGGAATTTTTGTGTTCCCAACACCCCTGTGGAATTTTTGGCACAGCCTGGACATGGGGAATTTTTGTGTTCCCAACAGCTCTGTGGAATTTTGCTATTCCCAACACCCCTGTGGAATTTCTGGCACAGCCTGGGCACATGGCAGAGGCTCTGAAGGTGGGAATTGTGCTGACCAGCCTTTCCCACCAGAGAGGAATTCCAGGAGCTAGACCTTGGGGATCCTCATGGGTCCCTTCCAGCTCAGGATATTTGATGATCCTGTGAAAACTGGGCCAGGCTGAGGGTGGTTTTTTGTCAAGGTTTTTAAGGGTAATGGGGTTTCCTTTTATTCCCTTTATTCCCAAGGTTTTATGGGATTATACTCCCCAGGCAGGGGGAAAGCTGCAGTGCTGGATTTTCCCCAGAGCTGCCAGACCTTGGGATGCCCAGGGCATGGACAGCACTGTCCCCAAATGTTCTCAGTGTCCCTGGGGAGTTTCAGAGCAATGCCATGAAGGCAGTGACAAAAACCCCCAGTTTTGAGGAATTTTCCAACTTTTCTCCTACTAGAGGTCTACACCATGAGTAATCCAGCTTACTTTGACAACTTTACTGCTCATCAGGTGCTTCTTGCAGGTAAAAATGTGATTTATCCCCGTCCCTGCCTTTGCTGGGGATTGTCTGGAAGTGCAGAGTGGGGCCCAGTGCTTTAGAAATGTTTAATTGTAAAGTAAGAAAGAAATTCCTACAGATGGGGCCACATTTTAATTGCTCATTTGTAGAGTTTGACTTACAAAATGTATTTTGAGCCAAGATACAATTTGAGATTTACAGATATTTGTGTGCCTTGCCTTAAGGAAAAACTCTTTACTAAAAGATATGGAAATTCTTTGAGGTTTGCTTTTTTTTTTCACTAAAACTCTGATTTTTTTTTTTTCCTCACTATTTTTAGCTCAAGATGAAATAGCAGACTGGGAGAAGAAATTGAGGTGCATGAGCAAGGAAGATTGCTTGGGGAAAGGACCATTCCAGCTGGTGATGGAGGATTTATCAAAGCTGGGGATCCTGGGAGGAGATTTCAGCAGACACATCTCCAGAGCAGGCAGAAGGGAAGTCATGGAATGGGCAGCACTTGATGGAGCACACCCTGAAAATGAGGAATACCAGGAGGATTCCTCTTCCAGCTGCCAGGGGAGGCTTTTCCCATGTTTCACACCTGGGCAGCTGCGGAGCTCCAAACCCTGGCACTGTTCTGGACTCATGTCAGGGTTATTAGCATTAATCACAGGGAGGTGGCTGTTAAAGCTAGAGAGCTGAATTTGTGCTCCAGGGGCACTTTCCATGGCATTTATTTCCTTAGGATGGAGAAATTGTGGCTGTCCCATCCCTGGAAGTGTCCAAGGCCAGGTTGGATGGGGCTTGGAGCAACCTGGGATAGTGGAAGCTGCCCTTGCTGAGTTGCCCCAGGTGCTGAGGGGTTTTTTCAGGAAAACTGCACTGTGGCTGCATTTGGGATTTTGGGGATAGGGATGACTCCAACCTTGCTCTCTTTATGGCTCTGAACACAGGATATTAAAATATGCTCTCTGAGACTTCCTTCTTTTGGGAATTCAATCCATTCCCACATAAGTCAAAGAGCTGCTTTGCCTTTCCTTCTCCTTCTCCTTCTCCTTCTCCTTCTCCTTCTCCTTCTCCTTCTCCTTCTCCTTCTCCTTCTCCTTCTCCTTCTCCTTCTCCTTCTCCTTCTCCTTCTCCTTCTCCTTCTCCTTCTCCTTCTCCTTCTCCTTCTCCCTCTCCTTCTTCTCCTTCTTCTCTTCCTCCTCCTCCTTCTCCCTCTCCTCCTTCTCCTTCATTATCATTGTTTTTGTTTTATTTTTCTTTTTATTTCTATTATTATTTTTTTCCAGCCAGGCTGAGGGAATGGAAGCACCATGGAGTTGTGGGTCCAGGGAGCTGCCAGTGTGGTTTTGATTTTCACAGTGAGGAGGGAGTGTCTCCTCCTCCACAGCCTGACCTGATCACTTTGGGGACATTTCTAGGCCGCAGAATTCAGCTGAATTTCCAAGAAATTTGGGCTGCAAAGGAATTTTTCATCTGTGCTTTATCACTTCCTTCTGATCCTGGTACAGATACAGCCCTGAAAAGAGATAATGCCTTAACACTGCCCAATACCTGGAAAAATTTTCCACAAAATCTTTAGAGATCAGAGCCTGAGCCCTGTCCCTGGCCAGAATTGATTTGATTTTAATCCTCTTTCCAGACACACAGCCCATCAAAGGCCCCCACTCAGGACACACCTAAATTACTTCAGTTCAAAGCTGTATTTTCAGGAGACCTCTACAAGGTCCCTGATGTCCTGGCCAAAAATTCCCCACCTCTGCCCTGCTGCTCTGTGTGAATGGCCATGAGGAGTGTGCTCTGTCCATCTGCTAAGTCTTAAAATTCATGGACTCTTCAATGCTAAAATTGCATGATTTAACTCAACCCACTAGGTCTGGTGGCTTCCACTACCATGAAAACACATATTTACACAGAGAGAGGTTTTTCTAAATATTTATGTGCACCTCTGCAATTTTCTTCATTAGAAACACTACCTATTTTGAATATTTTTATTTTTCTTATTTTCTTCATATTTTGATTTTTTTAAATTTTTCCTTGTGCCAATTCTACTCCTGTTGTAAAGATTGTTTCTTAGGAAGATGAATGACATCTGTGAAGACTCTGGCTCCTCCATTCATTAGGAGTTCTGATTTTAAAGTCATCTTGAAAACAAAATGCTTTAAGCAACCAGTGGCAGAAAACTGGATGTTTTTTACTGGGTTCCTTTACTAAAAATTGCTGTAAAAAGGAGCTTCACTCTTTGTATAAATGATAACTGCTGACAGGAGAGACCTGTGCACAGTCTCAAATTAAATGCTGTAAAATTGAAGTAATCAAAATAAGACATCAATCACATTAAGATGTTAATTAGCAGACCTTGATATTTTCAACCTTACATTCAGATGGCTTACAGAGGGTAAAAGGATCAGCTAACACATATTAAATAATGCAGTGCCTGAAATGTGGATTCCAGGTGATTTATATTTTTGTCACATTTAAGAAACTTCAGGAATGATCCATCCATTACGAGCACTGCGAGTGTGACTCAATTTAAAGAGAACAAGTGCAGAGATATCTAAAAGTGGCTCCTTGCTCTCAGAAATCCTTGTTTGGAAAGGATTTGTAGCAATCCTTTCCAAAACCACGCGTTAATGTGGGTCTGTCCTATTTGTCTGTGCTGCCAGGGCATTTCTTTTTCCCTTTAGCTTATCAGCTTCCACAGGCTTGTTTTAGATTTCAGATTTTACAAGACAACTGATGTAAGGGATAAACATCTCCTGTGTCTTTACCCAACATATAATTAGACCAGCAAGGGTCTGAGTCTTACAACAAAGCCTTAAAAATGATAACTTGCTTCCCAGTATGTGACTGAGAGATTTAAATCTTCTCTTGAGGGAGACTGGAAAGTACCAGTCCAGATATTTGAAGATGAACAGCATGAAAATACGTCAAATTCACTCAGGTGAGGTACAGGGATTGTGCTGTTATTAATTTTCAAACCTGCAATGGGACTTGTAGAACGATAAATTCAGGACAAAAGAGGCCAGCTATCAAACTTCCACAGGTTAGCAAAGCTCTCTTTGGGAGGCAGTGGGAGGATTAGAAATGTGTCTGGAAAAAAATAAAAAGAGCTGAAGGCTCCGAAGGCTTGGAAACATAATTTTATTTTTATTATTTCCCCCTTGCTATTCTTCTTCCTGCTCCTTTTCCTTATTTATTGATAAGCTCAGATTCTTGTGCAAAAGAAATGAAGTTTTGGTTTTTTTTCTCAGTCCTTCTAAAACTTTCTTGTCCAGATAGGAGGAAGGAGGGGAGGTAAATCCTACAGGGAATGTAGGAATTCACAATGAGAGCAGGGATGGATCTGAGCTCCACATTGCCTGAATCCACTCCTGGGATTGCACTGGGAAGGAATTTATTTGTGCCATTGAAAAGCTGGACCCCACATCTGTGAACACATCTGGGATCAAATTCTGAGCTGTAGGTTTACAAACTCCACTGGGACCGAGCCAGAAACTGCAGCAATTTCCAAACACACCAGTAAATATCCCTGCTGCTACCCCAGGAACCAGGGAATTCTGAGTGCAGTAAAATGATTCCATAAAATTGGCTAAGGATGGATTTGCTGCAGTTGAACCAGGCCCCTCCACAGGAGCTGCAAGGTCAGTGATTTCCACACCATTTCTGTTCCAGTTGGGGTTAGGTGCTGCTGCAGGAGCTTGGTGATTTTTGGTCTCAGTTAAAAAGCAGAACCAGCCCCATGCACCTTTCAGAGACAGCTCAGAACCCAGGGCTGACCAGCAGCTGAGGCAGAGTCAGAAATCACCCGTGAAATGTCTGCTCTGCACTTTCCTCTGCTCTCTGTTGGCACAGAAAGTTCATTAATTGTTCATTAATCATGCCAGGCTTCTCATCCTGCCATGCCAGCCTCTTCTCCTCCACCTGACTCCGTCTGTCCCAATCACTTCATTATTCAGCCCCAAAATCTGACACACAGCAGAGGTGGGCTTCAGGAGGAGTTCAGTTCATTGTGACAAAGTACCTTTTGTGCAGTACTGGGAAATAGCCCAGAGTAAATATAAATATATATAAAACTATATATATAAATATATATAAATTTTTCTTTTTATATATATAAAAAAATAAAATTATATAAATAAAAATAAAATTAAATATTATATATATTATATGTATTATATGTATTATATGTATTATATTATTATATATATTACATAATATATATAATATATAATATATATTATATATTACATAATATATATAATATATAATATAATATTATAATATATAATATATATTATATATTATATTATATATTATATATTATATTACATATTACATATTACATATTATATGTTATATTATATATAATATATTATTATATATTATTATATTATATTATATTATATTATATTATATTATATTATATTATATTATATTATATTATATTATATTATATTATATTATATTATATTATATTATATTATATTATATTATATTATATTATATTATATATAATTAAAATATATAAATAGCCCAAAGTATAAATATAAATATGAATATTAAAGTATAAATATAAGTATAAATACATTGTAACCATAAATAGAACTATAAAATGTAAATATAAATATATTTTATAAATATAAATTTATATATAATATAAATATATATGTATATATGTATATATGTATATATGTATATATGTATATATGTATATATGTACATGCACATATATATTTGCAGTCTCTGAACTTTAGCAATGCTTTTATATTGCCAAAAACATCCCAAAAATCAAAGCTTCTGTTAGTTATGATGGCACAAAGGAAGACATTCCCTCCCTTCATCTTTCCATCTAGGAATTCAGATAGACAATAAACAGCAGCAACATAAATTTGCCTTGGTATTTTAAATATTGCTACGTGTATCTGTAAAAAAATCAACTTTCCCAGTTATCATCTTAGTTTGAGCACGCTGAAAACAGGAGCTGGAGGCTGAGCTTTTATCTGTTCTTCTGAGATCTCTGGCTTGACTCTTGAACTCCTGCTCCCTTCTGCTCAGACAAGGGCCAAGATTGCTGCTGCCTGCCATGGGAACAGGACTGGGCAGTGGATGTGTGTTTGACACAGCAAAGCACACTAATTGAAGTCAAAATGGTTGGAGAGGTCTGCTTGGGTTGATTTTAATGAGGATTTTTAAAGCTGTCATCCTTCTCATGTGGGTTTTTGGGTTTTTTTTTTCATTCTGGGAGTTTTTCCTTAGCAGCAATCCGAGTTATAAAGTGTTTAACCAGCCTTTTGTGTTTGCCCAATACCACAGAATCTGTGCAGCTCACCAATTCTAAAAATAAATACGAATGAAAGCCAAACCCTTTCTCTTTCCCTTCCTTTAATCACATCCCTCCATGAGCAGGGAGTGCTCTTTGCCCAGCTGAATTTCCCTTCCCTCCACACCCCACGGAAAGCAAACAGTGGTGGAGATGCATCTCCATGGCACACAGAACTCACTTTGAAATTCAAGTGACTGCACACAGGACTTTTTTTCAGATCTCTTTTGCAGCAGGGAGGCAGCCTTTAAATGGCACCGGTGGCAACTGCTCAATAACCGAAATTACAGCGGCCAAATTCCATTCTGATAATTGCAAAATTAACTTGTGTCGCTGTTTCAAGAGGGTGTTTCCCCCTGGGAAGAGGGCTGAGCCAGGTATGGGCATCCAAAGCACCTTTCATTTAGCAGAATATATCAGTTTGATTAAAGTTAATAAAGCAAGGAGAGATTTAGCAAATGGAACTAATGTTCAGAGATAATTTCAGTTGGAATAAATGAACAAGAGATGGGGAGAAGTAATTACAGGAATTTGCTGAAGACCTCTGGGGTGAAATGCACACGGCCACAGCACACTGTGTGGAGGAACAGAACAAAAACTAAACACAGAAATGGGATCCTCCAGCTATCCAGGAGGAAATTGGGAATAGCCCGTGGTGATGGGTTTGGAACAACACAGAGGGTTTTAGAGAAGCTGGGGGTGGGAATTTGGGGAAAATCCAGGAGCTGAGTTATTGCCATGGTCACTCTGCCCCTCACACACAGCTGGAGGAGCCAATGTGGTTTTCTGAGGAGAGATCAGCCAACAGCAGCACTGACCCAGTCACAGAATGAATCCCAGAGTCCCTCAGGTGGGAAAAATCCCCCAAAACCATTGAGCCCAACCTCTGGCCATCACCCCCTCCTTAGCCAGAGCAGAGCACTGAGAGCCATGAGCAGTCATGGAGAACGTGCTGCACCTCTTATGGTTTTATTTCATTTCCTAGAACACTGAATTCATTTGTTTCTAGAGTCATTTTTAGAAGGAAAAAGTCATGATAAACAGAAGGGGGTTGCGCCATAAAGCAATTTTTTAACTTTCACTCCTGCTCTGGGTTACAGCACAGTGGCACTTGTTTACTCTGATGAACTCTGAGAGACTCTGACAGGACTGAGCTGCACTCTTTTAATCTAAGAGCATAACCTGTAATCAATAAGCAAGGCTTTTAAAACCATCAATAATTTATTCAAAATTATTCCGTTTTCCAGCCTTCCAGGAACACCGCTCGCGCCTCCACGTCATTTCAGCATAAATAACACGTTAATTTCACCCTTCCCCAACGCCAGCCTGGTTGCAGCAATATGAATTAATCCTGAAAAGCCACAATTCATTGTGCTGGATGAAATATTCAGAGCCTGCTGGATGCTGAGTGGTGCTCGTGGCACTTTGGGAGCCTCGGCCGCTCCTGGGGCAGCTCTGACCCGGCAGCTCTCAGCTCAGCCCCTGCAGGAAGGGGCTCCCTGCAGATTTGGCAGCTCCTGAGCTCTGGGAAATGCTGCTCTTACCTGGAAAAGGGCTGTGGGAAGTCGTGGGCACTGAGGTTTGTGTGAGCTGTGTCTCAGTGGTGCCTGGACAGATGTGCTCGATTTGCAATTCAAGGTTGTTCCCTCCACAGCCACACTCAGCAAATTCAGCCTCAGATCAGGGCTTCAGGCTCATTCCTCCCATCCTCGTTTCCATCCTGCATTTCGTTGCTTTACCTAAATTAACACACACTCAGATGTATTTTTGTACCTTAAAAAAAAAAAAATCTCAGTGTTTCCAACAAGAGTTGCTATGGTTAATTTGCAAAGCAGGATCCAGCTGCAAGGAATCACTGCAAATTTCCTGTGTGCAGGGAATTTCTGTAGATCCAGCATTATTTTAGCAAGGTTCATTTGTCTGGCTGACATTTTAAAATAGATGTATAAGCAGATATCATGGGCTACTCTTGTAACAAGCATAAAAAAATCTATTCTGTACTTAGTAGGAACTTGATAAAAAATAGAAGGGAATAGAACCAGGTAACTGGAGAACTGCTGTGTGAACACACATGGAAGGTGATGTCCTCCACAGAGCTGGTGAGCACTAAAAGCAAAAAATTTATTAATTTTTTTGCTGTGGATGTTGGTGTGATAAACCTTGGGCACAAAGCAGTACCTGAGAAAGAAGCACAGGTGGCTGCCTCTGTTTCCAGCCCTAGGACTGGCCTGGTTTGACCCCATTTGACCTTGGGCTTGCATTTTCACCCCACTATTTAGCCAAGATAAAAACACACAGATGGGTCAGGGCATTTTGGGGCAAACCCAAGCTCAGTGCTCTGCAGGATGTCACCCTTGCTTTGGTGACACCAAACCCCAGACACCCCACAGGCTCAGCAAGGTCTGAAATCCATCTCCTCTGCTGGGAGCTGAGGCTGCTCTGCCCATCCTTCTGGATATTAGGTGTTGGGAAGGATGAAAGTTGGACAAGAAAGTCTCACAGGTATGGGTGCTTGGCAGAAAGATTTTTGAATGTAGAGTCTGATGAAGGAATAGAGATGGGAGAAAGTTTTGATACAGAGGAAAAGAATTGCTGAGCCAGTCTCACTGGGTAACCAAGGAGGCAAAGGGTGTGTTAGTTAGAAGGGGTTTTTATGGCTTAGAGCAAAGGATAAACCCACCCCAAACAAGAAGATGATTTTACCAAGCAGGAAGAGAGCACAGGCAAACGAGCCTGCCCATGTGGCACGGAGAAAAAAGGTCTCAGAATTTTCCACTGCGAGAAAACTGAAAAACAACTTCTGGCTTAAACTGTGATGTACTGACTTTAGTGATTGGAGAATGGTAACATGAATATGGTAACTATAGCAGTTATGATGGGCTATAGGTGACAGTTAAGGTATAGATTGGTTCTATTATATTAAGATGCTCAGCAAAGAAAAGTCTATAATGCATTGTAACAAAACCAAAGGGTCTCCAGCCTGCCTGCAGCTGGGGCTGACAGCTGTGGGCACAGCTCTGTCAACCATCACCCTGGGCTGCTGTGGATACAATAAACTGCATTTTGGATACAACAAACTGCATTTTGGAGAGCAGCCTGGGGTCCCACATGTCTCATTCAGGCTCTTCCTTGGGGCTGTTCTGGTCGTGCTGTTGATGGTGGTTGACACACATGAACCCCCTGATGCTGTGCCAGGGCTGGAGCTCCCCGAGCACCTCAAACCCAGCTGGGTGAGCAGCTGGGCCAGGGATCCTCCCTGCTCCTGTGCCACCAAATCCTGTCAAGGACAGCGGGCAGGAGCCTTTAGTCCCAAAATGACAGACAAAAGTGAGCTCACAGAAACAATCTCAGCAAGTTTTCCTTCCCCAGGGGCTGCAGTGGGAACAATGATCCGTGTAAAAGGGAATTTGGAGGGGGTTTAGCTCACTATTGTCCTCTTGTTTTGCTTTAACCTGCAAAACTTCTCTCCATTCTCCTCTCTCTTGTGTGGGTTACACAATTAAGTGACAAAGGCATGTTTTTGACATCTGTCTGATTTCCATGACAACAGATTATGAAACCAGGTGTAGTGAGCATGCGAGACGAAACTGAGGAAAATGATGAAGCTAAATGAAGATTTAATCAATGTGAAGAACAGCAACAAAGGGAGGGGGAAGGAAAGCCACAACAAAGGTATATCTTTTATGGAAGACATGTATTTTTCTATCTCCTTGACAAAAGAAATGTATTTTTCTATCTCCTTTCTGCTATCCAAACATTATAGGATAAAGGGATATCCTGTACTCGTTAGGGAAAGGCAGCTGGAGCAGATTTTGGAAGAAAAAGATCAATTTGTGGCCTTTACTGAGCAGGTCTGGGCCCTTCCTGCAGGAAGGGGAGGATGGTGCCCATGTGCCAACCACCAAAAGTTTTCCTTCTTCCTCTTCTTCTCATGAAAAACAGGACAGATGGAAAGAACCAGGAGCTGTTTTGTCAGGATGTTTCAAAAGGCTAAAAGGGCATTTCTGGGAAGAGGCTGAACTGCTTTCCTTGCCTGCTGTGGGCTGGACAAAGCAGCCATAAATCCAATTGTAGTGAGAGATATTTATGTTTTTAAGGAAAAGCTCTCTCTGTGTGATTGCTGGGGGAAAAAAGGTGCAAAGGGAATCTGTGGACTCTCCAAAAGAGCAGAGAAGAACAGGTCAGAGAAGCATCTGTCCAGCTGGTCCAGGGAGAGCTGCCCTTCCTGGGGATGGGAAGGGTTCTACAGATTCCCCAAATCTCTCCAAGCCTGGTTTTCTGCCATGCTCAGCCCATGAGCTCTGAAAACCCCTCAGCTGCTCAGCCCCTGATTTCAGCTCCAGCAGCTTGCTTGTAGCACTGGCTTAAGTTCATAAACCATGTCACAACAGGCTAAGCTGGACATCTTGAAGGACTGCCGAAAAAAGGGCAAGCAAAGAAAATAACTGTAATCCACCGCCTTTTGAAAAGAAGAGGCATAAATAAGTTTTAAAGCCATGAGCACACAGAGGAAGAAATCATGGGAAGAGCCCTGAGTGACTGAGCAAAGAATTGGTATTTAGGCTCTGTGTTGGTATTCCAGAGGCAGACAGTGGATAATAAGGGAGAGACTGATGCTGCCTGATTTTCAAGGACAGCTCACATCCATTTCAGTGAACACACCTGGATTTCCTGCCGAAATTCTCTTTCTGCAGGTGAGGGGGTGGCTTGGCAGGGCTGGAAGCAGCTCTGGGAAGGGTAATTCACTGGCTTGACTTGCAGTGGGGCCTGGGAGAGCAGTCAGGGAGAAATCCATGTGAATTTTGGAGCATTTGTCAACAGTGCTAGGAGTTCAGTTTGGCACAGGCAGGGGCATAATAATGCTGGAGTTACTTTGGGGCCCTCGCAGGTTGCAGCATAAATCTTCCAGGAGCTCGATTTGTGTTCATTTTATGTGTGAAACATTAATAGATTTTTAATATACTGGCACAAGATAAAATGAACTTCAGCGACATCAAAGAGAAAAATCGACTTTGCACAATGCACAGGGAAATACACTGGTGTGTTTTACACTGTGCTGGGAAGTGGTGTGAGGGTCAGGGTGGGTGAAACACAGCTTACACAGCCAAGAAGATTTGTTAGCTGTAGTAAAGGGTTGTTTAGAGGAGTAGACACCAAGAAGTGCAGGTTTATGTGCAGCTGAAACACTGCAGGGCTTCCAAAGCACCTTAAAACCTTCATTCTGTCTCCAGCATTTAATCCAAATTAATTCTAAATCTCCTGTTTTCTAGGCTGGTGTATTGTTGCAGCTGACTGGGAAGTCAAAACCACCAGCTGAGTCACTCAGCTTGATTTTTAAGGGTCTGAAATCCTTGTCAGTATTGGAGATGGGGAATGACCTCCAGGAAGCTGTTGTAAGCATTGTCCATCGATGGGGAATTGACAGAGGGGAAGATTTCCTCCACAGGGAGAGGTTTGCTTATGGACTGTGAAAATCTATAGGACCTGTGGACAAAATTAAAGGTAAAAATTGGATATTGGAGCTCTGGATTTGGGCCCTTTCCATCAGCTGGAAAGTCAGCTAAGTTCCAGATTTGTCTGGATAAATAAAGGAGGGGTTTCTCCATGTTTATCCCCTTTCACTGCCATCACTTGGCTTATAAATATTTCACTTTTTTTGTCCACAAGCTCCACTCTCTTGGTTTCTACATTTCCCAAGCAGCTCTCCATCCTGAGGGCTGATGCTGAAAGATGAAAATGCTGAAGTTCTCAGCTCTGCCCAGTGCCCAGGAGCTGCTCCCACCTCTGCCAGAGCAGGAGCAGCAGGGCCATGGCACGGGGTTAACTCCCAGCCTCAGCATCATTTTGGTGCTTTACATGCAAACGGCATCACAAATGTTATATGGAGTTATAAAGTTAATATAAAAAGCAGATGGAGAGAAATTAAAAGAGATAGTCAGGGGAGAAGAGATGAGATATAAAAATAGATGGAACTGGTGAAGCATGGAAGTTGCAGGAAAGCTGTTCCAGATGCCAGGAGCTACTCCAGAGAGGTCTCATCCCAGAGACAGGAGTGGCAGGGAAGTACACTGAGCAGTTTCAGGGATAAAGGGAAGAATATGCAGCAGTCCTTTCACTTTTGCCTCAAAAAACTGCCAAATACTGCTTTGAATTCTCATGTCTTGTGAATTATCTCACAAACTTGAAAGAAGCAGCGATGCTCACCCTCAATATCAGCAGTTAGACTGGATTTCACACCTTATTTATTAATATTTTATCTGGAAAATATAGAAAGATATTTGTCATTTAAAGTCAGCAAGCAAAAAGTGTACATACTTTATTCTTCCCCCACAGAAACTCTTTAAATTTGCTTAATTTGTTAAAGGCCTTAGCACACACCTGAATTTATCTCAGAATCCATTTATTTGGGCAACTCTGGGATTAAACAGTGTGGTTCCTGCGTTGCACCTGCAGAACTTCTGGATGGAAAAATAAGGTTCTATGCCTTGATACAAATATTAATTACATTATAGTTATTATCCAAATTTCCAGTCCTCCTCTCTGACTGAAGGGGTTGATAAGGGTGGGAGGGCAGGCTGTGTCATTCTGCCAGGAGCTGGTGGGTGACACTGATGAGCAGAGCTTTATTAGGGGCAGCAGATGCTGTGGAGCTGTCTCTGATGAGGAGTGCTGCTCTCCTGAATTTGCTACAAATATTATCCAAAATCCCAGCCCCAGCACCAGCCTGGAGTTGTGTCCCTCACACCATGAGTGTCTGTGATCTCAGCACTGTCC
Source organism: Fringilla coelebs (assembly GCF_963513975.1). Classification (NCBI taxonomy): domain Eukaryota; kingdom Metazoa; phylum Chordata; class Aves; order Passeriformes; family Fringillidae; genus Fringilla; species Fringilla coelebs. The sequence goes on from NC_140039.1 coordinate 20,299,940, forward strand.
TTGGCACAGCAGAGCCACCTCAGCCCCACAAACCCTTCTGGGGTTGGTCTCTCCTTCAAGGCTTTGCAGAAGGAGGTGGAAACAGGGAATGGGTTGGGTTGGAGGGACCTTAAAGCTCATCCCACCCCATCCATGGCAGGGACACTTCCACTGTCCCAGGTGCTCCAAACCCTGTCCAGCCTGGCCTTGGGCACTGCCAGGGATCCAGGGGCAGCCCCAGCTGCTCTGGGCACCTGTGCCAGTTTATATCTGTATTTATATCTGTATTTATATTGGCTCCCCCAAGGCTTTACACAAAATACGAATCCGACTGGATTCTGTTCACAGTGGCAGAGGTAGAGAAGGGATTCTACCCAGGAATATTAATTTGGTTTTAATTTAACAATCTTCAGAATTTAATGGTAAAGGTGAAAGAGACAGATTTGGTCTCTGGGTTTATCTGGGGATTTCAGGTTGGGTGGAAATGGCTGTGGGAAGGATCAGGGAGTCACAGAATCAGAATGGTTTGGATGGGAAGGGTCCCTAAAGATCATTTATTTCCAACCCCATCCATGGGCAGGGACCCCTCCCACTGTCCCAGGTGCTCCAGCCCCAGTGTCCAGCCTGGCCTTGGGCACTGCCAGGGATCCAGGGGCAGCCCCAGCTGCTCTGGGCACCCTGTGCCAGGGCTGCCCACCCTGCCAGGGAACAATTCCTGCCCAAAATCCCATCCAAATCTACCCTTCTCCATCTTACAGCCATTCCCCTGTGTTCTATCACCCCACACCCTTGTGCAAAGTCCCTCTCCATGCTTCTTGCAATCCCCTTTCCCTGCTGGAAGGCAGATATCCTGCCTGGAACGCTTCATGTCCAGGCTGAAATGTGGTGCATTCCTTGGGAGCCAAATTGCTTCCCAGAAGATTTTTGAGGCTGGAGAGGCTCTCTGGAGCAGTCTCCCCATCAATACCACGCTCAGACACAGTAAGAATGTAGCAATTAGATGACATTTGTGGCCATTACCATCAAAGAACAGTATATTAATGATGTTCTACACAACCATTTCCCAGTATTTCCTTAGAAACTCTTGTTGGGTCTACCCATAAATGTCTCATAAAAGCTATAAATATTCAAGAAAGGAAGTCAGTTACATATAAAGACCTCTAATAGGCACTATGAATGAGTTCTGAACCGTATAATAGCCAGGCACCTGTGAAAAATGGCAAGAGGATGTGATCTATACATTATATATGAGGCACTTTGCTACAGCTGCGAAGATTTCGAGTTATTCAGCGGAGCTAGAAAATTAAAACAAGAGAATAGAACAAGAAAGGCATTTGAATTAAGTCTTGTGTGGTGTTGCTTCTTACTCAGCCATCATTATAATAATTTGTTTTGCGCAAAATAGATTTATAAAAGCTCATAAATTCTGGTTAAATGCAAATTCACGCTGCTGGTATTTATTTAACTTTCTACAAGTTGCTCACAATGGGTTTGTGACCAGAGTAGATGAATCATCCCAATCTAATGCAACAGGCAGAGCTGGACACTGAGATGTCACTGAGCCAGATTCTGGTTATGTCGTGTGCATTTTTAATACACAGCCAATAAAATCCCTGTAAAAATGATATTTAACATGAAACTGAACTTTTAATGTTTTCCTCTGTCTCCTCTCTTCATTCTTTTCCTTTTAATCAGCAGCAGCAACCAGACTCGCTGCAGCTCCTGGGCTTCCATGGACACCAATAAAAATTTGTCATGAGCACTGAGGAGAGCAATTCCAGGCTGCAAAAGGCAGAGGGAAGGTCTGGGTTTGGGGGGAGCTGCCTGACATCACCTGCAGACTCCCAGGATATTGGGGCACAGGGCCTGAACCCCCAGAGCCTTTTGGGGCTGATGGACCCACAGAAAATGACCCTGGCTGAAAACAGGGCTCCTGAGCAAGAGGTTTGCTCAGGGGTGACACAAGGATTGCACCTGAGGGACCTCCTGGAGCAGCTCCTGGCTGGAATGGTGCTGGACAAACAAAGGGCTGATCTCTCCTGGCAGGATGCTCCGGTTTTGGGATGCCCAAGTTTTGGGATGCTCCAGTTTTGGGATGCTCCAGTTTTGGGATGCTCCGGTTTTGGGATGCTCCAGTTTTGGGATGCTCCAGGGATCAGCCACCCCCTGAGCCAGCTGGGCATGGACATGGAGCAATCCCTGCTGGGCAGCTCTGTGCTTCAGCCTGCAAAGTGTTTAAAATGGGGACTGCTTTTTCTTCCTTTCTCTCACAGAGAGCCTTAGGTAGGCTGAGAAAATTCCTGGTGGCTGGAAAAAGCAGCTGTGAGTAAAGCTGCTCTCTACTCCACAGCAGCATCCCGGTGCTGAGAGTGAAATTTCACAATCAAATCAGAGGAGCAGCTGCAGATTCCACATTTCCCTGATCATTTCTCTTAAAGCCTGACACGACATCCCTCCAGGAGGCTCCAGTCCCTGCTGGGACTGGGTGGGCTTGAGGCACTGGGGTGTCCCTGTGCTCAAACCCTGACCAGGCAAGGGAGGTTCCTTGTCCTGCAGCAGTTCCCAGCTGTGTGCCACAAACCCCTCCTGCTCTCCTGCCTCTCTTTCTGGGAGATCCCTGGGATTTCTGTTGGAGGAATCCCTGTGCAGCTCTTCCAACTCTCGAGCATTGATTGAGTGGGAGAAAAGCTCTGAGCACCCTCAGAATTCACTTCAGCATCAGTGAGAATTCCAGCGCTCGCTTCGGAGCCTTCCACTCCCTCAAAAGAGCTGGATTGTTTTTATTCATTGGTGTTTTCAGCCCTTCTCACCTGGCAGTGTGGGATTTTTCAGAGAGGAGGAGGATATCACATTGATATGCTCTGGAGGTACAAAAAACCGTGTAGCAGCGCTGGGAAACAAGTGCCACAAGCAGAGGTCACAGTCATCAGGGTGTGTTTGAGTCCTGCCTAATGAGTGACTCTCCTTGCTAAATAAATAATTAATGCATGCATTTATTGTAGGCAAATGCTGTCGTGATCTTCAGGCACCGAAGCTGAAAGAGCTGCACAAGAGGATGAGAGCAGAGCGTCGTCAGGAATGTTCTTTCAGATGTTTGTGCCACTGGAAGCAGCAGCTGCATGCAAACAGTCCTGGGCTTTCTGGGCTTGAGAGACCTCCCAAAACTTCAGCTTCTTTTTCACCCTTTGGGAATGGAAGATTTTCTTTTATTAATGCAACAATCTGTGGGTCTGTGTGGTCACAAGTCACCTACAAAAACTGCCTGTGAGCAGGAAAAATGTTTTCACTTCCAGTGCACCTGAATAATTTCCCCAGTTTGGCTTTTCTGGATGCCTCAGTGACTCGGAGTGCCCCCTTGGCTGTTCTTGTTCTCTCTCTCTCAGTAAATTATTCTTCTGCCTATGCAGAAGCAGCAGCTTCTCCACCAGACCCTTCTCCAACCACAGACTCACAGCATCCCCCCTGGAGAAAGGAGAAAAAACTCACCACAAAACATGAATATTTATCATATTTCCATCTCTTCTTCTATTGCTGAAGTAAAAAAGGGGCCAAAAATTCCCTTTTTGTGCCAGTGGGGAGAAAATGCCGCCACGACAGCACTCGTGGAAGTCCTGGGTTCACCCCAGGGAGCTGCAGTGCTGGGGGAGCCTCTGTGGGTTTTTTGGGGTGACACCTGGGGTCACTTCTCACCTTGAGGAGTCCCCAGCAGTCCAAGGACCAGCCTGAAGCCTTGGCTGGTGTAAATCAGCTCAAATGCCCAGATTTGGGTCCCTGAGGCTCAGTGTGACAGGCTGGCCTTGGGAAGGCTCCTCCACGCTTTGGAGAGAAGTAACGAGCGCTCAGGGAGGAATTGAAAGAGAACCGAGTTCATTTTCAGATTTGTGGGAGTCCTTTATCATCCAACCTGTGATGGAAATGATCTCCTTGAGGAGTGTAACACTCAGGCAGAAGCCAGGCACGGCCTGGCTCCTAATCGCTCTCCAAATTGATATAAAATACAGAGCAGGAGCTACAATATTAAAAATAAAAAAGCTTCATAAGAAGCTCGTTCTTGAGCATTTTCAGCTTTGATGTAAGGAAGATATTTTATGTGTCAAAAACGTCTCCAGTGCTGGCTCTTGGCAGCAGTCTTGAGGGAAGGGATTATTCCATGTCTGTGGTTGTACATCACCGGCTGAAGGGAAGACCAAAGCTGTAATTAGGTCTCTCCCAGTGCCATCATGTTGGGTATCTTTGGATAATTGTTGCAGCCCACATGCCTGTCCATATGTTTTTTCTGTGGAGGATGATTAATTCTCCTCTCCTTCAATACAATGTGTGGTTTATGCAGGGAATGCATCTTTACGAGCAGGAGAATTCCTGTGTAACAGGAAAATAAAGCTCCTAATCCTGCCATTCCCCCGGGGAAAATCCAGCCCAGCAAATGGCATCGAGGTCTTAATTCTGAGGAGTTGTTTATGGTGAGCGAGAGGAGCACCCCAGGTAAGGCAGGGCTGCTCGGAATCTGCCATCCGGCCAGGCAGCAGAGCCCGGGGCTTGGAAAGTTTTAACCTGGCATTGTTTGTAAAGCCTGGATTTTCCCCGGTGCATTAATGGGTTCTGGAGAGGGAGAGCAGCCCCTAATTGCTGCGGGCTCTGCTCAGGGACCGCACTCAGAGCCTGGCAAAGAACTGGCACAGCTCCGCCAGGAGCACCTGAGAATTCGGGACTGGGGAGGTGGGGAAGAATTCCCGGTTTTCCTAAAGTAGGTGAGCGCAGGAACAACCTCTGACTTATTTTACTGAGCCCTCCAGAGCTGGGTTTGCTCCTGAGGGATGCACAAAACGCTTGTTTAAAACCTCAGCCTGTTCTTTCGGAGGTGGCGATTCTGTGCACTCCCTGACCAACCCACACCTCCACCTGCCCCGAAGTTCCTCCAGCAGGGAAAACAGCTAAAAATTACAGTTATTAGTCACTATTCTCCCCTTCTTCTGAGTCATTAACATCAATTACTAACCACTGCATTGTCAATTAAGACTATCACTTGCTGCTATTCACTGCTAATGTGCTAATTGTCATCAATTTACTGCCTCAATTATGTGGTCATACACTTGCCTCGAGGTATAGGGATGCGATATAAGGATCCGGAGGAGAAACGAGCTCTCCCTGGTTTTAACGCAGGGAAAGAAACCGGAGTGAGTCTGAACATGGATAAAGTTGCAGAATTCTCCCGGAGAAAAACTATTCTAACACACAGACGATGGTAAGGGGAACAAAAACTACAATTAAAGCCAAGAGTGTTTTACAAGACCCTTTTTTATTCCTGGCCCTTCCACTGAAAATGTGACATTATTTCCCCTGCAATGGATTAGTGGATCGTGTTCACTCTGTAATCATGTATATATTTTTGCCTAATTATATCTGATTGCTTACTGCATGTTGTACTTTCTAATGAGCATTGAATTATTAATCTGCTGCCGAGCCTTTCTCAGCATACAAAAGGGAGAGATGTCTGGTGTCATTGAACACAGCCTATTGTGTTCCCTTCAAGCAGCAGCAAACTTTAGGATTCAGCAGTGTGCCAGATTCTCACTACAGACACAGCCGAGTTCTCTTTGACAGGTTTTAAATAATATGTTTTTGGTATGCTTTATCTGACACTAAGCTGCCCTGAAAATAGTAGAGGAAGTCTGCTAGTGAGAATAAAATCAGACAAACTCCTAAAAAAAAAAAAAAAAAAATCCCTCCTGCGTCTATTTTTCAGTCCTTAGGCAAATAACCTTGCAGGCTGTATGGAAGGGTTTGATTTCTTTCATGCAGTTGCTCAGCAATCCAAGGAAATAAAGCAGAGATGCTTATCCAGAGCAAGGGTCCAGGGAAAATGATGGATCTTTTTCCCAGCAAAAGAATTGGGATTTTCTGTCTAAAATTGTGATGGGAACTTGATTTTCACGTGCAATATTTATCTGTAATGGGGTGCTGGGAGTGAAATCCTATTTCAAATCATCCTGGGCTGTGGCATGGGGTGCCCAGAGCAGCTGGGGCTGCCCCTGGATCCCTGGCAGTGCCCAGGGCCAGGCTGGACACTGGGGCTGGAGCACCTGGGACAGTGGGAGGTGTCCCTGCCATGGCAGAGGGGGAAAAGATGAACCTTAAGGTCCCTTCCCAGCCCAACCCATTCCCTAATTCCAGCCTGGATCTATCATTTGATCCCAATAAAGCCTCTCTTTGCAGGTGCTGTGCTGCTGATGCCTCCCAGCCACCCCCACACCCACCTGTGGGCAGGTAGGTCCCAAAGGAGGGGGGACACCCCCAGTGCAGATTTTGAGCTGAAAGCCTTTAGGAATGGCTTTCTGGGGGAGCAGCATCCTCTGCCTGAGATTTGGGGGTTCTCCTGCTCCTCCCAGGGCACGCTGGCTGCTTGTCCTTGGCCAGGCTCTCCTGAGCTCTGTGACTCCTCTGGGCTGCTGTCCCTCATGGCATCAGCTCCTCTGGCACCTCCTGCCCCTCCCAGGTGGATTTCTGCCCTGTGTGTGCACAAAACCTGGAGCAGCTCCTTGGTTGGGTTGGGGTGTGCCAGCCCAGCCTCAGCTGGTGTTTTATTGTGTGGGAATCCTGAAAATCAGAGGGTTTTGGGAAAGCTGCAAAAGGCCTCAGAGACAGCAGAACTGGGATTGGAGCTAAGCAGCAGCCATGAGATTGGTCAGCAGAAAAGTTATATGAGAATTAGAAAGTAAGGACAAGTAGAACAATGGTCTGTGCATTAAAGCTTGTCTAGAATAACTCCCCAAGCTGCAGAAAAGTTTATCTAGTGAGATATTAGGGAGTTCTAAGCTTGATAAAGGAGCTCTGTGCATTGTGTTTGAAGGCTCACAAGCAGGTGTTGTATCTGAAATAAGCAGGCATTGTTTAACCACAGGTACCTGTGCTCATAGTGGTTGGATGGAACCACTGTCAGTGCGCTTCTGCTTTGTGGGATTGGTCAAAAAACTCATAAAGTGAGTTGTGACATCGAGTTCTGTGTCTGCTGCCTGGGATGTGAGCTGCTGGCATCTTCCCATGGAATGAGAGTGATGCTGGAAAATACAACAGCTTGGGACGTATTCCTCAGCAGCCCTGTCCTGTTTGTGGTTTGTACCCAGACCCCTGGGCAGCAAGATGAGAGGAGGGGTTTGCTTCTCAAGTGTGAAGTCTTTTATTTGCTCCCTAAATCTCTGAACCCCCTGCTTGTGCTGAACAGTGGAAATGGCAGCTTTGGCAGTTGGCATCCTTGCTTCCTGGTGGTTGTTCCTCTCTGATGCTGAAGCTGATTTTCATCTCTGAAGATATCCCAGGCTCTGTGTGTTAACTTTGACAAAAAGGAATGAAACCAACGTAAGAGATTCATATTTGTGTTGGATTGTTTAGAAGCTTTTTAAATCAGCTTGAGGAAAATTTGGGGAAGAGAGATGAGGTTCAAATGTTTTATAACTGTGGGGTGAAACATTTCTTGGGCTCTATCTGACTGGAATATTGGCTTCATTTGAACTGAGTGGCATCAGTTTGGGGTATTGTTTCCACATCTAGATTTTTCTTTTGGTTTTGCTTATCTGTTCTTTTATCTCTCCTCCCTGACAAAAATTTCTGGAGAAGAACAACCCAACAGAGGCTGCAGCTTCCACACATTTTAACTGCTGCTTGTTGAAATTAGTTTAATATAATAATTACTTCTTTTTCCAAATACTCTTTTTATGTGAAGTGATTCAGGAATGCAGTTGTCAAAGGGGAGGTGGGGAGGAGGAGGAGGAGGAGGGAAGCACTGAATAATGAGGTGGGAATGAGTCAGTGTGTGAGGGCAGCACTCCCCAATCCCCCCTGTGCCCCCAGTGCCAGTAAAACTGCTCATCCCAGAGTGTCCCTGGCCCAGCTGGGGTGGTGGTGATGCAATGGGGCACCAATGCAGCTTAGAAAGTCTTGGCACAGCCCAAGGGAACTTCCTGGATCTTTAACAAGAATGTAAAGACTTCATTGATGCATAAACATCTCCCAGATTCCCTAACCTGACTGAGTAAAATTTCATGGTTGTGGTCTAAATTCTCACTTTCTGGAGAATCCCAGAATGGTTTGGGTTGGAAGGAACCTTAAATCCCACCCAGTGCCACCCCTGCCATGGCAGGGACGCCTTCCACTGTCCCAGGTGCTCCAGTCCCAGTGTCCAGCCTGGCCTTGGGCACTGCCAGGGATCCAGGGGCAGCCACAGCTGCTCTGGGCACCTGTGCCAGGGCTGCCCACCCTGCCAGGGAACAATTCCTTCCTAATACTTTCAAATCCTGGATGGTGGTTGGGTGTGTTTTAGTGAGACAAACCTCCAGACCAATGTTCTCCTCCTGAATTTGCTCTCCCAGCTGTAAAGTCCTGCTCCAGGTGTAACAGAGCTCCTCCTTTCCACCTCTTCCTGAATTCCAATTATATTGATTTCTTTGAACTGTAACAACAAAAGTGGTGGCCCTCCTTTATTAATGGCAGGGAAGGGGAGAGATAAACAGCCCATAAATTACATCAGCATCAGATGCTCAGAGGGGAACTTTGGGTAGATCTCGAAGGACAGAGACAGAGGGAAAATCAGCTACTGTGGTTAGAGAGGAACTGGGAATTGTTGGTTAATTCAGACACGTAAATAATAAAAAAGTTGCCAAAGTCCAAGTTTGTTTTTGGGTTTGGTTTGAGGGGTTTTTTAGGAGAGGGAGCTTTTCTTCCTCAAACCACCTGCTGTAGACCTAGAAAAGATTTCAAGAAGTTGAACACGTCTCTTTTTCCTCTTGAAAACTTCCATCCAGTTTTATTATTTGGGTAGGTAATACCACAAATACAGATGGCATTTACCCTTGCCTTGTCTCCTCCCAATCTGTTCTCTTTTCTGGGTTAATACCTTCTCCCACTCTGCTCTTCTATTTCAATATAGTGTTTAAAAATAAAATGGCAGATTTCTCTTTGCTTTTCCTCTCTGTTTCTTCACATTTATATTTTGACTTTGTTACCTTTGGCTCACCTCATCTGCCTACATAGAAAGCTTTTTTTGTTTGTTTGTCAGATTCTTCTACATAACTTTTCCTAGAACTCAGAGTAAGCCCTGCTTAAAGAACAACTTTCATGCCTTTCAACCCAATTCATTTTCTCTTAGTACATTTTATTCTTTATAATTTCCAGATTTATGATTTACAAACAGCACAGAAGTGAGGAGTTATGGGAGACAAGAACGGGAGGGTGGGGGGAAAAAAAAAATCTGTGTTTTAGTTTGGATTTCTGCCTAAAAGGATGACACTGGGTCCATTTTTCTCCAGTACAATGGAAGGTATTGAATTTGGAGATTCATGCATGAACTAAAAATTGGCAGGAAAAAAATCAGTTTAGTGAAATTCAAAGCAAGTTCCTACAATGAAACTGTGTGGGGAGTGGGGGGTGTCAGATTGAACTTTAATAGAAATTTTTCCCTTAAATTTTTTTTCTGACGGTATTTTATTAAAAACCCCACAAGCATTTGAAGAAGGAAATATTGTTCACAGTGTAAAAGTTCGAGCGTAGCACTTTGAAAACAGGAGTGAAACTCTTCTGTCTCCTTCCACACATCATCCTTCATTTTGGAAGAGCTCCAAAAGAAATCATCTAAGCCTTTCAAACCAACTTGTTTCACTTTCTTCTTCTAAAGGCATTCTTTAAGCCACACTCTATTTTGAACACCTTCACTCTCCCTAATAATCGCCTCCTTGATGGCTTTACCACAACCAGAGGAGAAAAATCCAATTCTCCAGCTGCAATTGTGATGCTTCCCCATCCCAAGAACATAAAGGAAGGCTCCTGCCAGCCCGTGCTGTCATTTGCAAACTCTTTGTCACATTTTGTCACAGCAGGGATCAATATTTGCCACCGTGCCAAGGCAGCAGCTCCATATGCCGCCTCTTTGCATGGAGGGCATGCCAAAAATAACACTGTGGAGCAGCTCCTGGGGGAGGCAGTGCCGTGGACGTGGACAAATGGATCTGGTCTCCTCTTAAAGCACCCCTGGCCACCCCTTTGTTGGCCCAAAAGGCAACCAGAGCTCTGCCAGGGGCGGTTTGGGGACTCGCCGCGGGTCTCAGCGGGAGCTGGGTGGGTGTTTGGGTGTGTGACAGCACTCCAGCGTTTCTGCAGGCTGATTAATCCACAGAAAGCTTGTGATTATCCCCGTGTTTCCCTCTGGACTCCTGAGCATGTGTTGGTGTCTGGCTGTCTCTCTGTAGCATATGTTCTCCCTCTCTCCCCAGCCCATCCTGGAGTGCATCTGCGGGGTCTCGGCCACGCGGCCCTGCAGGGTGACCTCTGCCAGCCTGGGGCTCGCTGGGGTTTGGGGTGACAGTGCCATGGCAACAGGAGCTGTGCACGCTCTGATCACCAAACAACTCTTGCTAATTAAAGGCAGCTCAGCACTCAGCTCTCGCTGCAAAGGCGAGAGGCAGCGGTCGGGGTTTGTCACCCAGGTGTGCAGGCAATGCTCTGTGCTCCTGCTGCTCCTCCACTGCTGTCAGAGCCACTCCCCATGAGCTCACCCTTCTTTCTGAGAGCCCAAAATGAGCCCCAAGGGCTCCCCTTCACCTAAGGAACCTCATCTACCTGTATGTCTCTAATAAAGGCACCGTTATAACCAGGGAGGAATTTTATTCTCTCACCAGTTGGCACAAGGTGTTTTCTGGTGGCTGTGGGGGCTGCTTTGATTTCTACCCATTATTCAAATTAATATTGAATTTCCAGCTGCAGCTATTTTCTGGTACTGAAAGAATCTGAGGTGTTCAGGTGAAGTTTTGTGTTCTTTTTTCCTGACAAGAAATGAAGGACAGACTTTGGTGGACTCTTCTGTTCCTTAGACCACTTTGATGGACTTGTGACACTTTTGGAAATTACCCCAGGCACGGCAATATTTATAAAATGTCTTTTCTTCCTCTCCTTTCCACACCCTGTGGTTCTCACTAAGGTGTGGTCAGTCTTGGCTTCCCAGGCAACCACACACACCCAACCCCAGCATCCTCTAGGGAAAGACTTTTCTTGGGTCCCTCATGGATCAGGATTTCCCTAAGGGCAGAGGACATGATTCAAGAGGAATTCCACAGAAATGAGCTGAAAACTGTGGTTGGTAGGTTCTGAACACAACCCATCCCTCTTACTGCTGCAGCACCTCTCCTCTGTCACTCACAATTTCCTTTTCCTCCTTAAAGAAGCTGCCAGATGTGCACAAACAGAGCCAAGAGCTGAATTCCTCACCCCAAAACTCCTTGTGGAGCAGGGTGTGCTAGGAGCTGTTCCCCTGAGGAATGGGGAACAGCAATCCTCTCCTCTCCAGGCAAAGCAGAGAATTGATGGTGACTCTCAGACTGAGGGCAGGATCTCACCAAGTCATCATTTTCCCTCTGTATTTTTGTGGTTCCAGCCTTCAGCTCTCTCAATCTTTCCCCTTATGTTTTTCACCTTGTATTGTTTTATACCCCAAATAGACTTGGTTTTCACCATAATTGCTTACCAGCTTTCCACAAAGCAGTGCTCTGGGAATCTCTGACCTCTGGAAATCCCTTCAGGAGAGATTATTCTGCAATAGCAAGCTGGGACCCAGAGCCAAAACCTCTCTGTGCACGCAGGGAACTGCATCATCTCTGATGCATTGATGTGATTTGATGCCATCATTTAAGCAACTGGAGATGCAGATGTGGAAGAATACGAGCAGACAGAAAATTAAATTGTATAGATCATGAGCATCTCAGGGTTGATTAAATAAAATGAGAGTGCATTTCCTCTTTCATACTGAAAGAGGCTTAACATTAAAAAAAAACCCTAATCTCTTCTAAGATAAAGTTCATTAACACAATGATTATTCATTTGGCTTTTATAATGATACTGCTGCTTAATCACCAGAACATTGCTTCCTGTGCTCTAGGAGAACCAGCAGGAAGCATTTGAAGAGACAGAGCTGGTGCTAATGCAGCAGCAGCCAGGATGGAATCTCAGAGCCTTTCATTTGAAAAGTGAATTCCTGCTCAGGTTTCTAAAGCCCCACCCATCAAACAGCAGGAGCTTTAAACCCAACATTAAATTTATACAGCAATGAAGCCTCAGGTTTCCTGTTTCTACACGGTTAACATCTAAGTTTCCTCCTGGGTCCATTTCCATTATTTATTATATTATTTGCCTAGAGCAGCACCCCAGAGGAGCATTGTAATCAGGAACTGAGCTTGTGTTGGGAGAAATACAGCGCAGTCACTCCAGAGCTGGCCTGGCCTCTTGAGTTTATAATCCTAATAAACAAGGCAAATAGTAATAGAGATGGATAAACAAATGCTGGAGGAAGCTGGCTGCTTAATGACTTCCTCTCCTGCAGTTTCCATCCCCACCTCGTGCTCCTGCACGGCTCCAGCCCCTTCTCCACACTCACTCTGGAGCTCCAGGCTCCATTCCTCCCCTCTGCAGGGCTTGATTCCCCTTTCCCTGTAAGAGCTGAATGAGGGATGTGGGACTCCAGGGGCTCTCCAAAATGCAGTTTATTGTACCCAAGGTGTCCCAGCAGCCCAGGGTGGTGGGTGACAGAGCTGTGCCCACAGCTGTCAGCTCCAGCTGCAGGCAGGCTGGACACCCTTTGGTTTGGTTACAGTGCATTCTAGACTTTTCTTTGCTGAGCATCCTCATACAGTAGAACCAATTTATACCTTAACTGTTACCTATAGCCCATCATAACTGCTATAGTTACCATATTCATGTTACTGCTCTCCAATCACTAAAGTCAGTACATCACAGTTTAAGCCAGAAGTTGTTTTTCAGTTTTCTTGCAGTGGAAAATTCTGAGACCTTTTTTCTCCTTGCCACATTTGCTGCCTTGTTTGCCTGTGCTCTCTTCCTGCTTGGTAAAAACATCTTCTTGTTTGGGGTGGGTTTATCCTTTGCTCTAAGCCATAAAACCCCTCTAACTAACACAGCCTTTGCCTCCTTGGTTACCCAGTCAGACTGGCTCAGCAATTCTTTTCTTCTGTATCAAAACTTGCTCCCATCTCTATCCCTTCATCAGACTCTGCATTCAAAAATCTTTCTGCCAAGCACACACATCTGTGAGACTTTCTTGTGCACCTTTCATCCTTCCCAACATTTCCCCTCAGCTCTGCTCATCACTCCTGTTCTTTGTTTTGTCTTCCTTCTCCTCCCTGTCCCAGCAGCTCCTCAGTGCAGGTGACTCCTCAGCTGTGATGGTCCCTGTGGCACCAGGGCCAGGCTGATCTCCTGATGCCACCTCAGGTGCCACCGAGCACTGGCACTGCCTCTTCTCCTCCCTGGCACTATTTGAGGGCAGAAATTGGAATTATTGAACTCCTCTCTCTTTCCCTGCAGTGTTTTTTCTCTAAGAAACAGGGTGGAGTGTGTGTGGGAGTGTGGAGGGATGAAGGAAGGGATTGGGAGAAGCCTCCAAAGACAGAGGGAATATTTGGAAGGCAGTCACAGGGGGTTTAGGACCTGGTGATGTTGTAAATGTAGGGCAGTTTGATTTCTACCCACTAATTTAAATTAATATTGAATTTTAAGCTGCAGCTAATTTCTTGTATCAAAGCCCCATTGGAATCTGAGGTGTTCACGTTCTGGTGGAGTTCTTTGGGTTCTTTTTTCCTGACAAGGAATGAAGGACAGACATTTGCTGGATTCTTCTGCTCTTTAGACCCCTTTGTGCTTTTCACTTTTGTCCCTGCATACCCATAATTTTATATTTTTTATAATAACGTTTTCAGGCAGCCCTTTTCTCCATAGTGAAAGCAAATCAGCTCTCCTCCTGGGACCCTGCTGCTTTCCTCCAGGGTCTGTTGGATGGGACATACACCAGAATTTGGGTAAGGAAGGGTTTGTTTTGCCTAAAAGTTTCTAAAGCAGCTCACATTCAGTTTGTGCCAGCCCCCCTTAGTTCCCTGGGGATAATTTTTTTGGTCTCAGTAGGGACAGTGAGTCCTGTTCTGTCTCCTGCCTGCTCAGTGCAGCAGAGGGAAAGCTGGATAAAAACAATCAGGGAAAAAATAGAGCAACACTTCTGCTCTAGTAGGAGCTGTTATAATCCAAATTAGCTGATAAAAGCCTTCTTGAGAGTGATTTGGGATTGAAGTCCACAAAAAAAAATGGTTAAAAGGTTACTTCTGGAAACAGAACTTTTGAGAACAAATTGTTGCTGCAGAAATGCACGAGGGAAGATCAGGTTTAAGACTCTGCCTTGTTTTCCCATTTCCCTCTCAGATCCTTCAGTATCCATCCTTTAGGAGTGTCAAAGGAATGTGGCAGCATTTTTAAATTGAGCTCAGGTGTGCAAGCAGCTCTGATCCTTCTGCCTCCACCCCACCTGCAGAAGGAAATGAAAAAAAAAATGACTAAAGGTCATTGTTTCTGCATTTAATTTTGTATTTATTTGTTTGGTAAGCCTCCCCAGTCAGATGCTCTGGGCACTCCTGGCTATTAATTGCAAACTCAGCGTGCCATGCAATTAAGGGAAACAAAACAAGACTGAAAAGCTCCAGAAATAGATGGGAAAATAGGAAAATCACAACAGCAAACAGGAAAATCGCGGTGTTTGTCTACAAAAACTGCAGAAGTCACCACGCTCCTGTGCTGGCACAGGAGAGGAGCTGTGAGAGCAGGATGGGGCAGGCAGGACACGCTCTGCTCAGGGCAGGAGTGCCCAGCCCTTCCAGGAGAGGGGAGCAGGCAGCACCAAAGCACAAATGTTCTTCCAATCCAAACAATCCCCTCTCAACTTCAATGAGAATTTTGCTCACAGGCAACATTTGCTCCCAAGACATCTCTTCCATAGTTCTTACAGCATAAATAGCCCCTCATTGTTCAGCTTTAAAGGAAATAAATGATGCTTTCAGCCCAGTCCTTTTCATTGCCTGTGACTGATATCAGCAAAGCACTGGTGCTGGTTATGTCTATGGAGATACAGCCTTGCAGTGCAGATGTGTTATTTAAATTACAATGCTGGGAATACATTTGTGTCAGTAGCTTTCCATCTCCTGCACCAAGCACTGAAGTTATGAGGGGAAGAAAGCCCTGTTTTTTCCTGAGCACCACTGTATTTTCCTCTTTTCACAAGTCAGTTTGTTACATCTGAAGAGCTTACTCATGCATCCCCATCCAGTTCATTTTTATTACAGCTCTGTGTTTGTTACAGATAAGCTCCAAGGATGCAGCTGAAAGCTGGGCTCTTTCCAGTTTCCATGTATTTTTTTTTTTCCCAAGGTTTTAATGGTTATATAACATTGTGTTATGACACAGCCTCCCTCTCGCTGAAGGGAAATTGCTAAACTCGGTTTATCGAATGTTTCAAGGGTACAAAGTTCAGATAAGAAAAGTTGAGATAGCAATCAAAAATGTCAGTGAGAATTATAAGTTTCTGGAAGTATAAAAGGGGTGTTTCTTATATTTCTTTCCACTTTTCCCCCTTTTCCCTTCCAGTATTCTCTTTTCCCATACACTCAATATTTGGGGAAATCCCTTTTTCATGGACTTTTCCTCTTTTCCATCCCTTTGAAGAGAAAACCTGGCAGGTTCAGGCTCTGCAGAAGCAGCCAGTGGTCATTTTGGAGTGGCAATTTTTTATTGCACCTGTCCCTGGTGGCAGCTCCTGAGTGCCCCAATTTGAGTTTCTTGCAGAGGATGAGGGATGCTGGTCCCAGCAGCTGCTGCCTGGTGAGTGACACCAGAGAGCACAAGGGCAGGTTTCTTTCTCGGGGGTACAGACCCAAAGGGAAGCCAAGAAAATCCCCAGGGAAATGCTTGTTAAATATTAGGGGGAAAACAACCTTTGCAATGAGGGTGTTGTGCACTAGGACAGGCTGCCTTGAGGGGATGTGAACATCCTGCAGCTGGAAATGATCAGAATTCAGCCCAAACTCAAGCTGGACCTTCTCTGGGGATGGACCAGATGACCCCGAGGTCCCTTTCA
This sequence comes from Fringilla coelebs, assembly GCF_963513975.1. Lineage (NCBI taxonomy): Eukaryota > Metazoa > Chordata > Aves > Passeriformes > Fringillidae > Fringilla > Fringilla coelebs. The sequence continues at coordinate 20,315,865 of NC_140039.1, forward strand.
ACCAACCCCATGGATTTAATGCATGGTGGGTTTCTCTCCAATTATTTAGCACCCACAGAACACAATATTAGTAATTTCAATCCCTTTTTTTTTCCCTTCTGCACCTTTTTTTTCATCTACACAGTCATTCTCCCAGATCAATCATGCCTTGCTGTCACGGGAGACAATCATTGTAATCATTTAGAGAAAGAATCAGCATAATTCTGAACGTTTCACACCCTAAAAAAGGGGAGGATGACAAAGTTGTTCTTCTGTCCCAGAACTGAACTGCCACTCTTGCCAAATCTCACCCACAGGCAATTAGGGATTCATCAAACACTCACACTCACATTCCTCTGGGGTTTGAAGGGAATTAGTAAAATGTGGATGTCATGGTGTCTGTCAAAGATGGGATGAGGGATCAGGGGTGGATGATGGTAATCAAGATCTTCAGCATTTCCCTCCATCTAATTAACTGGGTTATCCCTGGTGCCACTTTTGGGGGTTGAAATGGTCTCAGGATACCTTGGAGGAAAAGCTCAAGGTGTTGAGAAGGGCTGAAGGAAAGGGGGTTTGTGCTGATATTGATCTCATCCACTGGGAGTAACAGGCAAGAAACATCCAGAAGGCCAGACAGCAAATGTCCTGTGTGCTGGAAATCATCATTGCTCTGCATGTGATGGGAGATTCCTGGGAGATGGGAGATCTCCAGGATCAGATAGACTGATTGCATTTACTTGGCCTGCAGGGGTCAACCAGGAACAGGAAAAGAGGGAGGAAAAAGCCCTGCAGGTGGCTTTGGACACGCCTCAGATCCCATCCCTCGCGCTGAGCAGCTGGAATAGAAACGCTGTGATTCCTTGGACTGTTATTTCTTCATCCCAAGGAGCCAAGGAATGGTTGTAATTATTCCCAGATGCCTGATTTTCCACTGGAACCCCACTGTCCAAGCTCATCCAGCAGGGAGGAGTGATGGCTAAAATCCTGTGACAGACTTTGAGGCAGAGGAGGAATTCTCTGAATGTGACCCCCGGATATTTCAGCCCTCCCAGTCTGACTTCTGTGGTGTGACAGGGCTGAGTGAAAGGCCAAAAAATGGATGCATCAATATCTTCTTATTGCCATGCCCATTTTAGCCAGGACAGCACTAAATTTTGGCTTTCTTCCTCTCATCCCAGCTTCTGCTGTGTTTTACTCCTTTTCCTCTTCTTTCTTTTCTTTATTGAGTCTAAGAGGAGGAATAAAAGCTAGGTGAGAGGTAGGAAAAGGAGAATTATCCCAGAATATTCTGATACTCTGTGGCTTTGTTTCCTATTTACACCCATTGTAATCTGCAATCCAGTGGTTGAAACCCAGCTGAAGAACAAAACTCAAGGAGAACCTGAGATCATTCCCGTTCTTCTTCTATTATTCATGAATTCTTCGGGGGTAAATTGACTGAAAAAATGGGTAAAACAAATTTGATAATTATAAGTTAATAAAACCTCCACGCTGCTTACCCAGAAGTGGGAAACCATAGATCTGCTCTGTTTAAGCAGTTTAAATACATAAAACTGTTAATTACTAATGCAAATTCATAGTGGAGGAAATGATGGCACGCTTGCACCGAGAGAATAAATGTTACATTTTTCCTGCAAATAATTTTTACTTCCCTAATTTTAAGAAAATCCAATATTGAGCTAAAAAATCATTATGGGGCTTTTTGTATGTAGAGCTGAAAACCAGTTATGTAAAGATTTTTTTGGACTGGCAAGGAGGATTAATTAGAGCCTTAATAAGGCACAGGGTGAGAATTTTGACAAATTACCAGAAAAATTGCACTGTGCCCTGGGGCAGAGGCTAAAGCAGGCTTAAGACACATGGATTTTTTTAAATATATATTCAAAATTTTCATATATACTTAATTATTTATTAATATATAATATATAATAATAAATATAAATATATAATTATTATTTTATTTTATATATATATGGTTTTTCCAGGTGGCTTGGGGATGGAGGCCTGGATTTGCAATAACTTGGTGGTTGAGGATCCCAGGCAAGCATTTGCTCTGTCATAAAAAATGGGGCTGGAATCTCTGCAGACAGGAGAACAAATCCCTGCAGGTCCTGAATTCTCCCCTAAGCTTGCTCAGATTTCAGGGTGATATCACAAATCTGCCTCACTGCATCTCACTGAGTTTGCACACAGCCAAAATTAAAATGTTACAAGAGGATGAAAGGAAAAAAGTGAACTTCAAGGCCTGAATATTTGATATCCTAATATTCATTAAGAGGCAGTAATTATCTGATTGCATCTATTAATTCTGGCACATTACATTGCTCCAGTCTTTAAACTCTACATAAATTTTATGCCAATTAATTAAAAGAAAAGGAAATGGGTTTTATACACCTTCTTTATTCTTAATCCTTTCTTCCTCCTACCTGAGTGTGTCCCTTTCAGGCAGGGGGCTGTGAATTATTGTGAATTGCTGTGAATTATTGTGAATCAGGAACCTCCCAAGTGGGATGAACTCTTGGGAAATGAGACAAAAAAAAACAAACCCAGAAAAGGAAAATACTACACGTCTCAATTTGATCTTCAGAGTGCTGATATTAATAAGTGAGCTCCTAAAAAGAAACACCTGCATCCTGAAATTAAAGATTTGGGGCACCTCTGATAATCCAGTTCACCTGTGGAGGAAGTGGAATGGAAAAATCATCTTGGAAATTACATTGGAGAGCCTTGAGGTTGAGGGGGGATTTCTTCAGTTCATGATTAGTTGTCTTTGAACCAGGAGAATCCAAAGAAAAGCAAATAAAAGTCAGGGTTTCCCAGGGAAACCACTGCAAACTGGATTCAGCACTGTGCAAAACCAATATGAAACATTTAAACCAAAATATTTATAATAATTACATATATGCATGTGGATGTCTATAAATCCCTGCACATAATGATCCATTCAGACTAATTAGTTCATATAGAAAGATCTGAGCTTTTTGGTCTGAGTTCCCACATGGATTAAATGGAGATAATAATTCTTTTGTGCTAATTGTAATGAGCATTGGAGGAGAGCCATGGAACTCTGAGTTTTTATTTATTTTTTCCTAGCAATCTTGGCCATCCCTAAAGTGCAGCCACCAAAGGGGTGGAAATGTTGTGCAAAACCATTTTCTGTCTTCAGCCCTACCTGGCACAACATTTCAGATAAGAACAAGGCATCCAAAAACCACCCTCATTTTCCTGCTAGACCTCAGGGGAAAAATAGATAAGAAAATTGTCAGATCTGTGTTTATCAAGGGCTAAATGTGATTGCTGTCCTTACATATAATTTGTTCCTTTATGTCACAACCTGCTGGACAAATCTATAATTTCAGTTCATATTATCATTGTCAGAAATATTAAATAGGGGTCAATAACTTAGCATTTTTTGCAAGGTCTATGTGTATTTTATTTATATAGTTTATTTATATTTTAGTTGTGTATTTTATTTATATAATTTATTTATATTTTATTCATATATTTTATTTACATATTTTATTTCTGTATTACCAGATCAGAAATTACAGCAATGGCTCAATGAAAACTCTCTGAAAGAGAGGAATAATCTGTGCTCTAGTATTTCTATCAAATTCAGGATTCAGCTTCCCTTTCAGAAATACTTTGGATATCTCATTGAGCACAGGTGAAGTGATAATCAGTGAATTTTCTATCCAGGATCTGTGAGCTTTAGTGAGCTGAATTCCAATGGTGTCCATGTGTACAGTCCCTGGGTTGGGCTCCAATTTGGATTTCTTGGCAGCAGCCCATTTTTAATTCATTTGCCCTTTGTTCTGGCTGAGAATCCTCACAAATATTCCTATTTACAGTGGTATTTAGGGCTCACAGTTGAGGAATAATACCAGCTCTGCTTGCCAGCCAATGGAACCCCACGGAAGGAAATCCTGCCACATCTGAGATTTTCTTCTTTTTTTTGCCTTGTTCTCTCAGCTCCAAACTTGCAGTGTAGTCCTTCCAGTGGAAAAGCAGGAAATAACCATTTTATGGGAATGTTTTTAGGAGCTGCCCATCGAAAAGATGGAGACAAGGGCACCTGGGTTGTAGCAAACCTCCCCTGGCCCTCCAGTCCAAACAGAGCTGGGGTTAACTCAGTCAACAACACTTGGGAAGAACGAGAGGGAACCTCCCTGGCAGCAGCATCAATCCCCCTGGAGCTGACCCTCTTTTGCCATCCTTATTTCATTTTGGAGATTAAACATGAGCACACCCAAACAGGTAAAACTGAGACAAAGATAACAGGGAGGAAAGAGAGCAGGAAAGAGAGGCAGGGGTGTGAGGGGAGCATCACGTAGCTCATTCCTTCTTTGTTTGCACAAGTCAATTCTTTCCCTCTCCAACAGCACACAAAAGGAGTCTCAGGAGCCTTAAATTACTTTCCCAGTCTTTACAGAGCACCTCTCCAAAAGCAAAATTAATGGGGTCTGCTGGGCAGCCAAAAGGAAAAGCCCATCTCAACACGTTTTGTTCTGCTCAGCACAAAATACCCTGATCCCAACCCAGCCCTGGGCGCTGCTGCTCTGCTCTGGAAGGAGATTTAGAGCTGAGAGGGAGAGGGTGGCAGCTCCTGGGGAAGCCAGGCCAGGCTGGGTTTGGGAAGGACAGCTGTGTGGGAAATGGGATTCTGGCCCCAGCTGCTGGGATCCTCACCCCAGTGCAGCCCAGCGTGTTCAGGTCGATGGATTTGCTCTCAACTCGTGTTGGGCAGTCACAAAGGAAAAAAAAACAATTGGTCCAAACAGAGAGGAATGGGTTGGGTGAGCAACAGCAGAGTCCTGTTAGCTCTGCCTTTTTCTTTTTGATTAGAAATGCTGCCTTGGCCTGGCAGCTCAGTTTAGAGCGCTGCAGAAACAGTCGGACTTGTATTAATGGTTTTCAGTCTTAAACTGTAAAAAGGAATTAAAAACCAACTGAAAAAACAATCCCCAAAACCCAACAAAAATCCCCACTCCAAACAACACGTTTCTGAATGGATGGACCAGACCCCCAATAATTTTTATAGGACTTTTTTCAATTTTCTTAAAATGCCAACTAAACTCAGCTGCAGCACTTCACGTACAGGGAACCACAACAAGAAGTCCAAATAATCGCTGGTATAGCAACTCAGAAGTCACCAAAACCCAGGTTTCTGTGACCTCAGATACACCCACATCCAAAAAGTCCTCTGAGAGACCATGACAAAGGTGCCACTTTAAAATTTAAAACCAGTCTATGATTTTCTGATTCTCAAATCAAAAGACAAGTGACCTCATTGCTGCTGACTTTTCCCCTAAGGGTGAAACCACCACTAAATGGTTTCTAGAGGTGTGGCTGGAAGCTCAGGAAGGTCAGCTGCCAGGTCAGGAAAGCACAATTTACCTTAGAAAATCAAAATTTTGTTGAGTACTGCTGTGCAGTGAGAAGGACGAGTCCATACAACTGAAAGTAGTGCAGAGAGACAGTCCAGGCAGAACTCAATGAAATAAAGATGAGCTGAGCTGCAGTTATTCATTTTTACTGGAGGCTTCAGAAATAGGACCTCATCTAGAGAACAAATCAACTTTCTGCATGAATTTTAGATTAAATTTTATCAATTAATGGCACTTTTTTTTTCCCCCTTATTTTTGCCAAGGACCAGCTGAGATGAATTTTCCAGGAGTCCCCAAGCTACCTTTTTAATCCTGTGGAAATAGAGAAAACCAGGAGACACAGGCTTCTTTTAATTGTTAACCAACACCTGTATAGGCACAGAAGTGGCTGTGTGGGAGGTATTTCATCTCTTCCAAAGCCAGAATGTAATTCCTTATCCTAAGGCTCAGCATCCTTGGGCTGGTCAGCTCAGAGCAGCCAGGGGAGGCAGTGCAGTTCCAACAATTGCTTTTTGAGTGAGGCTGGTGGCTGGGAATCTTTAACTTGCCATTTAGAGCACAGATGAAAACGTTCCTGCACAGCTCCCCCTCTCTAATCTGCTCCACTTTGGGGCTGGCTCCTGGTTCTACAGCTGAGCCTTTGGGCTGGGGTGGGACAGGGACAGAAATGGCCCCAAAACTGGGTGTGAGAGGGACAGAAAGCACCCCACAATTGGAGTGTGAGAGGACAGAAAGCACCCCAAAACTGGGTGTGAGAGGGACAGAAAGTGCCCCAAAACTGGGTGTGAGAGGGACAGAAATGGCCCCAAAACTGGGATGTGAGAAGGGCAGAAAACACCCCAGAACTGGGGTGTGAGAGGGACAGAAATGCCCTGTGCCAGGGATGCAGGGATGCTCTGCTGGCAGGGAGGAGGGACAGGGCTGGTTCCCTTTCCCCATCCTTTGGGTGTGGGATGCCCTGTGCTGTCCTTGCTGCAGGGCTGGTTCCTTTTCCCATCCTTTGGGTGTGGGATGCCCCTGATCCTCTCTCTGTGGCTCCCATGTCAGGATGTGATCCCCGTGGTATTCCTGATTCCTCCTCAGCCCTGCCCATCAGTGTGGAGCCTCAGTGAGGTGACAGCATGGTTTCCATGGAGGAAAGCATTCCCTGAAAGGCAGGGAACAGCTGCTGGAGCTGAGGTGCAGTCAGGGCAGGGTCAGGTTTGTGGGGATGAGCTCCTGGAGCCTGTGTCCTGCTGCAGCACTAAAGGAGAGCTTTGGGACCCAAGAGTTTGATGTGATGACAAAGTGACCCCTTCCCACATGGTTGTGATGCCTTCATTTCAGCTTTCATGTTTCCCAGACTCTGTGCTGCACTGGTACCTTACTCTGAGCTCCAGATGAGTGCCAGCAGCTCTCCTCCCAGCTCAGTCCCACAGAACAATCCTTGTCCAGCCCAGAACCAAGCCCAAAAAGTGTAAAAACCAGGGAATGGAGGAGAGCAAACTGGGAGGATGGGACAGCATCACCTGGAGCTGGAACTGGACAATGAACCCCAACATGGAAATGGACCAAGAAATATAAAATCATGAAAACTTGTGACCCAAGGTCCACCTTGGGTGTAGCCCTGGCTGGGCTCCTGCACTGCCCAAGGTGTGTCCTGTAAAGGCCTTTTAATAAATCCCTGCTTTATTCCTTTAATTCTGCCCAGCCTCTGCTCCAGGCAGCCTTTTTGGGCATCAGTTGTGACTCTCATTCCTACCTGCAAAACTTTTTGTAGAGTTTCACGAGTTTTTTTCCCCCTAAACATAACAATTCAGGCGTGACATTGCACCAAAATACCCCAGAATTTCAAGGGAAAAAAAAAAAATCAGTAATATTTTAACCTGCTCTTCAAAGATTTCTGAATCTTCTTGCTTCCCTTGGATTGGATAATTCTCATTTTCACACAAGATAAATTTGGCCCTCACCATGAGGATCAGGGAAAAAGCTCTTCTACAGAGGGGTTTTAGTTTTGGAAGGAAATGCAGGGAGTTCTGACAACTGTAAAAGGTCCATGCAGAGAGACAGATGCTTTCAATTCAGTTGCTCTGAATTTTTTATATTATCCTTTCACTGCTTCAGGTGCCTGGATGGAAGGCACTTTTCCCACCAGAGTTTTGGTGCCAATGTGATAAGAACATTGGCACCAAAATGACTGATCATGTACACTTTCCTCATCATTTATTTATAACCACTTAATTAAGTTATTATGGACTCTTCTTTTTTCTTGCTGGCAGCGAGGTTGAAATTAATTTTCTTAGCCTTTCCTGTGTAGCCAGGATCTCTGACTTATCATTTCTCTGCTAAAACTGCTCTTTTTCAAAGGGCATTGTGTTACCCACAAGAAATTCTGGGATGACCAATTCAAAACCCACCCCAGGTAAAGCTGCATCAGTAACAAAGCTTCTTTTTTTTAATTTATATTCAATTCCTCTGGCAATATCCTTGCTGTATGTCCTTGCTGCTTCCTTTTGGAAGACAAGGGGGAAAAAAAACCCACTCATTTTTTGTTTTTACTTTCTTTTCCTTGTGTGTCTCCCACCTGTGCTAAGTCTCCCTTTAAGACTTTTTCTCCCAAGATCTTTTTCCTTTAATTATTGCCACTTATGGGGCAAAAAGTGCAGGGTGAAGCCTCTGACAGAAGGTTGGCACCTCCTCTGCCAACAGAAACTGTCTTGGGAATGACAGAAACCCTTGGATTTGCTTCCTTGGACTCCTCTACCCACATGGAAAACATCATCCAGCAGCTAAAGATGATAAAAAAAGAGAAACATCTGAGTTCCTAAGAAAACAAACAGGAGAGTTGCCATTCACTGCATACTTTAATGCCTCATTTATTCTCAATAAGACTCCTCAGTCGCTGCCAAGAAAGATTTCCAGGTTTCAGGGCTAATATTTACAGGTTTTCTCCTTCCTTTACACAGCATTTATCTAAAAGCAAGGATTCCCTCTGGGTTTTCCAGGTTTCTCCGTCCATTTTCTCTCTGTTACATCATTCCCCCCACCCCAGTGTGGTTCTGCTTTCCTCCTTGCCCCAGCTGGGCTCAGATTAAGCCATCCATCAGTTTATGTTCTGTTTGGCAAAACCACCACACTTCTTAAAATATTTGTTCAATACCACAGCGAGAGGAGGTTCATAATCCTCTGACCTGCCTTGTGAAATATTAATAAGAGAAATCACTTTGTAAGGGGTGAAAGCTTTTTTTTTTTTTTTCACTCAGTGAGGTCTCCCAAGAACAGCAGAAAATAGAAATTTCATCTCTCCCAACCTGACAAAACCCAGCAACCAGCAGGGACCTTTTTTCCTGCAAAACATTCAGTATTCATCCACCTACAGCAAATGAAGTAATAACAAGTGTCTTGCAAATAGAGTGTTTAAACCTCTCAAGTACAGAGGGCACAAAGCCAGTTCCCACTGCCTCATTTGGAAATTCTGCCTTGGTTGGAAAGCCTGGATAAAACACCCCAGATTATCAAATCCCTGGTGGGGTCAGCCTCCTTAAGAGCCTTTAAAAGGCCATCATTTATCCCTGGGTAAGCCAGGCATTAATCCTAATTTCTGTTCTCTAGACAGAAGCTAATACATAGATATAGATGTATAGATGTATATTTGTATATCTATTTTTATATATCTAATATATATATATATATATTTGTATATCTATTTGTATATATAGATATATATATATATTTGTATATCTATATATATATACACACACATAAATATATATATTTGTGTATATATATATATACACATATATATATGTATATATATATGTATGTATATATATATGTATATATATGTATATGTATATTTGTATATCTATTTTTATATATCTAATATATATGTATTTTATATAAATATATATAGAATATATACAAAGATATACTTATGTATATAACTATATAACTATAGTTATAACTATATATAACAATATCTATTTTTATATATTCATATAATATTCGTGCTTATATTATTTATATTTATATTTATATTTATATTTATATTTATATTTATATTTATATTTATATTTATATTTATATTTATATTTATATTTATATTTATATTTATATTTATATTTATATTTATATTTATATGACACTGGATAAGGTTTGCAGATATAAATATAGCAAAAAGCCCCAGTGAAGCTGAGACCCTCCAAATCTTTGCTCCCTCTCCCATCCCTCTGCAAGCCTGTCCTGGTTGTTCCTCTTGCCTTTTTCCCCAGCACACAAAAGCTTTTAATTCCATCCTGGGAGAGGCCAAGATGCTTCCAGGGGAGCAACCTCTGTGCCTCCTCCTAGACACAGCCACACAGAACAAAGAGAAGGAAGAGCTTGATAATAATAAGTAATTATAATTATAATTAGCACATATTTAGTGCTTTTCATTTCCAAGGCACTGTACAAATATTAGCTAATGGATATTTGGTAAGCAAACATTTTGAGCTTCTGGAAGGATTATTATAAACCATGAAGAAAATACTTTACAATATTTGGCTGACTTTTTCTCCCTGCTACATTTGCAAGGTTATTATTTGCTACACCTGTAACTTAATCATGGCAAGACATGTTGTATTTGGTTTTTATATGGCATTTAAATACTGCTGTCTTTGATTAGACTTTCAGGATTTGGAGGGTGAAGAAATAAGCTCTTTAAAGGTCTTTTTTATAAGAAATTAGTGTGAGCAATGTGGGCAAACATTGATTTTGTGGGGGCAGATATTTTGCCCACATTTTTCCCATTTGTTTTAGTGGGAATATGACCAACTTTGGCTCTGGACTGATCCTCCCTTGTGGTGCTGGTGCTTCTATCCTGATGTTTTGCCTCAGGTTGACACAGGGCTCTCCAATCAATCAACATTTGGCAATTTTGGGGATGCTGAGCAGCCCTTTGGGACACCTGCCTTGGTTAGAGGTTCTGGATTTCTGGGATTCCCACTGGGAGGCTGCAAAAGGTGGAATGGGCCCGTTCAGAGCAGATATTTGTAGAGATATCCCAAATCTTGGGGATAAAACATCCAAAATTCTTGGAGAATTTTATCATCCACGATAACATTCTCCTTTACCATGGATGGAATTGTTTGTGCTCCGTGGTGAGGAGGAGATGCACAGTGACTGCGCCCAAACCTCTCAGAAGATCCAGTAACTCTCTGAAGTTCACCCACCAAGTGTTCCCTAAGCCAAACCTCTCAAATTTAAATATTCAAGCTTTTCTTGATGGCTGTAATTGGTCCCATCCTTCCTTTTCTCTGTCCTTGACTTTGAAGTTTGGAGCCATCACCAAAATTCTCTTTTGCACCAGCGATTCCTGTTGGTACCTGGGTGCCTTTCCAAAGCTCACACTCTCTCATCTCCCCATAATCAATTTCCTGCTTCCCAAATATCCACTTTTGGCATTGCAAGCTTTCCTCACACAAAGTGATTCGAGTGTTCAGCTCTCTCTCTTTCTTCCCTCACCCTGCCTGCTCCACTTTGTGCTTTCAGCAGCAGCTGGCCACTGGATCAATCTCCTCCTTAAATTCTGCAGGTTTTGTGTGATCTCTGTATTAGCTTCTCTCCCAATTGCTTCTGCCTCGCTCCCCTTGCACAATATGCACTCAGCAGCTCCTTCTGCCACTGCCTCTGAAGGCAGAAGTGATTTCTCCTGCCAATTTTCCACTTTCCTCTCCTCTCAAGGCTTGATCTTGTTGTGGGCTTTAAAGTCAGTAATAATATAGTGCGTGTGAGATGTTACTGAACTGGGGATGAAACGGGCAACACGGAGAGAGCAGCCAAAATATTTAATAATAAACTGTAATATGCACTGGGCTTGGCAGCCCAGGGCAATCCACAGTGCTGGAAACAGCACCCAGCTCTGCCAAGGGGCCCCAGGATGTGGAACCAAGCACAGGGTGGGTCTGGTTTTGTGACTTTTCTTCTCATAATTATTTCTAGTTGGCCAGAAGTTTGGTTATTGGCAATTACCAATTTACCAATTACCAATTTACCAATTACCAAGCACAGGCTGGGTCTGGTTTTGTGGCTTTTCTTCTCACAATTATTTCTGGTTGGCCAGAATTTTGGTTTACTGGCGATTGCCACTGCACAGAAAAGTAATTTTCCACATATTTTTAATAGGAAACCCGTTCTAAGTTGCAGGGATGTTTGATATTTTAGAGCATCCAGTGTTGTGGATGTTTGCTTCACAGGGGTTTGGAGTGTACAGTCTAAATATTTTAACTCCTGTTTAAAGTGGAAACTTTTCAGGGTGGGACAGCTTGTAATCCTCACAGGGAAAATCAAGAATACTTTGGGATTTATGTTATTGGGCAGCAATATGTAGGTTTAGAGTAGATTTTAAAGAAATTCTTCTCTGTGAGGGTGGCAGGCCCTGGCACAGGTGCCCAGATCAGCTGTGGCTGCCCCTGCATCCCTGGCAGTGCCCAAGGCCAGGCTGGAGCACCCTGGGACAGTGGCAGAGGTGAATGGAAAGAGTTTTAAGGTCCCTTCCAACCCAAACCATTCTGGAATTTTATATTGTGTAAGGACAAGGCACACATGGGATGGAAACTGATTTTCTCTCTGACTTGACTCTACATTTAAGGTTTACCTCATAGAAAAATTAGTTTATTCAGTGCCTGGCACAGCGAATCCCCAGTTTGATGTAAAAGCTCTCAGGCTCTACATTGCTACAAATAATCTGTCACAAACAACTGAACAATTTATTTGCTATAGGGATAGAACTGAATGCAAACAAAAAAATGTAGCTAACCAAAAAAACCCAAGCGAAAAATCAAACCCAAGTGGCGTGCGTGGCTTTTGTGGCTGTTTTAACACACAGAGTAATATTTCTCAACATTGTCATTTCTCTGGATGTCACCAATGTCCACACAACGCAAAAAGGTCAACTAAAATTAAAGCAGGGATCATCCTTGCTGTATTTCCAGTTCATGGGGAATATAAAGCGCTGTGAGCGTGAGAGCTTAATCAAAAGTGACTTTTCTGAGTGATTTTTGGAGGTCTTGAGGAGCTCTGCTCATCTTCACTCCCCACCCACCAGCAGCAGCTCTGGGTGATGACAGTTTGCTGCAGGATCCTCAGACAAGGCAGCAAAAGGATTTGTGCTCCGAGGGAGTGGGAATCCAGGGAGAGCCACACATGGCAAACAGATTTCATTCCTTCTGCCAGGGGCCGGGGGCAGGTTCAGCCTGGAGCCTTTCAGAACCTGACAAAAAGGCAAACTTGATTCTTGAACCTGCTGAAAAAGTCCCAAACTGTTTAGATGGTGGGGATCATCAGGCTGCTGCTCAGCAGGGAGCTCTGATTCATCAGCATCAGGGTTTCCCCTCAGCTTTCTGCCTACATCTTCTACTTAGCTTGGCAGGGACATTGTCAGAGAATAAAAGGCTTCTTCCTCATGTCAAAGGGCTGGCATTCATCAAAATGATAATACTTTTTACCTAGAGCACCTTTTAGATGAGGTTCATGAAGCCTGTAAAGATGATGATAAAGAGAAAAATGTTGCAGGATTTTTTATTATATTTTTGGCACTAAAACTGCTGCTACATGAAATGGGAGATTTTTCTTTTGTAAGTTTCCTTTGGCTTTAACTTTATAAATATTTCTTGGTTAAGTCAGTGGACTGCTTTTCACACAAAGCCTAATCCAAAGCTTGCTAAGGTCAACAGAAAGCTGCTTATTAATTTCAGCAGACTTTTGAATCAAGCTCCAAGTGCAAAACTTGCTCCCCGAATCAAACAAAAAGTTTTTGGAACGCAAAAGAGAAATTCACACCTTCTAGGATCAAGCACTTCATTATGAGGATGGTTTAAATTCCAGTAAATCTTCTGGGAATTTTTCTATTGATTTTGGAAAGGTGGTGTGTCCAGTCTGAAATATTGAGGGTGTTCTCTGACCAGTGCTGGGTCCTTTCACTTTCAGGGAAAATGGGAAATGTGTGGTACCCTAAAAATGTGAATTCCCAACCCTTCATGCTGGAGTGACTACTGTAGGAAGAACAAAGAGTGGAGTTTAGGCACAGCTGAATTTTTTCCACCAGAGAGGGCAGAGGAAATTTTGGGGTGGTGGTGGTGGCAGCAAGACCCAGCAGTGCTTACACCAAGCTGCTGCCTGTTCTGGAGAGTGATCCTGAATTTGCAAACAGGGAGCAGGGAGAAGGGGGTGGAAAGCTGCCCTGGAGGAGCTGCAAGGGCAGGAGCAGCACCCCAGCCCATGGATTTGGGGGCAGCTGTCTGAAAACAGAGATGAGATTTTCCTGCAATGTCCTGGCTGAGTGCATTCCAGGCTGATTTAGGGAATGCTGGAGAGCTTCTGGTCAGGCTCAGTTATTCCCATTTTTCATGGCAAGCATGTAAACGTTGCTCCAGAAAAGCCCAGACTAAAAAAATCACAGATTTATAGGAAAGCTTTGAGAAAGGGGGAAAAGTGACATGCAGGAAAGATTAATTCTTCCAATATTTTTCACTGTTGTCAATTCTTTTCACTGGTGTTGATTTCTCAGGGAGAAAGCTCACAGACTGTCTCTGCCTCTTGGTTAGCACCAAACTGGGCAGGGCTGGTCGAGTGCTCTCCATTGGCCAGGAGCAGCACCAGAAAGAGAAATTAGGGGCTTGCAGTGATTTCTCCCCCACCTGTGCTCCCAGATCAGCTATCCCTACTGCAATCCAACACATTCCCCTCTTCCAGCCACTCCTCCTCCTTGCCTGGCCAAGATAATGAGAACTTGGACTTTCTAAACGAGCTGAGATTTCAATGAGGGTTTAGAGGGCAGCCAAACCTTTCATGGGCAAATGTCTCATTTGCATTTTCTAAGCTCACCTCAGAACCTTGGATATCTGCTCTCTGCAGGCCAAAGCCACAAAGGAGAGCAGGGGGGCACTGGATGCCAAAATGCACAGAACTGTCAATTATCCAGCTGTGACTCACAAGGTTGGTGTCCACCCAAGCCCCTTGAATCACTCTCCCTGGGCTTACTGTAAATGAAATTCCCCATCAAGCTGGAGGCTCAGTTTGGAAGCCCCAGGGAGGTTGGAATGAGATGATCTTTAAGGTTCCTTCCAACCCAAACCATTCTCTGATTCCGTGATCCCCACAGTTACAGGGTTCAGTCCTAGGGACAATGTTGGGAAACCCGATTTAAACACCCATCAGCTTAAACTTCCTTAAATGTAGAGCTGTTTGCTTTTAATTACTCTCTGTATGCCTGCCCAGGTTTGCAAAGACACAGAGGGCAGTGTCTGCTGAGGGTCTGAGAAATGGCATGAAAATAAAGAGTAAAAGACACAATTAGTCCCACTAAAGATGGATCTCTACCCCCAGCTCCTGCCTGAGAGCTCCCTGAGCTCCCCCAGGCTGTGTGGGGAAGGGATGTGCTCTGAAAAGGGAGGATTTCCAGGGAATTTCCAGCAGAAGGAACAAGTTCATCCTTCCCAAAGACAGAGGAATTGCTCCTCAGCAGAAAGTGCAGGACACCAAAGGAGCAATAATAAATAACAGCAAAGGAGCCGCAGCTGGAGTGTGCAGAGCTCTCTCCCTTGAAAAACACCTGGGGAATCAGGGGTTGGTGAGCATAAAGCTGGTCTGGAGTTTATCCTGGAGTTTATCCCCCAAACCTTGTCCTCCAGAGGGAAAAACCTGAGCTAGAATTACCTGGCTGAGCTCCTTGATCTTTCCTGGCTTCCTTCAGCACAGCCTTGTGAA